>NC_051219.1:20471686-20795852 GCF_015220715.1 Pygocentrus nattereri | reverse complement strand
CCCTCTGCTCAACAATGTTGACACCAAAATGCTGGTCAACGCCTTCATTTTCTCTTGCATTGATTATTGCAACTCTAGCTTCAATGGTCTCCCGAATAATTTGTTTAACTAGGTTCCGTTCATTCAGAATTCAGCAGCCAGAGTCCTCACTTCTACCAAGTGCACTGGACACATCACTCCCATCCTCTATCAGCATCACTGGTTAACAATATCCTCCGGTATCGAGAATAAACTTCTCTTTCTAACCTTCAAAGCTCTTCATGGTCTCGCCCCTATTTATCTCAGTGAACTCCTTCATTCGCACTGTCCCTGTCGCTCCCTCAGAACTTCTGGCACTGGAACTTCAATCTCATCGTGACTGCGCTACCCTCAAATCATCCAAAGTTCACCTTAAAACCTTCCTCTTCACTGCTCACTACTCTTCTTCTACAAAGTGTCAGTTATTTTTTTCCCCTCTCCCTTTGGTTTGTAAAGCATCCTTCAGTTTGTAAAAGATGCTATATAAAAGTAACTTTTATTATTATTATTATTAGTAGTAGTATTAGTAGTAGTAGTAGTAGTAGTAGTAGTAGTAAAAAAGACACAAATTGTGTTTAAGTAAATTTTTAACTATTAAGCACATTTAAACATGTTGATCAAAGTGCTGTAGAAAATGTTATACAACTCCATTCATTACTGCTGTCCACTGCTCTAATACACACATACATAAGCAAGCAAGCAAGCAAGCAAAATGTATTTATATAGCGCTTTTTACAACAGGTGTTGTCACAAAGCAGCTTTACAGAACAATCAGTATTACAGAGAGAAGAGAAAAGAAGAAAGAAAATCCGGGTCCGAGGCCCCATGAGCAAGCCAGCGGCGACGGTGGCAAGGAAAAACTCCCTAAAAGAGGAAGAAACCTTGAAGGAACCAAGACTCAGAAGGGGAACCCATCCTCCTATGGTCGACACCGGATAGCAAACATTATTAGTATGAAGTATTATAGTAAAGTGGGAAAAGAAAGATCTGAGGGTGAGGACTGCACAGCGCTATACAGCAAGAAGCTCAGTGGTGGTCAAACCGGTCCAGAAGGCTGGTGAGCAGCGGCACCAATCAAGGCAGTAGAGGCAACAGCATCAGGCGCACAGGATGGGCAGCTGATCAGCTCGGCAGAGAAAGATGACATTTAGACTTTAACAATGACACAAATGAAGCAGGTTCTAAATAAGTGTCAACATTTGATTCTGTGCTTTGACTTGTTTGAATGTTTGGGTTTTGAATGGCCTATAAATCCTGTAAAGTTTGACGCCTCTTGGTAAATGATGGGAGCTGACACTCCTCACTTGTGCTTTACCATAAACTTTGCACTCAGACATGGCACAAAATGTTTGCAAGCTTCATTTTTTAGAGAGGCTAAATTTTAGACTATCTTGGTCAGCGCAGCGGAGGATCATCCTTCAAAACGTGAGTTGCATTACACAGTGCAGAGGGAGAGTTTGGAGCTGTTCGTGGCTGATTTAAAGGACACCATGGAATGTCTGTTCTCCAAAGTATCTTTAGGGAAACAGGGTCATTTCTTCTGTAACAGACATCTACAAAAAATGGGCTTTGAAGCGATTTTTCAGAGCGTGTTAAGAAAGGTTAAGGACTGCAGTTCCTGCGCTGGACGAGGAGTAGAGTGCAGTTAGTACACACTGGGAGGAGGGCTTAACAGAGCAGTGGGAAGAGGAGACACGCAGAGACAGGCCCTGCATCTGTCTCTGTCTGGCTGTCTCTCTTTCTTTTCTGCAATGTCATTATCGGGACAGAAATGATGCAGTGTAATCCTACCTTAATTCCCAGTACACACACTGTATAGAGGTTATTCTACCTCACATAGATGCACTGAGGAGTCATGAATATAATTAAAATCAATACGGAATCCAGCATAGAGCGGCTCAGTGAATGTGGTGGTGAGTGTGTGTAGGTGGGTCAGTGTGTGTGTGTCAGGCGAGATGGTGTAGAATGACAGAGTGCCACACACCCAGTCCAGATACACGTCCACTCTATTAGAGGGGGAGGGCCAGTCATTTAGGAAAATTACCATGTTATTACAAGACAGAGTATCCTATTTGAGAACACCACAGTCTCCAGGACTGATTATTGTGTCTAAACTCACATTCATCACTGCCTTCTTTCCTCCTGATTCCCCTGTATGACATTGATATTTCAGCCTCTCCGTTCCACTGAAACTCCCAGTAACAGCATCCAGTCAGACGCTCCACACTCAGAACCTCATCATACTCATCAAAACTGTCCCAGGGATATAGATATGACTGATCTCCTCCCAAACGCTCCAACTTTCTCTTCCCCTCAGACAGAGGGAGACCACTGCTCACTGTGTTTGGATCCAGAGTGAGATCAACCGCATCTGTACACACACACACACACACACACACACAGATATATACACAGACACACACACACAGATGTTTACATATCTTCTCTGTGTGTGTGTGTGTGTATGTCTTACATTTCTTCATTCCTGGCTTCATCCTGATCTTCCCTCCATGATCCACCCTGCAGTACAAACAGACAAATACAAACACACACACACACACACACACACACACACACACGCTTATATATTTATAACAGTTTCTTACACATTACATTCAGAAATTAAATCACTCAGTACATATTTCTCCTCTTTTTCTGCTTTCACCACATCTTTCTCTCTCTCTGTATAAACAGGGCTGGGCAATAAGATATTTTTCATTAACATAATAAATTATGTCTCAGTAATTTCTGAGAGTGTGGTATAAATAATCTGTACTGAAGAAACATCCAAACTGCATGACTGATTATAAAGAGCAGAATTAGTGCTGTTTAATTAGATTAATGCAGCTTAGTGAGTGAAATGTCGAATTCAATCATTATATATTAAATATGCACAATTCATAATAATAATAATAATCATCATCATCATTTTATTTATACAGCACTTTTCAAGCTGGTGGCAGCTCAAAGTGTTTTACAAACAGGTGATAAAACATTTATAGAAGAGATCATTAGTATTTAATTAGAATCAGAAGAAAATGAAAAAGATAAATAAGATAAAGATAAACATCACGAGACTTTCAGTTTTAATTAAATGCTGAGTTAAAGAGAGACATTTTTAGGTGCTTCTTAAAAGTGAGCACTGAGCTTGACTGTCTAATAAAAGGAGAAATTGAGCTTCACAGCTTAGAAGCAGAATAACTGAACAAGTCTCTCCATGTTTTCTGTGTTTTACAGAGAGTATCTGTAGAAGGCCACTGTCTGCAGATCTTAGATTACATGCTGGAACATAAACAGACAGACACTCTGTGATGTAAGCAGGTGCTTTAGGGTTGTTTTGAGCTTTAAAAACCAGTACCTGAACTTTAGAATCTATCCTGAGTGATACAGGCAGCCAGTGCAGTTCTTTTAAAACAGGACTGATCTGATCTATGTTTATTTTTGTTAGGATGCTGCTGCATTTTGTACAAGTTGTAAGGGATGTATAATTTTCTTAGGAAGTCCAGTAAGAAGAGCATTACAGTGGTCAAGTCTGCTTGTAACAAATGCAAGAAGTTTCTCTGCATTGCTCTGAGAGAGAAAAAGCCAAGCGATATTTCTCAAATGATAGATGAAAGCTACTGTGAGTACAGAGCTCAGAGTCTAAAATCATACACAGGTTCCGTACTTCAGCTTTGTTATATGAAGATAAAGAACCAAGTTTTGCATAAATATTTTCTCTGAGTTTCTGTACCAACAATCAGTATTTCAGTTTTTTCATGATTTAATTGTAGAAAGTTTTGCGACATCCACTGAGAAATATCTGACACACAGCTGGTTATTCTGTCTACAGAGTCTTGATCTTCAGAAGGAATAGAAATCTATAGCTGGGTATCGTCAGCATAGCTATGAAAATTTATACTATGCTTCCTAATGACATCACCTAGAGGTGGCATGTACAAAGAGAAAAGCAAAGGCCCTAAGACTAAACCTTGAGGGACTCCACAAGAAACGGCAAATCGTTTTGATGAATGATTTCCAAGTGAAACCATGAACTGCATATTACATAAATATGATTTAAATAGTTCTGAAACTATGCCCAAGAGGCCGACGCAGCATTCTGGCTTTTTTTCAGCTCATCAGATGTCATGAATAATAAATATAAGGGTATATTATGAATCATACATACTGCTTGATTGTATTCTGCTCTATATGTAAATATAACCAGGTTAGAAACACTGAACACCAGTAAACAGCCTAAATGAGTCTTTACTGTATAAGAATTTTGTTCATGATTAAAATAGTAATAAACTCTGTGTATCTAATAAAGAAAAAAAAATTACAGCAACTAAGCATATACTTTTAAAACAAAAATATAAGAAAATACACATTAAGTCTTAATTACACACAGACCAGTTATCATACACAGGCTGTACTCCTACTATAAATTTTATAATAATAATAATAATAATAATAATAATAATGTCCCCATTAATTACCTAGAGTCACCTGTAGCAGCCCACTATAGTATAATCCGTCTCACCAGTTTCAAAATGAAGTGAAAATATCTTTACTCTTCCCATAATATCATTAGAATCATGAGGCAGGTAAGAATTTCATTGTACAGCGCAAAACACTGTTTTGCAGCACATATTACAATAAAACTCTTGAATCTTGAATAACAAACAACGTTGTGTTTTGTCTCCTTGCTTCAGCAAAGCATTTGCTGCATGCTCATACACACACACACATACACACACACACAAACACACACACACTCACACACAAAAACATACACACATACACACTCAAACACACACAAACAAAAACACACATAAACATATACACAAATACATACACACACACACACACAAACATACACACATACACACACACTCTAGTTTGTTTCTCAATCAGAAAAGTTGACACCAGTGTTATTCAGACAAACTGTGCTCCTATGTCAAAAATGTCCTAATGTAGACTAATTATTCTTAGCCTCTGAGGAGCCAACTGGCTCTTGGTGTAATATTAGGTAATACTTGTACTTACTTAGGTAATATTTGTAATACTAATTAATAAAGCTGAAGAAGTGATAACTATTCAAGCTGAATTAGTGGTAAATAATCAAGTCGAAGTAGCAGTTATTAATCAAGTTGAAGCAGCAGTAACTAGTCAAGATGAAATTGCAATAACTAATCAAGCTGATATAATAAGAATAATAATAATAATAATAAGTGCATTACAAAGTATTTTAACTATTATTATTATTATTATTATTACTAAAGTCATAGTCTTTTACAATCATTGATCAAACATTGGTCAGTAATGTTTATAATGTGTATAATTACAGTTAGTCTTTCCATAGAGATGGTAGGTCAGTAAAATAGCAACTCACTGAAGTTTCTCCAGTGCACAGTGTGGATCCTCCAGTAGATCAGAGAGCAGCTTCACTCCAGACTCTCCTGGGTGATTATAGCTCAGATTCAGTTCTCTCAGATGGGAGGGGTTTGATTTCAGAGCCGATGCCAGGGAAGAACAGCCTTCATCTGTGACCATACAACCAGACAATCTGCGGAAAGAAAGGAAAAAGTTACATACAGCAAAAACTAGCTGCATTACAAAACTAACACAGCTGGCACCAAATTCATTGTGGGGGAGTGAGGATGAGGTGGACGCATATGCTGAGAGAAGTGAGATTTATAACTTTACTATGTGATTCTCAACAGAGTTAGAAATGTAAATCTAAAGTTTAAAAGAAGAACAGCAGTGTTGCACTGGTCAAGAGAAAAAGAATTATGAAGATGATCTACTAATTGGTTTGCTGTTCACAATGCAAATTCAAAACAATATAAAATTTTGAGCTGAATCTTATCTGAGGTAAACTTAAAAAATACATTGTATGAGAATAATATTTCTAATCAGTGTGAAATTTTGAATTGTGAAATGTGTGTGTGTATGTGTGTATATGTAGCAGAATAATAAATAACTTTATTTTAAGTAGACTTATTTTAGTAGAATTCGCCAAAATTTGTTTTAAAAAGGAAATACAACAGAATATAGGGTTCTATAAGTAAACATCGACACTCGCTGGTTGGAGGGAGTACTGCGTATCTTATAAAGCAGCCCCCTACCGTATCTGGTTCAGTTCGGTTCTGCCACTGAAGGGATGTGGTAGGTTCAGACGTCTTCTCCTCTCTGTTTAAGTACTATGAGTTTTACTGTTGTACTTTCAGGAAATGAATTGGTGCGTTGAAGTAATGCAGTATGTACATTTTAGTTTCTGTCAGTGTTGCTTTGTTGCATCGTAGGAGAAAGTCGCTAAGCACGAGTTGTAACCGGTTTTCAGTCACAGCGAGTTATGCTAGCTCTGTACACCATGTGGTCTGAATGCTATAGCGAACTGATACGATTTCTTTGGTGCCTTATAGTTGTAAGATTGATAAGTACGATACTGACTAGCTGCTGAATTCCCTCTGACTATACTCAAACAGGTATGCACATTGTATTTTCTTTAGTTTCATGTAATATTTTAAATTGTATTGTGTTCTTTTGTTTTTACTGTTTTTGTTGTACAATCAAATGAGCTGAGCTGTTTGATACTGAAAAGCTGAGTCAATGTTGTAAAGATGTATATTGTAATTGCTGTAAGTTCTGTTCGGTTCTCCCACTGAAGGGATGTGCTGTAAGATTGGAGAAGTACGATACTCACTAGCTGCTGAATTCCCTCTGACTATACTCAAACAGGCTCCAGCAGATGAACTCCAGTAAAAGCTCAGAACCAACTTGTCGTGAAGTGTGATTTACTGAAGGACCTGCATCCAGGGGGTTACAAGGCATTCGTGTCCCGAAGGTTACAAGGGGGCTACGAATTAGGAAGTTTTATATATATATATATATATATATATATATATATATATATATATATACACACACACACACACACACACACTTTAAATGTAAGTTTAATCAGTTAAACCAAATTTCTGCTGTATTACTGAACTGTTCAGTCTATGAGAGTTTGGATTTGATCCAATACAGATTTTCAGGGTCTCCCTAATTGGCTGCAACTGGAGCAGCATTTCACTCTACATCCCCCTATATCTATCCATCCATCCATCCATCCATATATCCAGGGTTCGGGTCACGGGGGCAGCATCCTAAGCAATGAGGCCGAGACCTCCCTTTCCCCAGCCACTTTCACTAGCTCATTTCAGCCACTTGTATTTGCGATCTCATTCTTTCGGTCATTACCCAAAGCTCATGACCATAGGTGAGGGTAGGAACATAGATTGACCGGTAAATCAAGAGCCTTGGCTTATGGCTCAGCTCTTTCTTTACCACAACAGAACGGTAGAGAGCCCACATCACTGCTGACCCAGCATCAATTCGCCCACTCGCCTTTAACCATCACTCGTGAACAAGACCCCAAGATGCTTAAACTCCTGAGAACCATGGTCTCAGATTTGGAGGTACTGATTCTCATCCCGGCTGCTTCACACTCAGCTGCAAACTGATCCTGCAAAAGCTGAAGTTCATAGTCTGATGTCCCCAATAGGACCACATCATCTGCAAACAGCAGTGATGTGACCTTGAGGTCACCAAACCAGACACCCTCCATCCCCTGACTGCGCCTAGAAATTCTATCCATAAAAATTATGAATAGAATCGGTGACAAATGGCAGCCCTGACGAAGTCCAACTCTCACTGGGAACGAGTGTGACTCACTGCCGGCCATGCAAACCACACTCCTGCTTTGTTTGTACAGGGCCTGAATGGCTCGTAGCAAAGAGCCATGTACCCTGCACTCCCGAAGCACCTCCCACAGAATACTCTGGGGAACACATTCAAATGCCTTCTCCAAATCCACAAAGCACATGTGGACTGGTTGGGCAAACTCCCATGAACCCACCAGAATCCTGGAGAGGGTGAAGAATTGGTCCAGTGTTCCATGACCAGGGCGGAACCCACACTGCTCCTCCTGAATCTGAGGTTCGATTATAAGCTAGACTCTCTTCTCCAGTACCACTGCATAGACCTTACCAGGGAGGTTGAGGAGTGTGATTCCCCTGTAGTTGGAACACACCCTCTGGTCCCCCTTTTTAAAAAGAGGCACCACCACCCCAGTCTGCCAATCCAGTGGCACTGCCCCTGATGTCCACGCAATGTTGAAAAGGCGTGTCAGCCAAGACAGCCCCACAACATCCAGAGCTTTGAGGGACTCCGGATGGATCTCATTCCCCCCAGGAGCCTTGCCACCAAGGAGCTTTTTAACTACCTTAGTGACTTCGGCCTCAGTAATGGACAAGCCTATTCCCATGTCCCCAGACTCTGCCTCCTCACTGGAGAACGTGTCGGTGGGATTGAGAAGGTCCTTAAAGTATTCCTTCCACCACCCAATGATGTCTTCAGTTGAGGTCAACAGCACACCATCTCCACTATATACAGTGCTAGTGGTACACTGCTTTCCCCTTCTGAGTCGCCTGACAGTTTGCCAGAATCTTTTCGGAGCCGACTTAAAGTCACTTAAAGTCGACGACTGAAGCCGCAGATCGCTTGGCCTGTTGATATCTGCCAGCTGCCTCTGGTGTCCCACAGGCCAACCATGCCCGGTAGTACTCCTTCTTCAGCTTGATGGCATCTCGCACCTAGGGTGTCCACCACTGGGTTTCAGGATTACCACCCCGACAAGCACCAACTACCTTGCAGCCACAGCTACAGTAAGTCATTTCAACAATGGAGGAGCAGAAAACTCCAGAAAAGAATAAAGTCCAGTCCCTCTCAAGGAGATTGGACCCAGAGACCAAGCTGTGTGTTGAGGTGAGCCCAACTATATCTAGCCGGTATCTCTCAACCTCACGCACCAACTCAGGCTCCTTCCCCACCAGTGAGGTAACATTCCAAGTTCCAAAAGCCAGTTTCAGCAACCGAGGATCAGAACGCCAAGACCGACGCCTTCGGACACTGCCCGATCCACAAAGCACCAAACCCCTACTAATGCCCCTCCCATCGGTGGTGGTTCGATGGCAGGGGGGACTCATGTAGCTCCTTCGGGCTGGGCCTGGCTGGGCACCATGAAGGTCGCTGGCGAGCCCCTCCCCCAGGCCTGGCTCCAGGGTGGGGCCCCGGTAATCCTGATCCTGGGCAGGGTACACAAGTCCTGTTTTATTTTTATTTTCGTAAGGGTAATTATGGATCACACTTTGTCTGACCTGTCACCTAGGATCAGTTTGCCCTGGGAGACCCTACCAGGAGCTGTTGCTCCAGACAACATAGCTCCTAGGATCATTCAAGCATGCAAACCCCTCCACCACGATAAGGTGGTGATCCATGGAGAGGATTTAAAAATACACTCATTTTAAATGTAAATTTCCTTAGGAGAAAATTTGGCAAATGTCATTACTGTTGATTAACTACACAATAATTCAATAAATTGTAATCTATTGCTTTATGTTTTGATTAATTTATTGTCACCTGAGTATTTCCAGTGTACACTGTTGAAGTTTTCAGTCCTGCTGAGAGCAGCTCCACTCCTGAATCCTTGAGGTCATTGCTACTGAGGTCCAGCTCTTTCACAGAGTTTACTGATTGCAGAACAGAGCAAAGCATTTCACAAGCTTTGCCATTAAGATTACAGGATGCCAGTCTGCAAAGGAATAATAAAGAAAGTACAATTAAAACGGAGATTAGATTAGATTAGATTAGATTAGATTAGATTAGATTAGATTAGATTAGATTCAACTTTATTGTCATTGTGCAGAGTACAAGTACAGGGCCAATGAAATGTAGTTAGCATCTAACCAGAAGTGCAATATATAACATTATTTACATAAAGTGCGGTGGTAACAGTGACCAGTGCATAAATATAACTGTTATATACATGTGTGTATAAGTGAAATGTGAAATATGTAATATAAAATATGAGACATACAATATAAAATATACAGTGTTATATATGCAGTGTTATATGTATCTATCTATCTGTGTATTATGTTTATATACAGGAATGTACATATTGAATATATAGTATATAATATACATATATACATAACACATACATAAAGTGAGATATGCAGTAATATGAATGTAGGTTATTATATACACATGCGTATACAAATATAGACATGTAGATGTAATAGATACTGTACAGATCAGGGAGCAGCAATACAAATGAAAGTTGTATGAATGAAGTATATCATCAGTGCAGAAGGTGTTGGAAGTGCAGTTTTTTAAAGTGACTGTGTAGCGTCCGTCAGGATAACTGCCTCAGGAAAAAAGCTTTTCCTAAGCCTGCTGGTGCGGGAGCGGAGGCTCCTGTAACGCCTGCCAGATGGTAAGAGGCTGAAAAGTCTATGATTTGGGTGGGTAACATCTTTGATGATGTTTCTTGCCCTGCCCATGCAGCGTTTGTGGTATATGTCCTGTGTATATGTTCTGTTGATTGATTATTCATTATAAAGTCCTTTCACACTTTCCAATAACTGATCTGCTACTGAGGTCCAGACATATGACATCTTACATTATTCAGAACAAGCAACCCCAAACTAAATACAAAATAATCGTTATGTCTGAAAGAATTCAGAAACTTGTTAAAGCACCTTAGCTCTGACAGAAACACATTCATTCACATTCAAATCCAGAATCACTTTGTTTTGCCAAGTATGTTCCACTTGTATGTATGGCAAGTAAAAAAAATATAACAGATCAGATGTTGTACAAATAAACATCATGGTACAAGGAGTTACTAAAATACAGGCAGTAATGATTGTTAGGGTCAATTTAAGTTTTAAGTGCAAGGTATACATTACAGTTAATGAGTGCCACAGCTCTAGGGAAAAAGCTTTTAGTATGCCTAACCATATATGCTTTGATTGCCCGGAATTATCTACCAGAGGAGAGGGGCTGGAAAAGGTGATGTACAGGATTGAGAAAGGTCAGCGGTAATCTTGTCGGCGTGCTTCATCACCACACTGTTGTAGATGCCCTGAAGCATTGTCATACTGCATCCAGTAATCCTCTCCACTGTCTTGATTATGAGCTGGAGTTTCACTCAGATGGTCATCAATGAAGTGAAATGGTGCACAGTATCTGTCATGAAGATTTTAGTAAAGCTGGATATAGGAGAAAGTCCTCTATACCAGCTACTTTTAAAGATCTCTGGATTGGAAAAAAGCTGTCTTTTTGCTAGTGGCTGTGTTATCAACATCAGAATGAAGCTTGGAGCCTGAACAGACAATTCTCCCTACACACCTTCAGCGATCACTGCCTGTCCTGATACTGCAAAAATGGAAAGATGAACACACATGTTGTATTTTCACCATCCATCTCTTTATATTCCAGCAAAGGGGTACCGCACTCTGATCACATTTTGAATGTAGTCAATGGGCTTGTCTCCTTCTGAGCCCTGATCCTACAAGCTGAGCTTTGCTCCAGCAGGAATGATCCTTGAGTTCAACTAGCTTAGTTCTAGTTCTTATATTATATTGTTCTTTTCTATTGTCTCCAGCTATGTTGTGTGACAGTTTACAATCTTTATCTGCTTGTATTGTTTGTCAACTACTTTGTCTACTGTGAAAGTAGTTATCATGAAGACTGATTTTGTCTCTGTTGAAAGCTCATCTATGACTGCAGATGAGCTTTTAAATCAGCACACATTGCCTCAAGCTGCAAATGGAGAAATCTTGTCCATGGAGTAAGCCAGCAGATCCACAATTTTAACAACCTTGTGCGAGTCAAACTGCTTCAATATTTTCTAAATTGGGGAGCATACCAGCAAAGAAATTGCTCTCCCATTTGCACTCAAAATCGCAACTAATGTTTCATGACAACAGTTACCATATTAAGGCCAAATAAATGGGCGGAAAGAGGGAAGGCATGCAAGAGCTTTGACCTTGAGTTGCCATTCCAGAAAATCAGTCACATGATCCCCAGTGAGGGATGAATTCTGTAGTTTTGTCTTTGACCATTTTCATGTCATCCCTGACTGATGACTGGCTTATAAATTCTATCGATGCATGTCTAGATCTCTTATGCTTTAGCTAGTCAAAGAATGCAGGTAATGCCAGAACATTTGCAAGTCTCATGTAATGTCAATAATTACATGATTTTAGTGTTTTGTATGTTCCTACAATGTGTATGCAGATGTCTTTGTATGTGATAACACATTCAGGACACAAAGATAACTTTTTATTTGGCACAAATCAACACCTCTGATGAAACAAATTTTTTTTTTTAATAAATTAATTTGGAAGCATGACAGGTGTTCTAACAACTTGTACTATCCATTGAGTGGATCCTCCATGCATTAGCATATCTTTAGTATAAAATAATAAGTTATTGTTCCTTATTGTATGTGTTTTATTTGTTTTTAAGGTGAATTCAGCCTTACCTTAAGACATTTCTACTGACACAGCATAATATTGCTATTTCCCCACTGATAAGGTCATTTAGACTGTGAAAATATCCTATTTGTACTTTTATTTCTGGTAACATTTTCTAAGAGCAAAAATTCTAAAAGCAATATTTAAGTATTGCTGATAATGTTGTAATTCTTTGGTTGTAAAACTGCAGGAACACACAACAATATTTCCATTTTACAATGAACATTTATCTCAAATTTTTACAGGAAAGCACTCTTTGACCTAAGGTGAAAATTTTGTCGCTATAGTAACTACAACCCCAATTACAAAAAAAGTTGGGTTGTTGTGTAAAATGTAAACAAATGTAAAACTGGGACAAGGCCATGTCTACCATTGTGTAGCATCCCCTCTTCTTTTAACAACAGGCTGTAAACATCTGGGAAGTGAGGAGACCAGCTGCTAGAGTTTGGGGAGAGGAATATACTCCCACTTTTGTCTGGTTGGCTTTTAGTTGATAACAGGCCTGGGTCTTCTTCGCCAGATTTTTCATTTCATGATGCACCAAATGCTTTCTAATTGTCAAAGGTCTGGATTGCAAGCAGGTCGGTTCAGCACCTGAGCTCTTCTTCTTCAAAGCCATGCTGTTGTGATGGATGCAGTATGTGCTTTAGCATTGTCTTGCTGAAATATACAAAGCCTTCCCTGAAAGAGACATTGTCTGGACAGGAGCATATGTTGTTCTAAAACCTCTATATACTGTTCAGCATTGATGGTGCCTTTCCAGATGTATAAGCTACCCACGCCATAGGCACTAATGCAACCCACACCATCAGAGATGCAGGCTTTTGAACTGTGCGCTGATAATAAGCTGAGTGATCCCTCTCCTCTTGAGTCTGCAGGACACGGCATCCATGTTTTCCAAAAAGAATTTCAAATTTTGATTCATCTGACCACAGAACATTCTTCTATTTTACTTCTGCACTGCCACCTGAAGAACATGACCATCCAACATTCACCATCATCCTTGTTCCATACATTTACCCCATCTCCACTTTTTTGAGATGCATTGCTGCCATCAAGTTCTAAATAAGTTAATAGTTTTCATTAAATAGTAAAATGTCTCAATTTCAACATTTTCAACACAATGATATGTGGTTTATGTTCTACTGTTAATAAAATATGGTTCTATGAGAATTGAGCAAACAGACGAGTTAGAAAGAATCCAAAACGACCAATGGTGGCCAATACTGGGGGACACGCAGGTGTATGTGTAAATAAACAAAAATATTGAAATAATTTTTTTTCCTTATATCAAATGAGTCTTGGATATTAATCCATACATATCTCTCTCTTGAACAAACATTCATTTGGCTGAGTAAAGACCTTTCATTTCTTTGCAGTTTCCTTGACTTACTACTTTTTCCTTTTCAGGTGGCCAACAGTCACTATGTTAGCTAACTGTATCTGCTGTATTTGTTCAATTTGCAGATGTAATTAGCTAGCTAGCCAATGTTTCAAATACAGTTCTCAATTCTAGGTGGGTATCACAGCTAATGTAGATATGTTCTTCATTAGTAAGTTTAATTGCTCCATTCAGATTTTTTTCTTAGTCTTTCTGCCTTGAAGGTTTACATTCATGTTTGAAAGTGACAGATACCTGCCACTGTTGTGAACATACCTCTAACCTGAAAGGACACGCATGCATACATTTTCCAAATGGCCTAGTACTTCATGTGTGATTATCAAGGACTGAATATTAAAGTGGATCAAGCCAGATTTACAAAGATTACATTTTTATGTTCTCACAAGCCTTCATCAAATCTCTCAGATTTTCTTTACATCCTATAATATTTGAAAGGAATTAAGTAGAAGAAATGATTGATTAATGGTTTATTAATGCCAAAAATGTAATGCGGCCAACACATTTCCCTAGTTTGACCTTTTGGACCATCCTTATGGACTAAAGCCCCGTTGCTCTATGACTGTATCCCTCTTGCTCAAATACATATCAGCAAGTTCCAAGTGGTGAGTTGACAAATTCCATTGATGAATCTCTGGAAGTTATTGCCAGCTACTGATATAAGTCTGAAGCATCATTTACACCATTTTTCATCAAATGCAATTTCAACATATACTAACTCAACATATATACACTGATGTAGCAATATAACTAATTCAACAAACTACACTGGACAGTGTTCAAAGGAGAACTATGGATAAACCAACAAGCCGCAAAAAGCAACAACAAAGTGGAAAACTACAGTTAAGTTTGAGAGCCTCCACAAGCTGTATGAATGAGAACAAAAGTGAGATGCCTACAGACATAGATGAATAGGAATATGGAGCCACTTTTGCTCTCATTGGATGATGATGATGATGATGAAAATTTAATCAAATTCATGTTCGGGTTCTTGTGACTCCGGTGTTGACATAGGAAAATAATGTTACTAAAGAATTTATGTGATAAATAAATTATGATTAAAATTATAGTTACTACATAAGGAATTCTGCAGGAGTTTATAGAGGAGAAGAAGATCTGGAGTCATGCACAAGCATAGAAGGGCCAGAGTCAGCAGGCGCCATTAAACAAAAATTAATTCCAGGGGACCCCAAGCCGCTCCCAGGCCAACTTGGAGATATAATCTCTCCAGCAGGTCCTAGGATTACCCTGGTGTCTCATCCCAGTAGGTCATGCCTGATACACCCCCACTGGGAGGTGTCCAGTGGGCATCCGGACCAGATGCCTGAACCACCTCAACTGGCTCCCCTCAATCTGGAGGAATAGTAGCTATACTGCGAGGTCCTCACCCTATCAAGTAAAGTGTAGCCCACCACCCTGCAAAGAAAGCTTATTTCCGCCGCTTTTATTCATGGTCTCATTCTTTCAGTCAGGATGTCAGGTTAGGATGTGGACCGGCCTGTAAACAGAGAGCTTTAAGGCTCAGTTCCCTCTTCACCACTACAGTCAGATACAGTGACCACTACTACTACCACCTGTCCCAGCCTGCGGCAGATCTCATGATCCCTCTTCCCATCACTTGTGAACAAGACTCTGAGATACTTATACTCCTTCAGGGCTAGGACCACATAGGACACATAATGCCCTCCTGACCTTGACTATGCCTTGACACCCTGTCCATGAATTTAACAAACAGGAGCGGAGACAAGGCACAAACCCTGTCCAACGCTAACACTGAAAGAGTCTGACTTAATGCTGAGTATACAAATACAGCTCTCACTCCAGGAGCACAGAGATTAAATGTCCCAGAGTAGTAGCCCTGGAGGTCCGGAGGACCTCCCACAACATATCCTGGGGAACACGATCGGAAGCCTTCTCCAAGTCCACAAAACACATGTAGACTGGGTGATAAATTCCCGTGCCCTGTCAAGAAATCGGTGAGAGGGTGAAAAGCTGGTCCATTGTTCCACAGCCAGGACAGAATCCACATTGTTCCTCCTCAGTCTGAGGTTCAACTTTCCCAGGAAATCTGAGCAGTGTGATACCCTGGTAGTCATCCAGTCGCTAAAGGCATCTTTCTTCAGCTTGATGGCCTCCCTTACCACCTGTGTCCACCAGGGGGTTCGTGGGTTAATGGCGACCCTTTGTCATGGAGAGTTTTTTGGATCAAGTTAATCTGGGTCTTCATTCCAGACCTGTTCACCTTGGGAGATGCTACCAGGAGCATATTGCACTGCTTTTTATATGGAAAAATCTTTACTTTCAATTTTGTCAAATGTGATCAATTAGACAAAGGTGATTAATTACCTGAGTATTTCCAGCATACAGTGTGAAATCTTCAGTCCTGCTGAGAGCACTCCCATTCCTGAATCCTAGAGGTCATTGTTACTGAGGTCCAGCTCTTTCAGAGAGAAGTTTGCTGACTGCAGAATACAGCTGAGAATTTCACAAGCTTTGCCATTAAGATTACAGGAAGCCAGTCTGCAGAGGAATTACGAAGATAGTATAACTTAAACAGGAATGTGAATCCAAATGTCCAAGAATTAAAAGTCACCCATTTTCTGGTCTGATCAATCTATTAATCCGATTAATTTGCACCTTGTTTTATACTTCTAGAATCACTTTGCTTTGCCTAGTATGTTCCACATACAAGGATTATGCAAACATGTCCTTTTGGGCAATTTTATATATTTCTAGCATGATGAAAGACACACTGAAATAAACAAGTCATTTCAGAAATAAATCAATAAATAGACAGAAAAAAAAATTTTTTTTAGACCATATTAGTGAGTATTAACTATCATATTATAACAACTTAAATATGTAAAGGTAACTAAAGGGTAACTGGTAAGGTTCATGTTATTGACATTTTTGACATATTTCTGTAGAT
This sequence comes from Pygocentrus nattereri, assembly GCF_015220715.1. Taxonomy (NCBI): domain Eukaryota; kingdom Metazoa; phylum Chordata; class Actinopteri; order Characiformes; family Serrasalmidae; genus Pygocentrus; species Pygocentrus nattereri. Next base: position 20,779,150 of record NC_051219.1, on the reverse strand, counting down.
TACTGCAAGTTTGAAAGTAAAATATACCATTTTAAAGTAGTTTTAACATTACTGTGTTGGTGGTTGTACAAGTACAATAAGAATAAATTCACAGAAAGTTCACCTGAGTGTCTCCAGTTTGCAGTGTGAACTCTTCAGTCCAGCAGAGAGCAGCTCCACTCCTGAATCCTGCAGGTCATTGCTACTGAGGTTCAGATCTTTGAGAGGACAGTTTGCTGACTGTAGAGCAGGACAGATGGTTTCAAATGAGTCACTGGTGAGATTACAGCCAGCAAGTCTGTAAAAGAAAACAGAATATAGAACAATTAAAACAAGGGGTGCCAAATTGAAGTGAGTTCTATGAGTTTTGAGTTTAAAATAATACTTTCGTAAATAAAAGCATAAGGAAAGTGCTATTGATTTTATTAAACATAAATAGCTTTAGTTCATATGTTTAGTATGGCTAGATGGGCATAAAGACTGTACCCAAAATATAGAATTAAAAGAAACACAAAAGCAGTAATAACTTGCACCTCTGAAAAACCTACACAACACACAATTTAACACAACAAAACAAATAATTCCACACACATAAAACACTCATTACACTTCACACTACAACTTTCCATGCATTACTGCCCCCTACCAAGCTCAATGACCTTCACAGGGAACCCGAACAAAACAGGGTACAGACTGCAATTAAATATTAACATTAGAATTACATATAAAAGAATTATTAGCACTAGCACAATTAACTCTCTCTTATAATATGCCCTCCAGGTTAATTTATAACATTTCCCCATTTATAATACTCATCTACTTTATTATATTGTGTATATAGTGTAGCAAGGTTGATCCCAAAGCCCAGCCAGAGACTTGGGGCAATTTGTACACTGGTGTGGAGTGAGTGACACTGGCATTCCTTCTGCACCAGCCAACCATTCTACTGTCTCCAGCCAAGGAAACGTGTCTTGCCACAGTGAAAAGTTCAATACTGAGTTTGCCCAAATTTGCTTGTTTTAGCTCAATAAGAAGCTGCCTGCTGAACCCAAGCAACCAGACCCACAACCCACATAAGTAGAACAACAGATTCCCCACAGGCACAGTAAGTCCTGAAACTCACTCATATGCTCAGGTCGGATTCCCAGGCTGCCTCTGCTAGCCTTATTAATAAATAAGCTAGTTATTTGTGAACAGTATGTTGTGATCTGTCTGGATGAACGAACTCTGACCAAGGGTAACCCTCCTCCCTTTCTTAGATATGAACAAGTTGTGTTTTTGCTATAGGAGTAAGATAGGTTAAATTACAATTAGTACTATTTAATATGGTCTCATATTTCTGAAGAAGACATTGTTTATCCTCAACTACAATAGTGTTGATTTCTGATCACATATTAATGTTATTTGCAGGGTTATGTTAGTAAGTTAGATGACTAAGTTAACAGAGCTATTTATTCTCCAACTTCCCACACTGGGTTTAAAAGCTTTTAGTATTTCGTTTTTCTGTTTTGTTTATTGAGATGCATATATATGCAATTGGGGCAGTCGTGGGATGGAGGTTAGGGAACCAGCCCTGTGACTGGAAGGTTGCCGATTCAATCCCCTTGCCTGACAGTCCATGACTGAAATGCCCTTGAGCACCTAACCCCCAACCTGCTCCCCAGGCACTGTGGATAGGGCTGACAACTGCTCTGGGCAAGTGTGCTCACTGCCCCCTAGTATGTGTGTTCACTAGTGTGCAAACACAGTTGACAAATCGGTTCTAAATTCTAAAATACATTCTGATTTAATATGAAAAGTATTTTTTTGTACAACAATATTGTTATGATCATTTGGTTTCTCTAGCACATGTGGGATTCAATGAGGATTGAGAGTGATGCCTGCAGCTAACCAGTCAGCAATGAAAAGTACTGTTATAATGCTTCTGTCTTTATGTGATCTCCAATATCTGATAGCTCTGCAATCTCAGGCATTCAGAACAAAATATGTTTACTTTACAATCTGCTTGGCTAAGCATTGCTATCAGTTAGAGACATTTTCTGTACTCGATGTGCATGTCTCCACTCATGCTGGACTATGTAAGATCATTTGCTGATTTTATGAAAAATATATATGATAAATGTTTAAATAAAAAACCTGTATTTTTTAAAACAAATATCACATTACCTGGTAAGAAACAGTTAAGAGACTAAGAGGTTACTCAACCATCCCTAATAAACCTGGCATTTAAAAGAGAAGTGGAATCAGGTGTGTTTGAGCAGGTAAATCACCAAACTCTGCTGGATGCTGACCTTCCAGGACTGTCACTTGTGCACCCCTGGGCTACAGTCTGCAAGTGACTCCAACAAGGTTAAGCTACAAAGGAGGTTTCTGCTAAAGTGGAAAATTAATGTACCTGCTGAAAGACTCCAAAACCTAAACACTATATAACCAAAAATATTTTAACCCTTTACCCAATTTGTTGTCATATTAAATCATCAATATTTTAATAATATTAATAGTTATATTAGTCTGAAGATAATAGACTTACAGAGCTTTTCTGCAGAGAGTCACAGCTGGGATCAGTCTCCTATAACCCTCCTCTGATGTCATGCATTTCTTCAGGTCCAGCTCATCCAGAACCTCCTCAGAGTTCAGAATCATGTAGGCTAGTGCTGAACACTGTGCAGGAGAAAGATCTTCTCAGTGTTTCTCTGATCTTAGATACTCCTCAATCTGTCTGAAGAGAGTCTGGTCATTCATTTCAGACAGACAGAAGAACAGATTAATGGATCTCTCAGTTGAGATGTGATCTCGTTCATCTGTGTTTTTTTTTTTTATTACTTCTTTGATGCACTCTTTAATTCTCTCTGGTGGTCTCTGTATGTGTGTCAGTAGACCCTGTAGAAATTCCTGATTGGACTCAAGTGAAATTCCCAGCAGGAAATGTAGGAAAAGGTCCAGGTGTCTGCTCTGACTCTCTAAGGTTTTATGCACTGATCCTTCCAGCAACTCATCCAATGGAAAAATCTTAGCCCACACTTTATTACTTGGTTTTAAACACTGCAGTGGCTCCATGATTTTGCTCTCATAGCAGTGAAACACAAAGACAGCAGCCAGGAACTCCTGAAAGCTCAGATGAACAAAGCTGTAGACCTTCCTCTGGAAAAGCACACATTCCTCCCTAAAGATCTCAGTGAAAATCCCAGAATACACTGAGGCGTCAGTGACATCAATGCCACACTCTCTCAGATCCTCTTCATAGAACATCACAATGCCCTTCATCAGCTGTTTGAAAGCCAGTTCAGCCAGTTTAAGAATCATGGTTCTGTTGGACTCCAGCAGGTTCTTTGGGTCTCCTCATACTTCTCATTCTTCATGCTGGTCTGAGTGAGCAGGAAGTGTGAGTACATTTCAGTCAGAGTTTTAGGGATTTCTGTATGATGCTGCTTCATGATTCTCTGTAGAACAGTGGCCGAGATCCAGCAGAAGACTGGAATGTGGCACATGATGTGGAGGCTCCTCACTGTCTTAATGTGGGAAATGATACTCTTGGCTTGGTCTTCATCACTGATCCTCTTCCTGAAGTACTCCTCCTTCTGTTGGTTACTGAATCCCTGAATCTCTGTCACACGGTTGACGTATTTAGGAGGGATCTGATTGGCTGCTGCTGGTCTGGAGGTGATCCAGATCAGAGCAGAGGGAAACAGCTCTCCTTTGATGAGGTTTGTCATCAACACACCCACTGATGATGTCATGGTGATGTCAGATACTTCCTCACACTGTTCAAAGTCCAGTGGAATTCTACTTTCATCCAGACCATCAAATATAATCACAGCTTTGATCTGATCATAAACCTTTGGGTCCAGATCTTTGAGCTCAGGATGGAAACCACACAGAAGTCCATGAAGACTGTATTAATCATCTTTAATCAGGTTCAGCTCCCGGAACGGAAGCACAAACATGACATCTACATCCTGATTGGCTTTTCCTTCAGCCCAGTCCAGAATGAACTTCTGCACTGAGACAGTTTTTCCCAATTCCAGCGATTCCTTTAGTCAGAACTGCTTTGATCTTTCGCTGTTTTGGTTCTTCATCCTCTTTTGTTCTATTTTGCCTGATACGTTTAGCTGTCTCAGCTCTAAAATTCCCCTTTTCTGTTTCTTCTTTAAAGATTTAAAGCATTTGATTGGAATGTCTTGTAAGCATCTCCTGGATGTTTTGTCCATCTGTAGAACCTCATGTTCCTCATTCACTCCTTCTCTCTCTCCCTCTATGATGTAGAGCTGTGTGTAAATCCTGTTCAGGAGGGTTTTATTCTCTTCTGTTCTGATTCCCTCAAATAAGCTCTCATACTTGTTCTTCATGCTCGTTTTGTGTGTCTCTAAGATTCTGGTCAGGACATCGTTCACTGGTTGATAAGAATCCAGATGAAGGTCTTCAGTTTTCTCCACCAGAGAGTTTATCTGCAGTGCTGTTTCTGTTGAGTTCAGCCTAAGAGGATCAAACACAGAAACACAAACATCATTAATAATCAGACTAATCCATTAGAAATGCTGATTAAACTGATCATCACACGTCTTTATTTTCATGTACTTAGTGGAGGAGCTCTTTCTGTATGTTTGCCTGTCTTGCATTATGACCCTATGACCCAGACTTAACATTACACTAAGAGTAATTAACACCTCAATAGCTTCTCTCATTCATGAATGAGGATTACCAGCCTGTTTATAATCTGCATAATCCGTAGCACTACAGCTGTTATCCTTCAACAACGTGCCGATAGCAGAATATTTCAGAATATCGGCCCATAAAAAACACCACCTGAACTAGTCAGGCAGGACATTTCCAGGTAAGAAGCTGATGGGAATGAACTTTACTGCAATGTTCTCAAACATGTTTCATCACACATGCAAATCTTCAGAAAACGATGCACCTAAAGACACTCAGTTTATTAATAATATCTGAAACATCTGAACATGACAAACTGCAGTTGTCTGAGTAGAAAAGGAGGAAGGAGCCTCACTCGAGGCTTTCAGAGCACATCAATATAGAACTCATTATATTAAACTTTCAACATTTCAGTGCAGCTTTTATTGACTGTATTTAGTTTTACTGTTATTGATCCCTGAATATCAGAATGATCAGAACTCACAGCTCTACTCTACATATGCAGGTTGTTTTCATGACACGCTGACAAAGACAGCTAGACGAACCAACTGAAAGAACAACAGACACACAGAAAGATGGACACAGATGAACTTGCTACCTTTTAGTGCTGCTGGTTGGGTTAGCCCTTGCTAACAAGTTGACTGTTGCCTGGTAAGTTTCTCAGACTGGAAGAAAGAGACGTGGGACATGGGGAGCGTAGAGATTAGTTATAGCCACATCAGCCTTATGAAGGTAAATTTTACACCAGCTTCCACACTAAATGGGAGGGAATTAGACATATGTGGGTTGTCTATTGGTCACTGGAAAGTTATTCACATGGCAAACTTTGTAGATGTGTGGTGTGGACCCACAAGAACAAGATTAATGTAATTCAAAAGATTTGTAGTGCAATGAAGAAGTGGGTCATTGCTGCTGCTGCTGCTGCTTGTTTGTTTCATGTGTAGTTCTTATATTGGGAAATCAAAGATTTTATGCTCAATTTAACTACAAAAGGACATTTATACAAATGAAAGTGTGGTTATTGAAAAGTGTGACATCTTGATGAGGAAATTGATGATGTTTTGTTGTTTTGTAGAAGGACTTTGTTTTAATCCATTTTTGAACTGTTATGGGACGGATTACGGATGATGGAACGGAGGGTCGCTGACCAAACGCCTGATCTCCTTTGATGTTGGACTTTTACATGGGCCTTAAGGATTAGGGTCATCTCACCACTTTGCAATTTCAATTGATCATCTGAAGCTGTAGCAACACCTTTTGTGCTCAAGCTGCTCACTAGGTGAGATCAGTCCTTTGTTTCCTTTCAAGCAGAGACTTAAACCCTGATTTGGACTCAAAGACACTGGTCAGTTCTCAACGGACAGTTCTTTCTCAAAAGACTTCATGACCATAACACTGGATGATCCCCATTTGTGTGTTTTTTATATATTACAGGTGCAAATATGAACTTTGTGCTCACAGTTTAAGGCTGTGATTCCATTCTGTGCAAAGTTACAAGTTGCTAGAATAAGAGTCCCCTTCAGATAAAGTAAACAGACCCTTTTTCAAAGAGGTTTGTTACGATTTGTTGCATTGTTGGAAAATGTATTATTTATTAAAGGTTATTACTAAGGGAACAAACACCTTAAATCTCATTCATAAAAGAAAAGAAAAAATATTGCTTCTCCTTGCACAACCTAATAATGAAATGATTTAGCAATAAAAACCAGGAATGAATTCAATAAATTATATAATAAAACATCAGAATGTCTACGAGTAATAAGAGCTATTTGAGGGCTTAATGTGAGAGTTTTTCTGATGATGTAAAACTGAAAATGTAGTAAATGACCAGTAATGTTATTCAGAGTTGACCACAGTTAATGAATCATTATAGTTTGAGAAATTATTTATTTTAGGACTTTAAGCTGATCATTTTGTCAAATAGATAATATTTTACCTCTGTCTGAAAATTTAACCGTGATCATTTCTCAGTGGCATGATCTGAATATTAGAGACAGGCCTTCAGTCTGACCTTATAAACTCAAGTGACCGACTTCCTGAAGTCGCCAAGTCAGCCCTTTGAGTTTTTCCCTGCACCTTCAGAAGATGCACTGTGAGCCCTCTGGTTGTGTTCCAGTCAAATATGTATGACTTACTGAGTTTCTCACTGATTAATGATTTATATGAGCTGCCAGTAAACTGGGCAGGGCTCCAGACCAACTTCTCCAGTGGCCACACTGCTGCTACTAACTCTCAGTTGGTCTCACTGGTGCTACTAACTGTCTCAGGTGGTCACACTGGTGCTACTAACTGTCTCAGGTGGTCACACCAGCATATGCTTATTCTTTGGTACAGGTATTATGAATACACAAAAATGATTTACATGAACTATTACGTATAAACATTTGTAGATGTTACAATTCTGATGTACAGATGATTTGCTCATAATGAATAATGGTTACTTAATGATGTTCTAATCAAAGTTTTTATACTGTGTTACCAAGACTTTGTGTTACATTGCTGGGCAAATCATTATTGTTACATCTTTGACCAAGTTAAGGGTGAACTTTTTGGGGTCACTGGGAAAGAATTACAATATTAGGTTCTGCTTTTCCTTAATGTTCAAATCATGACCAGCTATTTTCTTCAAAAGATTCTTTTCCTCGAAAGCAGCGTTCACCAAACCTGGTCCTACACTCCAGAAAAAGAGGGTTCTTCAAGGGTTCTAAAGAAATAGTTTTATATAGAACCAACAACAATCAAACAGCCCTTTGTATGATTAAAGGGTTCTCTGCATGGTCGATGGTTCTACATAAAACTTTATTGAAAAGGATTCTAGATAACACCCAAAGGATTCTTCTGTAGTTATGATGTCAAGCTTGTCCCAGTGGAAGAACCAGCTTGTATAAGAGTGCAGAGAGTCTCTCTTCCTGTAGAGCCTCATTCTCACCTCAACCCGCCACACCTGCTCCAGCTAATGACCTCCAGAAGCCCCTGATTGGCTGGATCAGAGGAGTCAGTGTGAGGTCAGAGCTGGGCAGCGTGTCAGATGCAGGTTGAACTGGACTCTGCAGGACAGTAAATCTCCAGGAGGAGGATTGGTGACAGCAGGTAGATCTGCGGTCTTTATGCTCCCTCTTCTGGTGAAACAGCGCTACTGCACATGAACGCGCCTTTACAGCCTGTGTTTTTAATCGACGCTCCCCTTAAATAATCCCGTTTAAGAAACCCGGATTAAACAACGCGCTCTACATTCAGACAATCTGCGAGTTCAGGAACATAAACATGTGAAATATATTGATGGACCTGGAGTTTGTGTGAGTGAAAGCGCGAGTGGAGCTGAAGGTAAAGCAGCGCTGGTCGCTGCTCCTTCAGTAAATCCAGTTTTACAGCGTTTCTCTACAGTTAAACCTGTTTAACTCAAACCTTTCAGGCCTTTCATCTCGGGAAGAACCGAGGAGTTTAGTCCGGTTCTGAGTTCGGATTAAAACGGGTTTAAACCGCGAGGAAACACAAGCAGCCGGTCCTGCTTTGATCTCCAGCCGATCTTCCTCATTTCTCGGATTAATAATCTCACCGTGTTGAATCCACAGCGCTGATGTGTGAAATCCTCTCTCGGGCTCAGACGCCGACCTGCTGCTGTTCCTCTACCTGTCCAGGTGAGATGCTTTCGGTTTGGTCTTCTCTGAGGCAAAGGAAAAGTTTGGCAGCTGATCTTGCTGAGTAGGATTGGGAGTTTTTAAACAGGTGAGCGTAATTCATGTTAAAGTTTGATATGTTTTAAGTGTTGTGTTCTTAATCATGTCAGCTGTGGACTGTACACTGTAAAAATGTGAACAGTGCTTACTTGAAAAATTACAGCAACAAAGTGACACTAATATAATTGAGTAGATTTTAATTACTTAAACTTTGATTCAAATATATTGGATAAGTGAACTAAATTTAAGCAAAAAAATAAGTACATGCTAATAAAAGCAACAGTTTAAAATTTGTTGGATTTAGTAAGAGCATGCCAATTTATGAGTCAATATAACTCAAATATTTATTAAACACAAAGTAATTAATTAAGGAAAATAAATTCAAATTTAATAAGTATTTGAACAAAATGAATTTACATTTACTCAATATCTGGAGAGAATTCATTTCCATTTACTAATGATCTGTGTGAAATTGATATAAGCTTACTGGGTAAAAATGATTTGGATATACTAAATAAAAGGGATAAACTCATTTTAACACATTGTTCTGCATTTAGACACACATACACTGCAAATCCTATTCATGTGTACAACTTCTAAAGTTTTAGAACTTCAGCTCTATTCATATTTTTAATCTACCAAATATCATGTCTTGTTGGTGCCATGGCTTATTTTAATTATATAAACCAATTACCATGCATAAAAACGGTAGGTATATAACAGAAATATAACACAGACTGGAAATCTGTCTGAACTTCATGTTGATAAAGGTTCACTTGGAATGTTAAAAAAGGCCCAATCCAGTAGCTTGGAAAAATGACTTGAAATAACAGCCAGTTCATTAAAGCCCCCTCCTTGTATTTAACCTTTTGTCCATTTTATCATGACCATATAGAAGCACTCTGTAGTTCTACACTTACAGACTGTAGTCCATCTGTTTCTCTGTGTACTTTATTCCTCTGTTCTTCAATAGTCAGGACCGCCACAGGACCACCACAGAGCAGGCATTATGTGGGTGGTTGATCATTCTCAGCACTGCGTCCTGTGGGCACTGATGAAGGACGAGGAACACAAACTGTGTTGCAGCAGATGAGCTATCGTCTCTGATGTTACATCTACAAGGTGGGGCAGCAACTCCAGCAGGAGTGTCTAACTGAGTGGACAGTCTTTAACAACTCCAGCAGTATGGCTGTCTGATCCACACGTACCAGCACAACATGCACTACACATATCCACCTTGTCAGCATGACTGCAGTGATCCACCCCCCACATAACACCTGCTCTGTGGTGGTCCTGTGGGGGTCTTGACCACTGAAGAACAGGGTAATAAAGTACACAGAGAAACAGAAGTACTGCAGTCTGTAAGTGTAGAACTACGCACAATGAATGTAGAATTAAGGATTTTATGTTGTGGCTAATCGGTGTTGACCTTCCCAAGGTGAGCTAAGAAAAGAAACAGAGACATGACTATTTTCTCTTTTCACATGTACACCTTACCTCATACTCTTTTAAGAGCTGATCTGTCGATTCCCCGAGGTACACCATCAAGCACCCAATGACAACGTCATTTTATCAGCAAGGATGGCTGGGAGCCTGAAATGAAAATAATCCTTATTCTTCATTATCACACGCCATTGTTGTTATTTTACAGTAAAAATGACGGAACACATAATTGAACGATCCAGAGGGAACTGAGGACAGCTATCAAGGAGGCGAAGGACAAATATAGGAGGAAGCTGGAGTGGAAACTCCAGCAGAACAACATGAGGGACGTCTTGAATGGAATGAGGACCATCACCAGCTTCAAGTCCAGTAACAACAGAGGAGCAGACGTCAGTGTGGACGGGGCCAACAAGCAAAATCTGTTCTTTAACCCGCACCCCCCCCCCAGCCTGACTCCTCTGATAGCCTGCCCCACTCTTGTGACAGCCCATCTCACACCTCCATCCCTCCCCCACCCACCACCTCTACAGTGTGTCTCACTGCTGACCAGGTGAGAAGACAACTGAAGAGACTCCGCACAAACAAGGCTGCAGGCCCTGATGGGGTTCCACCCAGGGTGCTTAAAGCCTGTGCCACCCAACTTTGTGGAGTACTTCAACATGTCTTCAACTTGAGCCTGAGTCTCCAGAGGGTCCCCATGATGTGGAAGACATCCTGCATTTTCCTGTCCCAAAGACGCCACGACCCAGTGACGCCAAGGACTACAGGCCAGTGGCACTGACGTCTCATGTCATGAAGACCATGGAAAGGCTCGTCTTGGATCAGCTCCGACCCATAGTCCAGCCTTTTCTAGATCCCCTCCAGTTTGCCTATCAGCCCCGCCTGGGAGTTGAAGACACCATCATCTACCTGCTCAACCGAGTTTATGCTCACCTGGATAAGCCAGCCAGCTCTGTGAGGGTCATGTTTTTTGACTTCTCCAGTGCATTTAACACCGTCTGGCCCGCTCTTCTGGGTGATAAGCTCACAGTGATGCAGGTAGATGCCCCCCTTGTGGCCTGGATTGTTGACTACCTGACTGGCAGACCACAGTACGTACGCTTGCAGCACTGTGTGTCGGACAGAGTGGTCAGCAACACTGGAGTCCCACAAGGTACTGTCCTCTCTCCCTTCCTCTTCACCCTCTACACCATGGACTTCAGCTACTGCACAGAGACTTGCCATCTTCAGAAGTTTTCTGATGATTCTGCAATAGTTGGACGTATCAGCAAGGGTGAAGAGGATGAGTACAGGGCGATGGTGAAGGACTTTGTCGCATGGTGCGAGCGGAACCACCTGCGGCTCAATGTGACAAAGACAAAGGAACTGGTGGTGGACCTGAGGAGGGACAAGGCATCGGTGACCCCTGTGTCCATCAGCGGGGTCAGTGTGGACACTGTGGATGATTACAAATATCTGGGTGTGTATATTGACAATAAACTGGACTGGGCTAAGAACACTGACGCCCTCTACAGGAAGGGCCAAAGTCGTCTCTATTTTCTGAGGTGCCTGAGGTCCTTCAACATCTGCCGGACTATGCTCAGGATCTTCTATGAGTCTGTGGTGGCGAGTGCTATCCTCTATGCTGTTGCATGCTGGGGAAGCAGGCTGAGGGTGGCAGATGCAAACAGACACAACAAATTGATCCGCAAGGCCGGAAATGTTGTGGGTGTGGAGCTGGACAGTGTCGGAGAGGAGGACGCTGTCTAAACTGCGGGCCATTATGAACAATGGCACCCACCCACTCTACGACACAGTGATGAGACACAAGAGCTCATTCAGCTCAAGACTCACTCTACCAAAATGCACCACAGAGCGCCACAGGAGGTCATTCTTACCTGTTGCCATCAAACTCTATAACTCCTCCCTCAGTGTGTGATTCACAAACTCAATACGAAACTGTTCATATGTGCAATAATAACAATTGTGTGCAATAACTCAGAGGGACACTAACTTAATTTAAATAATTTAAATAATTGTAACTGCTTTATACCTAATGTTTCCTATTACTATCACAATCACAGCCACCTTACTATATTCTTAAGTACTTAAATCTGTTGTACATACTGTAAATGCTCTATATTGTCTTAAATTATTAGTAAAGTGTTTATTTTTACATAAATGGCTGCAACTGTAACAACTGCAATTTCCCCCTGGGATCAATAAAGGAATCTGAATCTGAATAAAACTGTAAAAATAAATAAATAAATCAATACAGCATATGACTGTAGCTCTGTCTAAAAGACAGGAGGCTGACCTGGAGGTGGCGGAGATGAAGATGCTGAGATTTTCGTTGGGAGTGACAAGGATGGACAAGATTAGAAATGAGCAAATCAGAGGGACAGTGAAGGTGGAGCAGTTTGGAAATAAAGCCAGAGAGGCCAGGTTGAGATGTGCTTTGGACATGTGTTGAGGAGGAATAGTGGATATATTGGGCAAAGAATGTTGGAGATGGAGCTGCCGGGTAGAAGGAGAAGAGGTAGACCTCAGAGAAGGTTTATGGATGTAGTGAAGGTGGACATGGAGATGGGTGGTGTGAAAGTAGAGGAGGCAATGGATAGGGCAAGATGGAGGCAGATGATCCGCTGTGGCGACCCCTAAAGGGAGTACCCGAAAGAAGAAGATCATGTGCTTTACAATACCTGTTAACTCCTCCCACAGATCACATAGAACCACTCATCGTCGCAGGACCCGTAATTCCTGTAACCTCACCTATCCCCCACGGTTGTTAGAATCTCAGACCAGGTTTGCATGTGGGCTTTGGAATTGCCAATCTGCTGTGAAGAAGACAGACTTAATTTCAGCCCTTGCATCTTTCCATTAACTGCACTTTCTGGTGTTGATGGAGGCCTGGATCACCCCCATGAACTCGACCACTCCAACAGCCCTGTCTTCTGCCTTTCACTTCTCCCATTCTCCAAGACAGTCTGACAGGGGTGGTGGCACAGGTTTGCTCTTCTCCAGAAAGTGGCATTTCACTCCACTTGCCTTTTCTCATCTTTCAATTTCCTCCTTTGAGTACCATGCCATCACTATATCTTTCCCCACTAAACTCATCATTGTTCTTTATCATCCTCCCTCTCCTCTAGGCTACTTCATTGATGAGTTAGACACACTCACTGAGTCTCTTCCCTATCGATGAAACCCTGCTCATACTCTTGGTTGACTTCAACCTGCCATCGGACAAGATGCAGTCATCCTGCCTGTTACCACTGCTATCATCCTTTGACCTCACCCTCAACCAGATCAGGCGAAGTTCCATCAAATTTCAAGACTGCAAGAGTACTTCCCATCCTGAAGAAATTGTCAGGACTTAGAGCGATCCAGCCTCCACCATAAGTCCGGACATGTGTTATGTTACAACTAATTAATTCTAAGTTAAGTTTTAGCTCTAAATTTATTCTGCTCTCTTATGCAATAAGGGTAATAAAATTAGACATAGTCTGCAAACAGTAAAAGAAAAGAAAAACAAACTTCAGTCGATGAGTTCTTTTGGAAGGGAGGAAAAGGTCCCATCTTCATTTATTGGCTTCAGGTTGCAAGATGGTTTCTGGACAACCAAATGCAAATTATCACAAGACATCCTTTTTTTATAGCCCTCTTGGGGTGATGAAATTACCACCCCTCCCGTTACTTCCCGCATATCATTTTTCATCCTAACTCTGCAATTCTCTTGGATACCCTGCTTCTCTACTCTTTACACTAGCTCTCTTGGTTATGTAATATCTTCTCATGGCCTCTCTTATCACTGTTTTGCTGAATGACCCTCAACTAATGCTTTCTTTGTCACTCTCTGAAACACAGGTTTCCAGTTGCATCGCGGCATGTCTGTCTGACATCTCTTCACCATCTGAAGCTCAATCCTAGCAAGACTGAGCTGATATTCATCCCTGCAACTACAGGTCCTCATCATGACCTTGCCATCTCATTTGAGGACTCTGTCTGTAGAGGCAAGAAGTCTTGGTGTGATTCTGGATGGCCAGTTATCGTTCATGCAGATATCTCCTGTACAACATCCGTAGGACCCTTCCTCACCCGAGAGGCTACCCAGGTGCTAGTGCAGTCTCTTGTCATCTCAACGCTTGACTACTGCAACTCACTCTTGGTTGGTCTTCCCATGCAGGCCATCAAGCCTCTGCAACTCACCCCACTGCTGCGCTCCCTTCACTGGCTTCCTGTAGCTGCACGTATCAGATTTAAAACCCTGATGCTTGCCTACAAAGCCAAAAAATAGACCAGCCCCTACCTACTTGATGGCAATGGTGAAATCTCAAACTGTACCATGAACCCTTCGAGCTTGGAGTACAACTCGACTTGACCCGCCATCCTTCAAAGCGCATGGAAGACCAGCGTCAAGAATGTTCTCCGTACTGGCGCCCAAGTAGTGGAATGAACTCCCACTGGCTGTCCGTACAGCAGAATCTCGTCTTCAAACGCAGACTGAAGACACATCTCTTTAGACAGCACTTAAATGAGCACTGAATTAAGCATTGATTGCAATACATCGTGCTGCACTTATACATTGTATTTGATTGTATTGCACTGTGTGTTGTAATTTATTGTATTATAGTGTATTATATTGTCTTGCACAGAGTTCTGTGTTCGACTCTGCTTCTTTTCTCTGGGGATCAACAGTGACTTTTTGTTTCTAGCATCTTTTTCTCTAACCTATTATTAACTAGCAAAGATACTTTCTCTAGATAGACAAAGCACTTCTTGTAAGTCGCTCTGGATAAGAGCGACTGCTAAATGCTGTAAATGTAAATGATGATCAATTTGAACATAAGTTTGAAAAAATGTGCTTTCATGATTAGTTTCCTCTTGAGAGTGTGGCAGAGAGATGAGAGACTCTTTAAAGCTTGGTCTCTGTTCTTGAGGAGGCAGCGCCTGGGAGATCTGAAGGATAGCGGTGCCACCCAAACATTTTGGCATCTCAAATCTCAAATTTTTCGATGTGCAGTGTTCTTCGAAACACCTCACTGCCAAAGTCTTGTTTCATCACTGAAAGTAATGGTGTCTGTGGTCTCTTAAATGTGGACTTTGTTGGTACAAGGTGTAAGAAAAGAGGTGTATCTGTTACTCAGAATGCTAGTTCTGAATGTTTTGATGCTGGTTGGCTTGTGTACTCCTCCAATGCACATTTCTCTGAAAATCACTCACCCAAGGTCGAGACGCTGGGCAAATGGTGCATTGTGAGGTCCATTGCGAGTCGCTCTAAATAAAAGTGTATGTTACTCAGAATGCTGGATCTGAATGCATTGATGCTGGATGGCTTGGGCGAATCGTGCATTGTGAGGTCCGTTGCACTGCTCTTGAACTTTGTGAACTTGCAAAATGTCACAGCCTGTGAGAGTGTGAAGGTAAAATCTTCTGCACCACTGAGCTGGGATGGTGTTGGGATCTCGGATCTGTCGTCTGGTAACATATACTGTATCTGTGTCAGGGGAAAGATCTGTGTCCTTCCAACCAATGACTCTACAACAAAGTTGTTTGTTCGTCATCCAGCTCTCTCGATTACTTCAGAGCATGTTGTCAGGGTGGATTGAGCTCTGGCCACTCTGATGCCAAAGTTTACATTTACATTTACAGCATTTAGCAAACGTTCTTATCCAGAGCGACTTACAAGAAGTGCTTTGTCTATTTAGAGAAAGTAACTTTGCTAGTCACCAATAGGTTAGAGGAAAAGGCAGTCCTGAGCTCATGTACTGCTAGAAACAAAAGTCACTATAGATACCCAGAAAAAAGAAACAGAGTTGAACACAGAACCCTGTGCCGTACAATGCAATACAATACTACAATACACTGTGCAATACAATAAAACATAAGTGCAGCACAATATATTGCAAACAATACTTAATTCAATGCTCATTTAAGTGCTGTGTAAAGAGATGTGTCTTCAGTCTGCGTTTGAAGACAGCAAGAGTGGGGTAGTCTAGGGCCAGTGGTTATGTTAGAGGGGCCGATTTCTTTCTAGGTTATGGTTCTTTACAGGCATTAAGAAACAAATGTATGCATTCAATATCATTCAACACTTTATTTATACAGCTTGTTGCAATTTCACAATTTACAATTTTGTATAATCTGATTTCTGTATTTATGTTTCATACAAACATTAACAAATTCAATGTCTTTTCTATGATTTAAAATGCTATTAAATTTTTTTTGTTTCATATATATATATATATATATATATATATTTCATTTTGTTTCTTTTACATCAGCTGTCTTCTATGGTTTGTATGTTTTCTTGCCAACAGTATTCTTACAGGTTATTTTCTCACGTCTTAAACTAACAGATTAACAACAATCACCCTTCAAAGCTTTTGCAATGCTTTACAATGTTATTCACTCTTTTTCTGTTTCATATTCAAATGGCTGCCTTGAAACTCCTCCTCCTGTCTCTCATCAGAGTCCTTGGATATATTCTCAACATTGGCTGCACTGGTGTAGCATCTCTACATTTGCTGATATCTGGAGTAAAAGATAAAATCAAAGCAAAAACAAACCAATATTTAGAAAAATCTGAGTAACACCACAGAGATTTAATGTAACGCTGTAATAACTTCAACCACAAACCTGCAAACATTTACAGCTGCCCAACAGATACACTGTCTCACACAGAGCTTTCTGACATCACAACCCTGATGGTGCTGTGCTTGTGGACATAAATGGCTCTTTTCTCTGGGCCTCACACTCGTCATGTACATCTGTCTCTCCCTGCTCTAGTGTGTCTTCACCCTCTGAGCCAGTTTCTCCAGCTGACCATTCTTCCTGCTCATTATGTGCAGTCTCAATGGTTCCCTCACCTGAATCCTCTGGCTCTGTCTGACTTTCTGCATGAGTTTCTTTCGTTTTTTGGAAGAAGTGCAAAATATTTTTCCCTCTTCATTTTATAAATAACTACAGAGCAAAAAACAAGTGTCCCCACTACAACTGCCACTGAAGCTTATGAATATCTTTGTGATTCTTGGAAACTCTTCAGCTTTCCTGAGGAGGGCATCCTCAATCATTTCAGGCAAGCCATTGCAGTCCTACAACCTCTGCCATACCATGCTGAGACCAGAACTGGCATTGTGAACATATGCTGCCCTTATTCACTTACCTTGTGTAACCCATGCGTCAGCTCTAGTACTAAACTAGGTGTTAGGGGTTCCGAATAGACCAGTGTAGGTTCATATCATGCAGCGGCACTTTACATATAGTATTTTTTTTAAAAAAGGGACGAGACAAGTGCACATAAAATCATGCGAGTTTGTATTAAGGAATTAATGTGATTTCTTAGCTTTGACAGAATTAATACATTTCATGTACAGCAATGAAAACAAATAGTAAAATGAAAAACAATAGTGAGGAAGTTTCAAGTATTCACAAAGACTTCAATTACCCTCTAATTCAAAGAATCAACAAAGATAAATCAAGATATTTACCTTGTGTTAAATCAATTAATTTTAATGACACAGTCCTTGGACAATCAGTAGTTTACCTATTTTTTTTAAGTCCGTCAGTCTAATTGGTGCACTTTATAAAGGTTTCGGTAATTAAATAGCTTTTTATAGCTGTACTTTTAGTTAGGGTTCATGATTTAAGTCAGCTAATGTAAGTATTAACCTCTGTTTATGGTTAAGGTGTTAGTTTATCTTTAAATTCTAGTTTATAAAGTGCTGCTTTATGGTTTTAGTTCCACCTATTTTGGTTCCCTTAATGCTCAACCCTTAAATAATGAACATTTGTTCTTGTAAAACAAAACTTTTGACATAAATTAAACAACAAAAACAAATATTCAACCAGACAATAACCAAGATACAAATTATCTTTGTATCTTTGAACTATTTCAACTGTCCATAGAAATGTTAGAACTACCCGTGGTTTAAAAAAATGAAATAAAATGTGTGTCTTCCTTTTGTTGTTTTATTTTTCAAGTTCAGTGGGGAAATTGCTATTTTCAGTCCGACCACACTGTTGAGTGTAGGCGCCAAGAGAAAAGTCCATCTATAGTGCTTGAAGTCTGGTGCGTTGTCCTCTAGATGTGGGCTTGGCTCGCCATCGTGTCCAAAGAGTGCCACGTGCAGCCGAATGCAGGGGAGAGTTGAAACAAACCAACAAAAAATTGACCTGTTCACAAAAATAACATCTTAATACACCTACACATAATGCAAAACCAGTTTGCAAAGCACATTGCACTTTTTCTTTCCAATATATACACACTTCTGTACCCTCGTAACACCACATAGCTGGATTACTGTTTAGTAGTACAAAATGGCGGTTAGCATTACCCTTCACCAATGGCAACTTCTAGCATAGGCTGTAACAGCAGCTAAGCTAGTTAGCCGTTACTTTTTTCTACAAATACAACTATTTACGTAAAAAAAAAATACACATCACACTCACCAAATACCATCCAGCATAAATCAAAATCGTCATTTCCGACGTATTTCAGCTCAAAGTGCTCCCTTGGCAGACATTTTAATGATGAGTATTCCAGTCAACAGCTCAGAGGTAGTAAATGCACACCAATAGTTCTGTTCAATTAACTTTCTAGTAGCTTCCAGTCTCAAATGTCCAATGGCTCTAGGTATCAAAAATTCTTTTGAATACTTATTTGATTAGTATCCCTTCCAAACTTTTCAGTGTTCTCTATTCTTGTAACCCTGCATTTTTTTCAAGATGTCTCTTGGGGATAGACGGATGTAACACCCACTTAGCGCTGATTGGCTATCTCTCACTCAGATCAAGAGTTGTCAAATAACTATTGGCTGTTGATTAATGCTCAGTTTATTTTCTTTACTCATCTATTTTGACTTTTCTAAACTGTTATTTCTGTGTTTCTGTATGTTATATTATTTCTTTATTTATTTTTTTTATTATTCCACTGTGTGTCTGGATTTAATTTCTGGCCATTTGAAACCTGGGTTACACTTGCTCTGATGATGATGGCTCCAGTCATTTGCAGAGCAGACTGAGCTCCTCACAAGCTTTGAGGTGTGGCACATTAAGTACTTGGCTAGGTCTGATGTGGTTCACGAACCAGATGAGGGATGTCTGGGAGTAGAGACTGGATAGGGCTGGAGGACTTGGAATTCCCTGTGTGAGGTTCTGTAGTGTGAGTGTTGTGTGTGTTAAGATCCTGTGTGGATGTTTGCTAAGCAGGTACATTCAGGAACTCACGATCGCTGATTTCACTTGACTGCAGATTATCCTTCATCATGTAGCATTTAGCTGTCTGAGTGTTAATCAGTGCTGACTGGGGTATAGATGAAAATGACAGTCTGAGTGGCCTGAAGTCTAAGTGAGCCAGGCACTTAATAAAGTGTAGTAGGATGTACAGTTTCACTGGGATGTTGACGTTCACTGAAAGCTGTGGCACATTGGCTTTCCCTGGTTGAAATGGTTCTCTAAACTGGTCTTTGTGCATGGCCCATGTTAGGACCCCATGTTGGCGCTCATCACTTAGCCTTAGATTTCCTGACTGACTGGGGCCCTACTATGAATATAAACAAAATCTATCAAATTTACACTGCGTGTACAAGTATGTATGCTAATGTATGCAATGGTATGTTGTACAAAGACAGATACATTTTTGCAGTAGTTTTATCAGGTGACCATGTCTTCCCTCTGCTCTCAAGCTGGATGTGATGGCTGTGCATGGCTGATCCAGAACATTTGTGAATTTGAAGGAAGAATTTCTGTGGTGTACCATAGAAAGATGATGAGGATCTCCTTGACTCCCTGCTGACCAGAACTGGGCTAGACAGCAGTCTTCCGTGAGTGGCTGCTACAGCTGTCCAGGACGAGGAAAATGATTGCCTCAGGATTCTTTGACCTTGGCATTCGCGACCTCTGCCCCTTTGGATGCATTATCAACAGTTGCAAGAACAAAACAGGCTGTCGGATGGTGGTTAGAAGAAATTTTAACAATTTTAACAAACAGTCTTTTCTATCTGACTTAGCAGTGAACTCACTTGATACTAAAATTCCAGATGTTGACTTGGCATTAAATAATTTTAGCATATCATTTTGGTGATAAACAAACATGCCCCCTATAAAAAGCAAAGAATGAGATTCATATCTTCACTAGTGGTTTACTAGTGAAGTTTCCTAGAAATGAAGCTTGGTCCATTGCTAGACATATGGGGGAGAGACACCACTGGCTTACAATCCAGAAACAGAAATAAATGTACCTCTGCAGTTAGAAAGTCAAAACCAGATCAATATATCGACTTGATTACCAGCTCTACATACACTCTAAACTTTTAAAAAACTGTAAAAGCTCTTAAAACAATTCCTCTACCCTTCCAACCAGTGTTATAGTTGATGATAGCTGATACTTGTTACTTGTTGCACCTTGTTCCTGGAGGAACGTAATTTCAGTCCACTGTGTACTTGTACATAGACAGAATGACAATAAAAGCCTCTTGACTTGACTGATATCTGAACTCTGTAGAGTTTTGAAACACACATTTTGCTGAAGCTGGACACATTTTTGAAAATACTGATTCAAATCTGCTCTTAGGTCAAATTGATATCACCTGTTCTGTTACCCAGGGCCATGATCTCATGGTCTTCACACTCCAGGCCTTCTGTCAAACATACTAGCTAAATCTCTTACTACTATTAGTAAGTTATAAGTTCATGCTGTTTTCCTGATGAGCTCACTTTTAAAGCCCATATTAACAAATTAGTTGGCAAATGTAGACAGAAGCTCTGTTACTATCAGGCAACCTTAACTATCTGGCATGGACTACAGTGATGTTATGTAGAAACATGCACCTGTCAGTTCCCTCAAACCACTGGACTTAGTCTATCATTCTGCACTGAAGTTCATTACTGGAAACCCTTATAAAACTCATCACTTCAGACTGCATAAAAAATTGGGTGCACTTACTAGCACCCCGGTAGGAAACACTTTGGTTTATTTTTATTTATAAAACACTCTCTGGCCGTCTGCCAGAATTTATTACTTCAGTGATATCTGTAAATAATGGTATTTATCAATTTACCAACCCAGAGGTCTAACTTTAGTTACAGTGCACCAATGAGATTGAACTCACTACAGGAAACACTAAAGCTCAGCTCACTCTATCATTTTAAACTTTTACTTTCTAATCACCTCCATGCGGCCTGCAATGTTTTACTTGATTTTTACTATTATTATAATCATATTCTTATTCTTGTTTTAATTATGATTATCTTATTTCAAGTCATTTTAATTTCTCCTTTTTGTCCTTTTGTTTTATCTTCTTTTGATTTACCCTTTAAAACTTTTGTTTTCTACTGTTTTATGTATTTTATTAATGTCACTTTTTTTATATACTTACCCGATTTAAGTCATTTTTGTCATTAAATTGACTTTTATTATTTTATATGCTCTTACACATGATCATTTCCTTTTCCCTGTATCAATTCAGCAGTATTGTAAATGAGGGTCACTTTTAATGTTCTCAATGCCAGGTGAACAAGGTCCTTTCTATGTGGAGTTTGCATGTTCTCCCCATGTCTGTGTGGGTTTCCTCCAGGTGCTCCAGTTTCCTCCATAGCGTCAACCAGATGTTGCAAGGGACATCTGACTTTAAATGACATAGAATCAACAACACTAAAAACAACAAAATATAGACAAATACAAAACAAACAGTAATTACAAACTATTACAATTATGCACTAAATAATTATATAGGTTGCATACAGTCATGGCCGAAAGTGTTGGCACCCCTGAAATTTTTCCAGAAAATGAAGTATTTCTCCCAGAAGATTATGGCAATTACACATGTTTTGTTATAGACATGTTTATTTCCTTTATGTGTATTGGAACAACACAAAAAAGCAGAGAAAAAAAGGCAAAATTTGACATAATTTCACGCAAAACTTAACATGTAAAGTATGACCAGGTTTCTTTGTATGCTCTGTGTTATTTTTTAATCTTGCAGTCATTTGTTCTAGATAACAGTGATCTGTAAGGAGGTTGAGCCAGTTATGTATGAAGATTTGGGATCTTTCTTTCCAATTAAGTAGAATCATTTTTTTGGCAATGGTGAGAGACATTAATACAAAAGTTTAATAGAAGAGGAGAAACTGTAATTGAGTATTTCATTAGCTTTCCAATAAGCAGTTAGGGTAGTATTTATTGTATTTGTAGCAACATGTTGATTTGATAGTTTTATTTATGAATGGTATACTGTTAATGTCCAAGTTTTTGACTAAGCTTTTTTCAATATCTAACCATGGTTGGTTGGTGTTACTTGTCCAATGGAGCAGCTGATATGATAAGAAATAGTAATAAAAATCTGGGGCACTGAGACCCCCCAAATGTTTAGGTTTTTGGAGTGTATATTATTTAATTCTAGCATTTTTATGCTTCCAGTAAAATTTTGTAACTGCTTTGTGAAGAGAGGAGAACCAGCCAGTAGGGGGTGTGATAGGGATCATGGAAAATAGATAGACTTTGGGGAGAATGTTAATTTTGATTGAAGAGATTCGTCCTAATAGAGATAAGGGAAGTTTGTTCCATCTTTCAAGGTTGGCTTGTATTTTGAGTAGTAGTGGAACATAGTTGAGTTTATAAAGATCTTTGAGGTTTAGAGAGATGTGAATACCAAAATACTTAATAGACTGTGCTGCACGTTTAAATGGTATGTCCCAGACCTGAGCATCCAAATCCATCCCGCCTAGAGACAGATCTGCAAATAGGCTAATTTTATGGTAGTATGCTTTGGACTGAATGTCCAAGATATTATCACATTGTCGAATGTAGGCAGCCAGGGGTTCAACAAAATGTGTGAACAATAAAGGAGATAAGCAACAACCTTGCCTAGTTCCCCGTTGTAACATAAGTGGTTTGGATACATGTCCATTGGTCAAGATAGAAGCAGTTGGTGAATTATACAGGGTTTTTGTCCAGTTTATGAAATATGGACCGAAACCAAAGTGTTTGAGGGAGGAGTCTCGCTCTCAACGAGACTCCTCCGATGCACAGAGCAGGCAATGCTTTGGACCTGATATTCACCAGACCTACCTCTGCGTTGGATGTGACAGTAACTCCCATGCATCGCTCTGATCACCATTTCCTATGTTTCTCACTCGCCCTCCCTGTCCATTACACCCCTTTGTGCTCCTCTTCTCGGTGCAAATTGCACTCCACTCCTTCCTCATCTTTCACCTCAACCATCCTGAACACCCTTCCCCATCCTGACTCATTTTCCTCTCTCTCACTGAACATGGCTATGGATGCTTTCCTTTCTTCACTCTCATCTGCAATTAACCTTCTGTGTCCTCTCTCCTCTCCAGCAAGATCTTCCCCACCTGCCCCATGGCTGACAGGTGTACCAACCGACAAGATCTAATGAAGGCTGAGAGAAGGTGGAGGAAATCCCAGCATGACTCAGATCTTCACTCATACCAATCTCTCCTTTCCAAGTTCTCACTCAAAGTTACTGTTGCAAAGTCATCTTTCTACAAAGGGAAACTGGAAGCATCAGCATCTTCAACATTTTCTCCTCTCTTCTCAACCCTCCTTCTCTCCCTGCACCCTGTTCTCTCACCCCTGAGGATTTTGTCACCTTCTTTGAGGAGAAGGTTGATAGAATCCGCCAGTCATTTGTCCCCACTCCTTCCACTAGAGCGCATCATCTCATTCTCAATCCCTTAAACTGTTTTTCTTCGGTTTCCACAGATGCTGTCTTTCAACTGATCAAATCCGGTAACCCAACCACCTGCCCACTGGATCCTATCCCATCAGCATTGTTACAGTCAATTTCTGAGGACCTACTGCCCTTCATCATGTTTCTCATCAACAAGTCCTTGGCATCTGGTGAAGTTCCATCAACTCTCAAGACTGCAAGAGTACTTCCCATCTTGAAGAAACCCAGCTATGATGTCAACAACTACAGACCGGTATCACTTCTTCATTCCTTTGAAAAATTCTTGAATGAGCAGTCTATAATCAACGGTCTTTCTTTCTCACACAGAACCAGCTCCAGGACCCCAACCAGTCTGGCTTCAAACCAGCCCACTCTACAGAAACTGCCCTCATCGCAGTGACCGAGAACCTCCAATCTGCAAGATGAGCCAAATTGTCATCTGCACTGATCCTTCTTGATCTCTCAGCAGCTTTTGACACAGTCAACCACACAATCCTTCTGGACATCCTCACCAACCTTGGAATCACTGGCTATGCATGGAAGTGGTTCAAGTCCTATCTGGAGGATCGCTCTTATAAGGTAACATGGAGAGGGTTCACATCCTCTCCATGCAGGCTCTCCACTGGTGTCCCACAAGGCTCGGTTCTGGGTCCTCTTCTCTTTTCTCTTTACACTAGCTCTCTTGGTGATGTAATATCTTCTCATGGCTTCTCTTATCACTGTTATGCTGATGACACTCAAGTAATGTTTTCTTTCTCACCCTCTGACACACAGGTTTCCAGTCGTATCTTGGCATCTCTTCATGGATGGCAGCTCACCACCTGAAGCTCAATCCCAGCAAGACTAAGCTGATATTCATCCCTGCAACTACAGGTCCTCATCATGATCTTGCCATCTCATTCGAGAACTCCCTGATTGTTCCATCTGTAGAGGCAAGAAGTCTTGGTGTGAGTCTGGATGGCCAGTTATCGTTCTCAACTCACATCGCGAACCTGACTCGGTCATGCAGATTTCTCCTGTACAACAGGAGAACGCTGTACAACCCTTCCTCACCCAAGAGGCCGCCCAGGTGCTAATGCAGTCTCTTGTCATCTCAAGGCTTGACTACTGCAACTCGCTCTTGGCTGGTCTTCCCATGCAGGCCATCAAGCCTCTGCAACTCATCCAGAATGCGGCAGCACGGCTCATCTTCAATCTGCCCAAGTTCAGCCACGTCACCCCACTGCTGCGCTCCCTTCACAGGCTCCCTGTAGCTGCAAGCATCAGATTTAAAACCCTAATGCTGGCCTGCAAAGCCAAAAATGGACCAGCCCCTACCTACTTGATGGCAATGGTGAAATCTCGAACTGTACCACGAGCCCTTCGAGCTTCGAGTACAGCTCGGCTTGACCCGCCATCCTTCAAGGCGTATGGAAGACAAGTGTTGAGAATGTTCTCTGTACTGGCACCCAAGTGATGGAATGAACTCACTGGCTGTCCAAACAGCAGAGTCTCTTGCTGTCTTCAAACGTAGACTGAAGACTCATCTCTTTACACAGCGCTTAAATGAGCACTGAATTATAAGCTGCACATATATTTAATTGTATTGCACTGTGTATTGTAGTTTATAGTATTGTACTTTAT
This sequence comes from Pygocentrus nattereri, assembly GCF_015220715.1. Taxonomy (NCBI): domain Eukaryota; kingdom Metazoa; phylum Chordata; class Actinopteri; order Characiformes; family Serrasalmidae; genus Pygocentrus; species Pygocentrus nattereri. The sequence goes on along the minus strand of NC_051219.1, from coordinate 20,754,108 downwards.
TGCTGTAAGGGGGAGCGAGGAGGCGGACGCACACGCTGAGATAAGCGAGATTTATTACGGGCAAATCCAGGGTCGTGGTCAAAACAGTCCAGGGTCAATGAGCCGACACGTACAGAGTTAGGGTATGACATAACAAAGACTAGAATCAACACAAACACAAACAGACCAGGTACAATGAAACAACATAAATACACGGAACAATGAGGGACAGGTGAAAACAATCAGGGGCGGAGTTACAAACCAAAACAAGAACACATGGACAGGACTGGGAGGGGCCAACCGTGACAATTGCATTGAATGGCACAGAGTTCTGCGTTCAACTCTTCCTTTTCTCTCGGTGTCTGCAGTGACATTTTGTTTCTAGCAGGACCTGAGCTCAGGACTCTTCTCTAAGCTATTGGTAGCTAGCAAAGATACTTTCTCTAGATTGACAAAGCACTCTGTAAGTCGCTCTGGATAAGAGCGTCTGCTAAATGCTGTAAATGTAAATGAAGAGAAAGGACCACTGCACTCTATCAAAAGCCTTCTCAGCATCCCAGGAAGCTATTATAAATGGGGTCTTATTTGGTAGGTTGCTCTTGTACTTGTTTATGATATGAAAAAGTCTTCTTGTGTTTTCAGAGGAGTGTCTCCCCTTGATAAATCCAGTCTGATCCGTAGTTATTAGTGAGGAGATAACAGACTCCAGTCTAATGGATAATGCTTTACTGATTATTTTTATGTAAGAATGAATTAAATTAATTATTTTTAAGTCAGAATTAATTAAATTAATGAAATTGGCTGATAATTAGAACAATCAGTAGCATTTTTATTTGGTTTTAGAATCAGTTTAATGAGAGCTGTATTCATGTGTTGGAGTATAACTGCTTTCTGATAAATTTCTGAAATTAGTTTTGAAAACAGATAAGCGGATAAGCGACCAAAAATGTTTATGAAATTCTGCTGTGAATCCATCTGGTCCAAGTGATTTCTGATTTGGCATTTGATAGAGAGCTTTAGTCATTTCTGCAGAGGAGAGAGGTTTGTCTAATGATTCTGCCTGTTTTTTGGTTAGGTTAGGAAGAGAGAGACACTCCTCAAAAAAATCTATGTCTTCTGATTATATTTTCTTATTGGAGGAACAGAGATTTGCAAAGAATGATTTAAATGAATCGTTAATTGCTAAAGGATCTTGAACGAGATTACCGGAGGTGTCTTGAATTGAGGTGATCACTGATTTCTCTTTTTTTGCTTTAATTGATTTGCTAAGAATTTTTCCATTCTATTTCCAAAATTAAAGTGCTGTTGTCTAAGCCTAAGCATGGTATATTCAGTCTTTTTATCCAGTATGCTGTTTAGTTTTGAGAAGTTCCTTAAGAATTGCTTCAGTAGGCGACTGAGATGCGAGCTGATCGAATCTCTTCATCTCTTTTTAAGCTCTTTCTTCTTTTTACCAGAACAGAATGAGATTATTTTTCCTCTCATCACAGCTTCTCATAGTGTCCAAGCTGTGTTTGCTGTGTCCTCATTAATTTGAATAAAATCTCTCCATTCCTATTTGAAATATCTTTCAAATATCTTTCAAATTCTTCATCTTTTAGAAGAGAGGTGTTAAAGCACCATCGTGGAGGGGGTAAAGCTTTATGTTCTACAAGAAAAGAAATGTTAATAGGAGCATGATCTGAGATGATGATACTGTTAATGTCAGAGTCAATTATTCTGTGTGAAATGGAATTTTTAGTTAGGAAATAGTCTATGCGAGAGTATGATTTATGGTGTGGGGAGTAATATGTATATTCTTTGCTGTTAGGGTTCTATGATCTCCACATTTCTACCAGTCCATAATCTAACATGTATTGTTTGAGCAAAGAAGTTGAGTGACTGATTGTACTAGTTTGTGCTGATGATGAGCGATCCACACATGCATTTAAGACTATATTAAAATCCCCACCAAGAATAAGGGAGGAATTAGGAAATTTAGATATCTCTGAGAAAAGTGAATGGAAGAATGCTGGAGAGTCTGTGTTAGGATCATAAATATTAGCGAAGATTAGACTGTCCTTCCCTATGGTTCCATTAATAATAATGTAACGGCCATCTGCATCTATCAATGTTGAGCTGTTAGCAAAGTGTATTTTTGTCCCGATTAAAATGGATACGCCACGTTGTTTGGAGTTATACGTGGAATGATAGGACTGCCTAATCCATTTTGCTGTTAGTGTGTCTCTTGAAGAAAAATAATGTCAGAGTTTAACTTATTTAGGTGATTTAGAATTTTTGTTCTTTCGGCTGGAGAGCTAAATCCTCTTATATTCCACGATGGTATTTTTAAGGAATATATATAACTGCACCATAGAAATGGCACAGTAATATATATAATTAGACTGTACTGCGTGATGAGCGTGCTCATGCTTGAAAGAACATCAAATGTATAAACAATTAACTTATTTAGGACAGGCATACAGACAACATATAACCCCAATTCTAATGAAGTTGGGACGTTGTGTAAAACAAATAAAAACAGAACACGATGATTTGCAAATCCTTTTCAACCTATATTCAATTGCATACACTACAAAGACAAGATATTTAATGTTCAAACGGATAAACTTTATTGTATTTTGCAAATATTCACTCATTTTTAATTTGATGCCTGCAACATGTTCCAAAGAAGTTGGGACAGGGGCATGTTTACCACTGTGTTACATCACCTTTCCTTTTAACAACACTTAATAAGTGTTTGGGAACCGAGAACTGACACTAATTGTTGAAGCTTTCTAGGCGGAATTCTCTCTCATTCTTGCTTGATGTACAACTTCAGTTGCTCAACAGTCCGGGGTCTCCGTTGTTGTATTTTGCGCTTCATAATGTGCCACACATTTTCAATGGGAGACAGGTCTGGACTGCAGGCAGGCCAGTCTAGTACCTGCACTCTTTTACTACGAAGCCATGCTGTTGTAACACATGCAGAATGTGGCTTGGCATTGTCTAGCTTAAATAAGCAGGGATGTCCCTGAAAAAGATGCTTGGATGGCAGCATATGTTGCTCCAAAACCTGTATGTACCTTTCAGCATTAATGGTGCCTTCACAGTTGTGCAAGTTACCCATGCCATGGGCACTAACACACCCCAATACCATCAGAAATGCTGGCTTTTTAACTTTGCGCTGATAACAATCCGGACAGTCCTTCTCCTCTTTGGCCCGGAGGACACGACGTCCATGATTTCCAAAAACAATTTGAAATGTGGACTCATCAGACCACAGGACTCGTCAGTCCATCTCAGATGAGCTCGGGCCCAGAGAAGCCGGTGGCATTTCTGGGTGTTGTTGATATATGACTTTCGCTTTGCATGGCAGAGTTTTAACTTGGACTTGTAGATGGAGCGATGAATTGTGTTCACTGACAATGTTTCTCTGAAGTGTTTCTGAGCCCATGTGGTAATATCTGTTACAGAATGATGGTTTTTAAAGCAGTGTCACCTGAGGGATCAAAGGTCACGGGCATTCAATGTTGGTTTTCTGCCTTGCTGCTTACTTGCAGAGATTTCTCCAGATTCTCTGAATCTTTTGATGATATTATGGACTGTAGATGATGAAATCCCTAAATTCCTTGCAATTGCACATTGAGAAACATTGTTCTCAACAATGTTGTTCACAAAGTGGTGAACCTTGCCCCATCCTTGCTTGTGAACGACTAAGCCTTTCAGGGATGCTCCCTTTATACCTAATCATGACACTCACCTGTTCCCAATTAACCTGCTTACCTGTGGAATGTTCCAAACAGGTGTTTTTTGAGCATTCCTAACGTTTCCCAGTCTTTTGTTGCCCCTGTCCCAACTTCTTTGGAATTCTTTGGTCATTGAATGTGAGATTCTTTGTTTTAATGTCTGTGGCATGCTCTGAGGAAGGGATACTCTGCAGAACCGCACTGTTGTTTGACACAAATTTATGCAGACGAAGCCCGCCCTTTGCACATAGTTCATGCGCCTCCTTTGCTAGCTGGATGGCCTTTTCTGCAGACTCAATACTTGTAACCCCGTCATCAACATAGAAATCTCTTGCAATGAACAGTGACCCTTGGGGATATGTGTGGCTATGCTCCTTGGCAAGCTGCTTCAATCCATAGTTCGCACAACCTGGCGAAGACACAGCCCCAAAAAGGTGCACTTTCATTCTGAATTCACGAGGGGGTGTGCTTAAGTCTCTGTTTTTCCATCATAGGAAGTGCAGACAGTTGATCATTCTCCTGAACATGAAATTGATGGAACATCTTCTCTATGTCGCACATCAAAGCAATCAAAGTTAATGTAGTCATCTTTGTATTTTTCATTTGCAATGAATTTTCATTTCAGGTGGTTGAGCCTAACTGCAGCAAGCTGTTTGTTATTTGGTAAGCATGGCCTTTCTTTGAATGGTAGTGGCATCTCATAATGTCCATCTTCATTTCTCCTTATGCTTTCCTTTAATTTGTCAAGATCCTCTTGAGAGACGGTTTCATCATGTCCTTGGGTGTTACTGCAGGAAGCTCCTTTATGCTTACTCTGTGACAATGACCAGTTGATACCTGTGCATCAGTGTGAGGTGCTGAACAGCCTACAATACTCCACCCCAAGTCTGTGAGGACAGCATAGGGTTCATCATCTTTACCTGGTATGACCTGCCTGGGCACTAAAGTCTTGGGACAATTGTATCCAATTAAAAGGCCTACTTCACAACTGAGGAGAGGAGATATTTTGTCTGCAATTACTGTGAGATGACTCGTTTGGCTGTTTCATGTGTTGGTATGTGATCTCGGTTCACAGGTATGCAGTCTTTGATGTAAGCAGGAGGGAGTTTGATGTGGACTGCAGAGTTGTAACCTCGTACACGGAGACCAGATGCCCTTTCACTTCTCAAGATCATATTTTCTCCCATCATTGTGGTAAGTTTTAGTTTTACTGGGTAAGTAGCCACCTGAAGTTCGTTGTTCACGTCTTGCTCAATGAATGTTGCATCACTCTGAGTGTCTAACAAGGCATACACAAGTTTCTCTCTGGATAGATTCTTGTCACCCACACTGGTACTATCATGGAAGTGCTAACTGACTGGCCTTCACTAGTGACACTGAGCGACAGAGCAGTTGTAGATTTGGTTTCACATGGTTGGACTGAACTTTCTATGGGCAAAGATTTTTTTTGTTAGAAATTTTCCCGTAATTGTTATCGTGATGTCTTCCTTTACACAAGTCACATGTATGGTGGTTACGACATTCTCTTGCACTGTGACCTGGTCTTAAACAGCCATAGCACAGCTTGTTGTCCTTCACATAAGACCTTCTATAGTCATGTTATCTTTTCAAAAAGTTTGGACACTTACAGAGCTGGTGACTGTTATCCTGGCATAACTGGCAAGGGACCTTAATTTTACTTTTGGTTGTTATTTGTATACCATTGTCCAGCACTGCTTGAGCATTGAAGACACTGGCCTTGCTTCGTTTTAATATCGTTGTGCCCCTTTGGTCATTGAATGACTCAAATGCATGTAGAGCAAACAGGGATGTGACTGGATTGCAGGCTATTTCTGCTTCTACTGACATGAATTTGGTGAATTCTTCAAAGCATGGGAAGTCTTTGCCCTCTGTGAGAGATATCGTGACCTGGCGGTTCCATCGAGAAGCTAACCACTCTGGCAGTTTCTGCATCAACTTTTGGTTCTCCTCACAGTCATTTAGGATATCCAGCCCTTTTACATAGGGCATGGAAATTTGAAAAATTTCTCAATCCTTCACCATCTCTAGACTGAATCTTTGGCGTTAGATAGCTTCTCTCTGAAGGCTCTTTGAACGACGAATGGCTGTCCATATCGTTGATTGAGCTTGTTCCAAGCATCACTGTAAGCTTCCTCGTCATTTCGATAGAAGGTACCTTCAAGACATTTGTGAGCTGAGCCAGTAACATATCTCTTGAGGTAATGCAGTTTATCAGCTGTAGAAATGCCTTTAATATCAATAAGAGACATAAACAAAGCTTTCCATTCAATGAATTCAATAGGATTGCCATTAAACACCTTGGGCTCTGGCACTGGAAATCTATTTAGAGCTATACTGTCTTGAACAGCTTGTGCTAAGCCAGACACATCTATAGGTGGGGACGGTGTAGCTAAATTAGGGTACTGGGTAGCAGAATGAAGAACATAGCTCTGTATTTCAGGGTCTGGCTGAACAGATTCTCTGTCCATCTCCTGCTTTACTTCTCTGTTATAGGCTACGAGTCTGGCATGAGCTGCTTTCAAGTCCCTTTCTGCCTGCAAGCATTTTAATTCAGACTTCTGCCATTCCAGTTCCTTTCTGTGATGCTCCTCTAAAGTTCTTATTTTTTCCTTTTGTTTCCTTTCCTCCAGTAGCACCTTGTATTCAGCGTCTTTTGCTGCTAATTCTGCAGCTGCATCTGCTCGTTTGGCAGCTATACAGGAAGACATGGAATGCTGACTGATTTTTGACCCTGAAACAGTTGAGCCATAAATGGAGTGAGCGTAATCAGGAACACGTAGCTCACGCAAACGCTGTCCTTCATATTCTGCATCAAATTCACCATTTATGCCAGATTTTCATAAGGTCATTTTTTCCTTTCTCGAGTTGCCAGATGCTTTTCTGATGTATCAGTTTTTAATTCTTGTCTTGCTTTACGAGCTTGGACTTTCCATTGTTCATAAACCTTCACCAGTTTTCTTTCCCTTTTGATCTGCTTGTCATTCTGGTATGCGAGCATTTTTTCTGTGAGCACTCGTGGTCGATCTGAAGATCTAAGTACTTCCAAAACATCCTGAACATTAGCGCTACTTGTAAATTCAGCAAGAACTCTTTCTTTGTTTTGTGCAGTTTCCTTTAGTTTGTGTCCTATTGCACCCCCTGTTGCTTCGTTTTTCAAGCGTTGCCTTACATTCTTGAATTTTCTTAGGATTAACAGCTCGCTCCTCATTTTCCTCACAGCTCAAAGTTATGGCATTTTCGTTCTCTATTTTATGGTTGGCTTATCCTTCACTACTCGTTTAACCACCACACCGTGTTGAACTCACCGCTGCCCTTGCCTTTGTACTGCGAGTCCCTTCCATAGTATTTGAGGTGCAGCAGATAAGCTGGTGAGGTGAAGCTCTTACTGTAGCATTCCCATTTTTTGAATGACGGCTTTGGTCTTGACTAGTGGTTTATCACTGGATTTATTGCTCACAAACAGGAATCAGCAAACTATAATAAAGAAAATAAACCAACGTAAGAGCTTGTGCCTCAACAAAAAACGGGAGCTTAAACCCTGAGCAATCACTTTAGCTTGCGCCGTAATGTGGCGCCTAATATTGCCTTCAAAATAAAAGTCCCCCTATCAAATACATATGTAACAAAGAAACAATTTATGCTATCAATCATAAAACTATTAATAAATGAAACATATCTTTAGTACACCTTTGGGGGTTATTTACAACCATAGAGACCTGGTTTCCAGACATTCTGTGGTCCTTCAGTTTGGGGTATAGTATCTTGTGGCATGCGCTTATCTCCCGAGGGAACTGGTCATTAAGACAGAATTGTGTTCCTTTGCTGTCTTTTTGTTTATAATGCTCAAATTTAGCAATAATGGGCCTGGGACGGCTTTGAGAGTGAGCTCCGAGTCTATGGACTCGATGGAATGTTATGTTTCTAACGGTGTCTGCGGGTAGTTTCAGCTTGGTTTGTATTAAGTTTTGGATCAAAGTTTCTGGATTGTCTGTGTTGCTTTCTGGAGTTCCGGAAAAGATGTGATTATCTCTCATGCTTTTTGTTTGTATATCCTATATGGTTTCTTTTGCTTCTTTGTTATCCTTTTTTATGACCCCAATTTGGTAAGTACTTGCACCGAGTTTTTAAGTTCCTTGTTTTCTCTTTGTAAATCGTTTATTTATTAGTGAGTGAAATCCAAACTGGTTCAAAGACCGTTGACTTCTTGATTAGTATTCCAAGAATGTCTAGTTTTCTGTCGATGGATTCTAACACAATGACCTGTATTTTCGTGGTGTTTAGGTTGTCTGTGTCTGTGGCGGAGTCCACTTTCTCACATTTTGCTGGGTTTTGAGATTCCAACTCTACTTCCATCTTGTAGAAGTATTGGTCCATAAAATCCCCAAGACACTCCACTTTTACAAAAAACAAAGTTATTTCTCTCAAAACCTTGAAGAGTGTGGAGAGACCTGACCCAAGTCCGCTATTTGCTTTCAGCAGCAACGTGCTGCCATGTTGAATTACCCTCTGAGTTCTCGCAGGATCAGACCTGACGCATAGAGCTTTTTGGTAAAGCACATCATTCTACTGTTTACGAAAAGCGGAATGAGGCCTACAAAGAAAAGAACACAGTACCTACAGTCAAATATGGTGGAGGTTTAAAGATGTTTTGGGGTTGTTTTGCTGCCTCTGGCACTGGGTGCCTTGACTGTGTGCAAGACATCATGAAATCTGAAGATTACCACAGGATTTTGGGTTGCAATGTAGGGCCCAGTGTCAGAAAGCTGGGTTTGCGTCCTAGGTCATGGGTCTTTCAGCAGGACAATGACCCCAAACATACTTCAAAAAGCACCCATAAATGGATGGAAACAAAGCACTGGAGAGTTCTGAAGTGGCAATGAATCCGGATCTAAATCCCATTGAACACATGTGGAGAGAACTTAAAATTGCTGTTGGGAGAAGGCACCCTTCCAATATGAGAGACCTGTTTGCAAAAGAAAAGTGATTCAAAATTCCAGTTAACAGGTGTAAGAAGCTTGTTTATGGTTATAGGAAGCAATTGATTTCAGTTATTTTTTCCAAAGGGTGTGCAACAAAATATTAAATTAAGGGTACCAATAATTTTGTCCGGCCGATTTTTTGCGTGACATTATATAAATTTTGACTTTTTTTCTCGTGTGACGTTTTTGTTGTTCCAATACACACAAAGGAAATAAAAGTGTATAACAAAATATGTGTAATTGCAATAATTTTCTGGGAGAAATACTTCATTTTCTGGAAAAATTTCAGGGGTGCCAACACTTTCGGCCATAACTGTGTCTTCCGTACATCAAACCTGATTCGAATTTGGCTATACAAAATAAATATCAAGTTTTATATGTTTTTGTTTGTTTTTTTGTGATTTGCTTTTTGTGACCAGTTATGTTGGTCTGTGCGAGTTTCTAGTAGGTTGGGACAATTTCATATTAGTTATTGACCTGTCTTGAAGGGCAGTTACACAGATTTTTCTAAATATTTGCATAATTAAATGATTAAAATGTAAAAACAAAAGCATTCAGCATGGTTTGATGTGAAACGTTCCATTCTAGAGTCAGAAGTGTTCACAGTGGTGACAGGAACATCTAACGAGTTTAATACCTTTAAAAGCTATTTCCCAAAAAGCTATTACATGTTATGGCTACAAATGCCTGATGTCTGAGACACTGTTTTATGATAAGTTACAGAATGTGTTGAGCAAAAATGGATGCCTTATAATCCCTTTATAGTGGAAAGGTACATGCACATGCAGAGTGTTGTAAAACAAAATATCTTATTGTCAGCATTACACGTAAAAACTCAGACACGTGTAGGTACCTTGGTGGTTTTACCCAAGCTCAATTGCCATATGCTTCTAAAAAACCAGGTTAAGGAGCAACAGAGTCTATGTAAGACCTGTTATAATATACTCTTCAACATCTGAAAAAGATTGCTTAAAAACCTAAAGTGAAAGCACTTTTTGTGAGCATTCATAAAATAGTGGAAGAGAGTAAAAGTTTAAAAGTAAAATACATAAATGAAGTCTGAAAACAAAAAGAAGCACAATAGTTAAATGACACTTGACACTTTTTACTATAAAGAAACACACATAAGAAAAGTGCAAAATTTAATGTAAGGAGAAATGAGTGTCACAAAGATGTATCACAGTACCTGTAGTGCTGAATGGGAATATGTGGGGTCAGAAATGGAGTCAGTTTTATCAAGTAAATATAATAATGGCCCCATGGTTTTTAAACTGGTCCTGAGGGACCACTAGACAGCCCTAATTTTTGTGGACTAAATGTGGACTAACTTCGAGAACCACTGAGGTATTGATTTCTTAGGACTTTCACCTGCTCTCTTTATGTTTGTATTATGCAGATTTACAGTTTTAATCTGGTCAAATTAGAACTGGATTATACAAACATGATAATTGGTGGTCAAATTATATTTTTTAGAATGTATCTTAGCATTTAACAGCAGTGTAATATGTGAGATATCTGGTGGCAATGATGAAAGCCACAGATGAGCGGCTAAAATTAGTAGAAAAAAAAATTGTGAATTTATGACATTTGCTATAGTGCCACCATCAGGTTGATCAGGTTGAGTTTGTGTGTGGGTTGTGCAGTTTCATGTCTGTACAACTTATGGTCTTGATCTGCATGATTGTTTCAGCAAAGAAAAAGAAGAAAAATCTTAAAAATTACAATTAGAGTAGGCTTTCAGCACTTCATTCTTGGACTCCTAAAAAAAATTAACAATAACAATAGGGTTACAGTGGGACCGTTAAAAATCCTAAGAATTAACCGTATGAACCAAACTAAGTAAAATCCCAACAAAACTATTACGGGTCCAAGCACAATAATTACAATACATATTACACAAAATAAGTATCTAAACAGGAAAACAACTGGAATTATGGCCAAAAAAGACAATGTTTAGAAAAAAATTTTAATATCTCCTTGATGCATTTGTTTATTTACACATAATAAATCTGCAAAATAACACAGTATTTACATAATGAGCATTTGTCAGCCAACCACTCACAGTTGATTCAAGTCTGAAACACTTAAAAAGGTACCAGAACTCAAAGTATTCACTTTTGTCTTCTTTGAAATCCATCAGCTCACACATTCCAATGTGTGAGCAAAGTTTTTTTTTTTTTTTAAAGGACAGCTTTTCAATATGGATAGATTATGTGCAGACAAACAATACAATAAAAGAGATGGGTTGTTCAATTTAACTGAGTAGTGTGTGAAAGAGTAGGAAGCAACAAGAGAGTGGATATGATGAAGTGATGGATGGTGGTCCCCCAAAAGTGAAAAAAAAAAACCCAAAACAAAACAGAAGCTGTAGTAAAGGCAAAGGGTGGGCACATTAAATACACTATACTGCCAAAAGTATTTACTCACCAATCCATATCATTAAATTCAGGTGTTCCAATCACTTCCATGGCCACAGGTGTATAAAACCAAGCACCTAGGCATGCAGACTGCTTCTACAAACATTTGTGAAAGAATGGGTCGCACTCAGTGAATTCCAGCATGGTACTGTGATAGGATGCCACATGTGCAACAAGTCCAGTCATGAAATTTCTTTACTATTAAATATTCCACAGTCAACTGTCAGTAGTATTATAAAGTGGAAACAATTGGGAATGACAGCAACTCAGCCACAAAGTGGTAGGCCACATAAAATAACAGAGGTCAGCGGATACTGAGGCGCATAGTGCGCAGAGGTCGCCAACGTGTGCAGAGCCAATCGCCACAGACCTCCAAACTTCATGTGGCCTTTAGATGAGCTCAAGAACAGTGTAGAGAGCTTCACGGAATGGGTTTCCATGGCTGAGCAGCTGCATCCAAGCCTTATATCACCAAGTGCAATGCAAAGTTTTGAATGCAGTGGTGAAAAGCGCCGCTGCTGGACTCAGTGGAGACGTGTTCTCTGGAGTTACAAATCACGTTCCTCCATCTGGCAATCCATTGGACGGGTCTGGGATTGGCGGTTGCCAGGAGAATGGTACTTGTCTGACTGCATTGTGCCAAGTGTAAAGTTTGATGGAGGGGGGATTATAGTGTGGGGTTGTTTCACAGGAGTTGGGCTCGGCCCCTTAGTTCCAGTGAAAGGAACTCTAAATGCTTCAGCAGACCAAGAGATTTTGGACAATTTCATGCCCAAACTTTGTGGTAACAGTTTGGGGATGGCCCCGACCTGTTCCAACATGACTGTGCAGCAGTGAACAAAGCGTGGTTCATAAAGACATGGATGAGCAAATTTGGTATGGAAGAACTTGACTGGTCTGCACAGAGTACTGACCTCAAGCCGATAGAACACCTTTGGGATGAGTTAGAGCAGAGACTACTAGCAAGGCCTTCTTGTCCAACACCAGTGTCTGAACTCACAAATGTGCTTAAGGAACAATGGTCAAAAATTCCCATAAACACACGTCTAAACCTTGTGGAAAGCTTTCCCAGAAGAGTTGAAGCTGTTATAGCTGCAAAGGGCAGGCCAACATCATATCAAAACCTATGGATTAAGAATGGGATGTCCCTTAAGTTCATATGTTTATGAAGGCAGATGAGCAAATACTTTTGGCAATATAGTGTATATCGCAGTTTTATAGTTAGAAGCTGGCAAGGCACTCTGTGCAAACTGAATGCTGATCAGTGTAATAGTTTCTGATTTACCATACCCTCTCTTTTACTTATACAGCTACACTACCACAAATAAACCACCATTCTACAACAAAGAGTAGGGTCCTTTAATGTTTTTAAATCTAGAATATAAAGCAATTCTAGGCAAACAAATACGTCAATACTTTCAACACTGAAATCTTTCAAAATGGGGAATAGATCTGATGCCCTCTACATGTTACATAACTTATAAAACAGCCCCCTATAAAAAATTATGAAAAGTAGCAAAAACAATATCAAAGCAAATCAGTTTGTCCTGAGACATTACAATGCAACCAGCTGCTTCACAATCAATATTATGAAAGCCCTGCTAATGGCATAAGGCTGAGCATGTCAAGATTCTTCCATCAGGAAAACCAGAGAGATAAATAAATTGTTGCCATTTAGTACAGTGTGTAAATCAGAGACCACCATTCATTTAATTTCCAAGCAAAACATTATTCCTTTTTTCTGGGGAGTTTAGAAATAAAGTAATCCACATACACGAGAAAGGGGGAAGTCAAAGGAAAAGTTTTTAAAAAACGATTAATTATTTAATAAATTTAGGTTTTACAGTAATAAATGATACAGCAAAACTTGTAACAATCGTGACCTGGCAGACCACCAAAACTTAAGCTTATCAGTAACTGAACTTTTAGCTCTGAGAGGAAAAGTCAAGCGCTAGTCTTGATTCAGGTCTAAAAAATCCACAAATGTTTCGGTACATCCTTCTACTGTGAGAAAGAAGACAATTCAACATTATGGATCTGAGAGGACCTATATCTGTCAAGAAATCATTACTAAAATGTTTGCAAATCAAACAAAGATTTTGCTTATGTTCTCAGAACAATGTATTGATTGAGAGATTACTTTAATAATAAGAAGCAGAAAATGCAACTGATTTCTAAAATTGAACTTTGGGGGTGTAGAAAAATATCCCTGAAGTTAAAGTGAATCTACATTTACATTTACATTACATGAATCTCTGGAAGGCCATAAATTAAATAAATTAAGAGTGGTCTCTGATTTTTGTACAATAACATATGTGCAACAAAATGACAAGTTGTACCTGTATTTCATGATTTTCATTATTACTGTATTATTATGAAAGTAACAACAGACACATTCTTTAAGACACCCAGTTGAAGATTAAATAAAATGCATGTCGAAAAAAAAAACAATGGGCTTGGGCTGAGTATAGAATTATTACAAATGTTAGTTCTTCCATTAGTATCATGTTTGCCTAAAAATGGATTTTTCTGGATAAATAAAGATTAAAAAATAAGTCATGGTTTGATAAATGTGATGAAAAATTAAATACATTTCAGTGACAAAAGCTGAAATCATACAATTTATATATTTGTCCTTTGTGCAATAAAATCATAAAAATGTCTACAGTGGGTCTGGAAATTTACCGCTCTCATTATTAGCTAAAATGTCTCACATTTCTGAAGAGATTGTCAGTTTTACAGAAGACACAATGCATGGTTTTATCGGTTTGGAGACCTGCTCCTAGTTGGACAGAACAGACTGATAGCAATTTTGATAATGATAAAAATATCAGAATCCCCCCAAAATAAAATAAAACAATAAAGTGGGATACTTTATAATATACAGTTGCCTTGAGGTAAAAACATTCTTTTGCTATTTTGGGTTTATGACCATGAGTCTTTACATCTGCTTTAATCTCAGAAGGAATGGTAAGGGGGAAGGTGCTTGCTGTTGTGTGAACATGCCTGCCTTTAAATATACTGTGGAACACATGGAAGAGAATCACCCTACAACAGACATTCACAAACGTATCAGCGTTTTTGGAGTAAAGGGAGAAAAAAAATCAGGAAAATGCCTTTGAGATGCCTAAAAGAATATACATTTTCTCATTTCTTCACATTCCTGTCAAGACTGCTTGCAAAAATGATAAAATACTGCATGTTACTAACTATTGAAATATTCTACATTCTTTCATGACATTGACAGAGAGGAAGATCAATTTGAAATAAGTGTACAGGAAGAATGCAAATGTAAAAAAAGTACAGTTCAGATCTATTACAATTACTTGCATCTGCTTTGCTGAATCAAAGCTCATTTTTGTTCACCTCAATGTAAAATTATGAAATTATTAAAGGAGTAAATTAGCTTGTGAGGACTGCAAAATCACAGATTTCAGAAGACCTGAATGAGATTACTTTCATGATAATTTATTGCATTGTAGCAATGACTGTTAAATTCAAATCTCCTTGCACAATCTACAAGCCTATTTGCTACAAAGAAGCCAAATTCACAGCAGGAGCACGGAGTGTAAAAGTGCTGTAAAAAGCGCACTGCACTACTTTTTCTTTTGTCACCCAAAAAATTATAACTAAAGAGACTGCTTTAGCAGGTAGCAAAATGAAAGTTGTGACTTCACATTTTTCTAAATGATTTGGGATCTTCTCAAAGTGTGACTCAGCATCACACAACAAGGCATAAACACCCATGACTATGGCTGGAATCCTGCTGCACCTAACAGTGAAACTGTTACATTTTCCTTAATGGGGTCAATATTCTTTGTGCAATATACACAAGTGCACAGTGTAATGTTCAGGGCTTTTCTGTGGTGTGTAAAAATGTAAAATAATGAAAGATTGCTAATTATCTGTCAGGAAGCTCGTTTACAAGCATTTCTGCACCAGAGTCACTAAAGGTCAAAGAACACCTTTTTATGGTGGCTTTTGCAATGAAACCATAATAGCAATAAAAGAAAAAAAAAATCTTTTTTTCCCCCACTGTCCACTTTAAATACTTCAGTCACTGGGCAAGTCAACATTAAATCATAGCACAATTTATCTCAAGAGAATGTTTTTGCACTAAACAACATTCAAACAAAATATGGCACAAGAAAAGTTTTTAAATTGTTCTTTTCATAGTTCAGTCTTTGTTTCACATATCAAATTCATATTTTGTTGAACTCTTTTCTATGTTAAAACTGGAAAAAAATATCAGCTTTTACTTTTTTCCATAAAAAAGTTGTGTATACACACACACACACACACACACACACACACACACACACACATACATACACACACACACACACACACACACACACACATATATATATATATATATATATATATATATATATATATATATATAATCATTTTTGTTACGCTGTGGTTCCTGGAAATTGTGCAAATTCAGCAGTAACACAAGTGGCAGGAAACTGAAGCAAGTAGGCAGTCAAACAACCTAAAGGAGCAAAAAAAAAAGTTCATAAAATAAAATCAACTGTTAAAACAAAATGACATTCTGTAAACTCCTCTGGCATTACGCAATCTCAAATTTGAGGTGGTGAAGGTCCTTTACTTCATTGTCCAAACCTCTTTTTGCAGGATCTAAAATGTTCACTTAAAAACAATGTACAAGTGTCCTTCAACACACCTTGAAATAATAATAATAATAATAATAATAATAATAATAATAATAATAAAAAATAAGAAATTTCATTTAGGAGAGACATTTTTTGTATTTTGTGTACAGGGGACTGATACAAGATGATGCCCACCCTCCTGGTATTACGGTAATGGGGCAGGGGGTCTCCAGTGTACTGTTTCTGTCTTTTAGTCTATTAGCTTTGTGTCTGGATGTTGGGGTAGCTCAGGCTGGCCTAAAGAACAATGAAAAAGAGTGAGTCCTCAGCTGGACAGAGTCATAGTGTCAATGACCTGCTCCAGTTTGCTGCGTAGCCTCTGCCTCCGAGCCTGTTCATCCTTTTGCAGTGCAGAGAGGATCTGCAGGAACAGAATAAAGGGGAGTGGATTTTACAGCCAACTTTAAAAGTCTGTATGAGTGTGAGATGCTGATACAAGGCTAAACTAGAACACAGAAAAATAGGTAGGCTAGTCATTCACATAACTGCTCATAACAAATGGCATTTACACACTTGGCAGGAACAAGTACTGAAGCTTCTGTTTGTGTAGTCAGACCAAACAGCATTTGGTTCCATGCCTTTCAAGACGATCATAATGCAGAACCAAAAAAGAGAGAGCAGACTATGTAACCTAATAAGAGCTGTGGAGCTGAGTGTTAATTCCCCTGTTTAATATGGGTTCACTGAGGATACGCATGTGTCCATGTGCACATCTGGATAATGAAGCATATTGAAGAATACAAGTAGCTGATTAAATGCTGCCAGCTACAATATAATAGGCTCAAACATTACAGAAAATCCAAATGATTCAAGGCAAAATGGTAACAATGGATAAGATTATAGTATAAGATTAGAGTGCTACTCACTGACTTAAAAATGCAGAGGCTACGCAAAAATACTCACTTTAAATCTCACCTTACAGATCATCAGAAACTTTGTTCAGAACTCCTCTCTCTCGTTCATTCTCTCTAAACCTCCTTCCCTACCTCCCCACTCTCTCTCTCTCTCGCAATTCTGTGCAAAAGTCTTAGGCACATTTTCAAAATGTATTTGTGTATGTGTTTATTTGCTGAGAAAAGTGTTAATATTTGAATAAACGTAATTTACAGAATATTATTAATAATGATATATATATATATATATATATATATATATATATATATATATATATATATATATATATATACACATTATATATATATAATTTTTATAACTTTATATAACTATATAAATAATATATACAACTTTTTATATATATATATATATATATATATATATATATATATATATATATATATATATATATATATATATATATATATAGTAATTTTATGGATGGTAGTGTGTTTGTTTAACCATTTTCAAACCTCTTCTCGAGGAAGCCCAGTATTATATGCAGTTAAAAAGCTACTCCTGGTTTGACCAATCAGTGCTTCAGTAAATTGTGCTCATGATATAATTGATGATATTAACAAGTCTCTGTGGTGGCTGTGAAGGTGTCAAGGAAAAATACGGACCCAAGAAATTACTTTTTATTGTTTTCATGTTTATTTGAATTATAAATATGAGTTTATTGTAATGTATATTGTGATAAACTCACTGCTGAGGTAGATTGTTTAAAAATTTGCTTAGATACCTAAAACTTTCACACAGTACTGTGTATATATATATATATATATATATATATATATATACACACACAGTATCTCACAAAAGTGAGTACACCCCTCACATTTCTTACATCTTTTCATAGGACAACTCTATAGAAATTAAACTTGGATATAACCAAGTAGTCTGTATACAGCTTGTATAGCAGTATAGATTTACTGTCCTCTGAAAATAACTCAACACACAGCCATTAATGTCTAAATAGCTGGCAACACAAGTGAGTCCACCTCACAGTGAACATGTCCTAATTGTACTCAGTTGTGTACACCTCCCTGGTGTCATCTGACTCATTAGAGTTGCAAGGTGTGAATGGTGAGCAGGGCTGTTAAATTTGGTGTTTTGGGTACAATTCGCTCATACTGGCCTCTCGATATTATGGCACTTCATGGCAAAGAACTCTCTGAGGATGTAAGAAATAGAATTGTTCCCTGAAACAATTGAAACAACCCTGAAACTGAACTATAGCACTGTGGCCAAGGTCATACAGTGGTTCTCCAGGACAGGTTCCACTCAGAACAGGCCTCGCCAGCGTTGACCAAAGAAGTTAAGTCCAAGTATTCAGCGTCATATCCAGACGTTGGCTTCAAGAAATAGACGCATGAGTGCTGCCAGCATTGCTGCAGAGGTTGAAGAAGTGGGAGGTCAGACTGTCTGTGCTCAAACCATACGCTGCACAATGCATCAACTAAGTCTGTATGGCCGTTGTCCCAGAAGGAAGCCTCTTCTGAAGCTGACACACAAGAAAGCCTGCAAAAATTTTGCTGAAGACAAGCAGTCCAAGAACGTGAATTACTGGAATCATGTCCTGTGGTCTGATGAGACCAAGACAAACTAGGCTCAGATGGTTTTCAGCATGTGTGACGGTGTCCTGGTGACAAGTAACTCTTGCCTATAGTCAAGCATGGTGGTGTTAGCTTCATGATCTGGAGCTGCATGAGCGCTGCCGGCACTGGGGAGCTGTGGTTTATTGAGGGAAACATGAATTCCAACATGTAATGTGACATTCTGAAGCAGAGCATGATCCCTTCCCTTCGGAAACTGCACGGCATGTTTTCCGACTCGATAACGTGTGTGTGTGTGTGTGTGTGTGTATATATATATATATATATATATATATATATATATATATATATATATATATATATATATATATATACACACACTCCACACTTCCCAGTAAAGTGATGCATTGTTTAAAAAAAACAAAAAAGAAAAAAATGTTCTATTTTTTTCTTTTTTAAAAGTGGCATGGCAATGAGATTTTGTTTATGTTACATCATGTCTTACTCTGTGAGTTTACAGGCCAGTGTCTAAGCTGAAATCCAATGATTATCTGTTTCATGTAGACCTGGAGTTTTTCCATTAGCTGTTTGCCCAAGTGCATGTAAACACGCCAAAAAAAATTACTGACAAAATCTGATAGTCTATCACATTTGTAAGTGCATGTAAATGTACACTGTGTGCACAATTATTAGGCAAGTGAGTATTTTGACCATATTATCATTTTTAGGCATATTTTCTAACTCCAAGCTGGATAAACTTGAATGCTTAATGGATTTAAGCATAGCAGGTGATGTGTATCTGTGTAATGAGGGAGGGTATGGCCTAAGAAGGTCAACACCCTATATCAAGGTGTGCATAATTATTAGGCATCTTTTTTCTTTAAGCAAAATGGGCCAAAAAAGAGAATGACTCTGAAAAGTTCAAAATTACAAAAAGTCTCTCAGAGGGATGCAGCACTCTTGCTAAGATATTGGGGCGTGATCACAGAACCTTCAAAAGTTTTGTAGCAAATAGTCAACAGGGTCGCAAGAAACGTGCTGAGAAAAAAGACGCAAATTAACTGCCAAGGATTTGAGAAGAATCAAGTGTGAAGCTACCAGGAACCCATTATCTTCCAGTTCTGTCATATTCCAGAACTGCAACCTACCCTGGAGTACCAAGAAGTACAAGATGTTCAGTGCTCAGAGACATGGCCAAGATAAGGAAGGCTGAAACCCGACCACCACTGAATAAGACACATAAGCTGAAGTGTCTAGACTGGTCCAAGAAGAATCTGAAGACAGATTTTTCAAAGGTTTTATGGACTGATCAAATGAGAGTGACTCTTGACGGACCAGATGGATGGGCCCGTGGCTGGATCAGTAACAGGACAGAGCTCCACTTTGAGTCAGACGCCAGCACGGTGGAGGTGGGGTACTGGTATGGGCTGGTATTATTAAAGATGAGCTGGTTGGACCTTTTTGGGTTGAAGATGGGCTCAAAATCAACTCCCAAGCCTACTGCCAGTTTTTAGAAGACACTTTCTTAGAGCAGTGGTACAGGAAGAATCTGCATCTTTCAGAAAGACAATGATTTTTATGCAGGACAATGCTCCACCACATGCATCCAAGTACTCCTCTGCATGGCTAGCCAGTAAAGGCATTAAAGATGAGGCTGTGGTTGCTGCTGCACAAAAAGTTGATCGTCAACAGATCAAGAAACTGACAGACTCAGAAGGCTTATCACTGTTATTGAAAAGAAGGGTGGCTATATTGGTCACAATTTTTTTTTTTATTTCTCAGAAATGTTCATTGGAAAGCTTGGAGTTGTTTGTTTATAATTCTCACTTGAACAGATGAAAATAAAAAAGTGAGATGGGAAAATGTGTGTTTTTCATTTAGCTGCGTAATAATTCTGCACCATTATAGTTGCCCAATAAATGTGCACATATAGATATTTCTCCTAGGAAAGCCAAAACTTCACTTTATATTTCTTAAACATTCATGTTTGAGGTTTATTAATATTTTTGATTAACCGAGAGCACTGTAGTTGGTCATTAATAAAAATAATCCTCAAAAATAAGACTTGCCTAATAATTGTGCACACAGTGTATTCACTATTTGGCATACTTCTACAGAACACTTAGCACATAATTAATCAATCAATGCTTATATCTCCACAGCTCACCTCATCTTTGTACTTGATGATGTAGGAGTATATCTCATGGAGGGCACTCATACTGTTGAACTGGTTTAGGTGAAGTCTGGACTGCTCCGCCAAATACGCACTCATGTCCTGATCACTGATAGCAGGCATACGGGATATATCGGAGTAATACCTAAATAAATAATTCAATAAGTAATTTTTTATTAATTAATTATAAGTTATCATATAATCAAGAGTGTCTAAGACCCCCCCGCCACCACCACATTGAAAACCTAAACACAAACACACACACACACACACACACACACACACACACACACACACACACACACACACACACACACACATATGTGTACTGGGTGAGTCAAAAGTACAGGACACCATTTTATTTCAGAAACTAAACTTAACTAAAACTACAACCAGTCATTGTCAACAACTCTGTGCTGGACTGCAATGATTTTGTGAGGCATATGGATGGTTACCATGGAGAAGACATTTCCATTGTGCTCTTACAAGAAGTTTCTGAAATAAAATGGTGTCCTGTGACTTTTACCCCACCCTGTATCTACAAATCTATCTATCTATCTATCTATCTATCTATCTATCTATCTATAGATATATACAGTAGTACCTATAATATATATATATATATATATATATATATATATATATATATATATATATATATATATATATATATATATATTACCTCCAAAAACAAACACCAAGTAATTTACCCTTACTGGCTTACATACCTTTCTACCCAGTTCTTATAGCTGGGGATGTCTTTAGCATAGAGCAGCTTGTTAGATGGTGAATCTTTTCCCAGTTTATGTTCTGAAGTGGAACATGAGTCCATGAAAGTCTGAGCCACCACAGACAAGCAGGCATCCGTAATGCTGTTCTTATGGATATCAAACACAAACTGAGGATTCTTGATCACATTCACCCAAAATCTCAAAGGCAAACTGTAATGAGGGAGAAGAAGAGCAGGTTATAATTAAAGGTTTGTGAAGTTTTATGTTGAGTAGTAATGTCAGTTACCTGATGAATTTGAAAAGACATGGTGAGAAACTTAAAATATGAAACATGCAAGGGAAATGTTCTGTACAGCAGTGATCTTAATTATAATTATCTATCTACAGAATCAGAGGTCACTGTATCCCCTTTTGAGGCTTGGCACCTCTCAAGGTGTCTTCTATTGTCATCTTTGGGATATTTTCATTGTTTCAATGTTGCTCTTTGCCTGGCTTTTTAAGGGTTTAGACTGGAATTTCTGTGATGTGGCAGGGTGACAATGTCTATTACTGAAAGTGCTCACCAGTTACTCTTCCAGGTGTGCCGAACATCTGCATCTGTGATCTGGTGTTTGTCTGCCTGCTCGTCCAGGAAATCAAACATATATTTGATGGCAAGGGGAAGGGCACTGCCTCGGTGTGCTGTGCTGAATATCGTCTCAAACAGGTCATCCACAAACTTCTGCAGTGTGCCCTGAGAAGATATGCTATGTCAGATGGTCAAATGCACTGAACAAAGCATTTCCTGTTTTACACCTTGTCTTATCTGTCATTACTAATTTACTTTAATAACATTTTAAGAAAAAAGTGAGGAGTGAGCATGAGAGACAAATGAAGAAATAGAGGAAAGAAAGAGAAACAGAAAGAAACAGGGATAGAAAAAAAGATTAAGAAAAAGAGAGAGAGACAGAATGAAACAAAATGGCAAAAAACTGAAGAATTGAAAGAAGTACCTACAACATGATGTACAACACAAATGTCTGTCATTTTACCTTAGTAGCTAATAGTCGTGTCAGGTAGATCTCTGAAACCATCTTGCTTCCACGATCACCTTCTCTCTGGTCTGAGTGGTCATGATTCTTGACTAGGTGCCAGAGTTTTGTGCCACTTTCGAGGTCAGGCGTTATCATGGGTGTCCTGGAGCGAAGACTGTCAGGACTACTGGCTGTCCTCAGCATACTCTCTGATAACACAGAAACGCACATTCCTCAGTTAATGTTATGGTCATATAAAAGTGACTCTTTAGTCATGGCACAATTTTATTTAATTTTTTAAAAATTATTTTTTAAATAAAATTTAATATTATATTAGCCACATAAGTAAGGGATATGTTATAAAGAGAGGTTAAAATTGGGTTGCAATGAGATGCAAATCATGTGAACCTAACATTAAATACTGCAGACAACAAAAGCTGAAACTGAGAAATTCTGAGAAACTGTGTGGAGAAGGGGGCATGGCCGAGTGTCAAATGCAGGACGGAGAAGCCGGCCCGGCTGAACCAGCAGGCTAAGTAGCTGATGATGCTCACCCGTACCTTGTTTCTGGCAGCCTACTTAAAGACAAACTCTTCCTTCAGTAGGCAGCAGAGCCCCAAGAGAGAAGGAGACCCAGGCAAGGCGCGAGAGTGAGCCAAACAGAGCCATGCCAAATTGAACAGTCCCCGCGAGTTGGGCCTTGATGTTATAGTTTTGTGTTTCAAATAAATTTCCGCTCTCTGCCTTCACCCCTGCCCCCAGCGTCTTTCCTCTCCACCCGTTCAGAACGTTACAAATGTTTTTTTTGAAAAACATATGCCCATTTTGAATTTGATGCCGACAACATGCTCATCATCAACATCATTGTTTATCTACTGCTCTAATTCAATATCATGCTGCTATAGCAAACTTGCACTCTGGACTTCATATTGCTGCTAACTGCCTACTCTCCTACTCTCCCTCTCTTGTGTATTTACCTTATCTATTTTGTCTAGTCTGTTTTTTTTGTATCTATTTTGCTTATATTTATCTATTTTAATAACAGCTCTTGGGTGTAAACTGGACCATGAGATCTTAATTTCGTTCCACCTCATGTACCATGTGATGCGAATGGCAATAAAATCTCCTTGAATCCTTGAATCCAAAAAAATTGGGACAGGGGCATGTTTACCACTATGTTTCATCACTTCTTTTAACAAAACTCTGTAAGCATTTGGGAACTGAGGAAACCAATTCCTGTAATTTTAAAAGCAAAAGGTTTTCCTATTGTTTGATATATGATTTCAGGTTCTCAACAATTCTGGACCTGTTTTGCTTTTTTTTCACTTTTTTTACACTCGGCCATGCCCCCTTCTCCACACAGTTTCTCAGAATTTCTCAGTTTCAGCTTTTGTTGTCTGCAGTATTTAATGTTAGGTTCACATGATTTGCATCTCATTGCAACCCAATTTTAACCTCTCTTTATAACATATCCCTTACTTATGTGGCTAATATAATATTAAATTTTATTTAAAAAATAATTTTTAAAAAATTAAATAAAAATGTGGTGGGTGACAGGTCTGGACTGCAGGTGGGTATGCTGACTTCCAATTCAATAAAATCCTTCTCCTTGTTATGTGAGATGCAATGGCAAAACCATCCCTCTTTTTACTATTTACTGAAATGCAGGACAACAAAAATAGCTGTTTCCATTCTAGGGTGTATCTCCACTTCAAATGCATCAGACAGGAATTTCAAAATGGCTGACCAAAGTTAGTTAGTTAGTTCAGTTTTACTGTAATAGATATGATGGAGAACTTTAAACTGAATAAAGCTGAGCTGGGCACAGGGCATTGTTCCATTGATTCTTCTTAATGTAGTCTCCCAAATTTCATCAGGTATCCCAGATCCAAACTCCCCCTCCCATTCTGTATGTATTTTAATTATTGTTGTGTTTTTTGAGAGACATGATAGTATTGTAAATACATGAAATCAGGCCTCTGAGTTGCGAACAAGGTGCTAAGATGGTATCTATTCCTGATCTTGGGGGCAAATTCGGGAAAGTTGGACATTCAGCATGAATGAAATGGTGTAACTGAAAATAACTAGATAGGTTGGAGTTTAGAAGCTTAAATTTTGTGGAGATGTCTTTAAAGCTGGCAAAAGTCCAATTTTGCTGGAAGAAACTGATGATTATTACATATAGGACATACAGAAAAACTGAATAATTTAAAATTCCAATGAAACTGTCCCCAGATTTAAGAGTAAACAATTGGGCATGACGTAAACTGTACAATTGAGAAGGGCAGTTTGACTGTAACTAGAGCAGCAAGAGATGTTAATGGACTAGAGCTAGATTCAATATTGCACCATTCTGTCTGTGGGAACTGCACCCAGTGTATAATTTTTTGCAGACTTTCAGCCCAGTAACAATACAATGTGTTGTTGCTGCTGGATGCCTAAATTTCCTTCGGGATCAATAAAGTATCTATCTATTTATCTGTCTGTCCGTCCGTCCGTCCGTCCGTCCGTCCGTCCGTCCGTCCATCCATCCATCCATCTATCTATCTCTACAAAAGGTCTGGGAGTGCAAGACCACCCTGGGATCTAAGTCTTTGAATAATTCATTACATACTCTAGGGATTTTGCCACACCATAAAAATGACATCATTTTGTCCACGTTTTGAAAAAAAAAGATTTTGGCAGAAAAACTGAGAGGCACTGGAACAAATACAAAAATCTGAGCAGCACATTCATTTTGATGCAGTTAATTCTGAATGCAAGAGCATTTCTGGAAATCGAGCTTAAGTTTATTGATCAAAGGTACAAAGTTATATTTATAAATACTAGACATAGAACTATAAGACTGATCCCTAAATATCTGAAGCTTGATTTGTTCAGATGAAAAGGCAGGTCCGAGCCTAAAATCTGCAGAGCTGGGCGATTTACAGGAAAACATTCACTCTTAGAAAAATGCAGCTTGTACCCTGAAAAACTGCCAAATATGTGTAATATTTCCACTACCATTCTAAATGAGCTCAGGCCCAGAGAAGGTGACAGCATTTCTGGATCTTATTTGCATTTTAGAGTTTTAACTTGCATTTGTGGATGTAGCGATGAACTGTTTTCACAGAAAGTGAATTTCAGAAGTAATTTTGAGCCCATACAGTGACTTCCACCACAAGAATCATGTCTGTTTTCAATGCAGTGCTGTCTGAGAGCTCAAAGATCAAGAACATATTTGAATGTTACTATGTATCATAGATGATGAAAAGCAAGAGAAAAGAAACCCTTGTTGCACTATTTGCTTGTGCTGTCTTTCACAGAGTGTGAACCACTCCTCATCTTTTCTTCTGAAAGACTCTCTGGAATGTTTTTTTTATACCCATACCATGTTACTGACTTGTTGCCAATCTATCACCAGGTGATTTTTTTTATAGCATTTTATACAACAGTTAGTTCCAACCATGAAAGCTGATTGGTAGAGACATGTTCTAACCGTGCTGTTGTTTTGCCATAACATCACATTTTATTGATGTATAAAGCCTGAAGTGGGCTTGCTCCTGAGTACCTGCAAGACCTTATTTCCTATTATAAGCCACCATGATTACTCAGATCACAGAGTGGTGGCTTTTTAATAGTTCCCAGAATTCAGAAGTCCTCAGCTGGGGGAAGAGCCTTTTCTTATAAAGCCCCCCAACTCTGGAATGATCTTCCAGAAAATGTTCAGGACTCCAATTCAGTCGCAATCTTCAAATCTAGGCTGAAAACTCACTTGTTCAGTTTAGCTTTTGGTAGTTAATGTTCCCCCTTAGATAAAGGCGGCAGATCAAGGGGTCCATGGACACAGGGAATTAAAGTAAACTGAGATGCTGGATGCCGTCGACCCGCCGCTTGCACGCGGTCACTCAGGTTTGTGGCCAGTAGAGCAGAGGGATGCCAACTGTTTCAGGGTGCTCCCATGTCTGTGTGTCCTTCCTGGTTTTCTCCTTTTAGTTAAGCTGTTATAGTCAGATTTGCTGGAGTCATTAGCCACACTCTGGAAATGTTCACATTCTCTGTTTCACATACACCCAAATAGAACAAAACTATCTATCCATCCATCCATCCATCCATCCATCCATCCATCATCTTCCGCTTCTCCAGGGTTCGGGTCGCGGGGGCAGCATCCTGAGCAATGAGGCCCAGACCTCCCTTTCCCCAGCCACTTCCACTAGCTCCCTGGGAGGGATTCCGAGGTGCTCCCAGGCCAGCTGGGCGATATTGTCACGCCAGCGTGTCCTGGGTCTTCCCTGGGGTCTCCTCCCCGGTGGACTTGCCTGTGACACCTCCCAAGGGAGGCGTCCAGGAGGCATCCTAACCAGATGCCCGAACCACCTCAACTGGCTCCTCTCGACGTGGAGAAGCAGCGGCTCTACGTTGAGTCCCTCCCGGATGACCGAACTTCTCACCCTATCTCTAAGGGAGAGTCCAGCCACCCTGCGGAGGAAACTCATTTCGGCCGCTTGTATTCGCAATCTCGTTCTTTCGGTCATTACCCAAAGCTCATGACCATAGGTGAGGGTGGGAACGTAGATCGACCAGTAAATCGAGAGCCTTGCCTTATGGCTCAGCTCTTTCTTTACCACAACAGACCGGTAAAGAGCCCGCATCACTGCTGACCCAGCACCAATCCGCCTGTCAATCTCCCGCTCCCTTGTATCATCACTCGTGAACAAGACCCCGAGATACTCAAACTCCTCCACTTGAGGCAAGAGCTCATCCCCGACCCAGAGAGGGCTCTCCACCCTTTCCCGCGTGAGAACCATGGCCTCGGATTTGGAGGTACTGATCCTCATCCCGGCCGCTTCACACTCGGCTGCAAACCGATCCAGTGAAAGCTGAAGTTCACAGCCTGATGTCCCCAATAGGACCACATCATCTGCAAACAGCAGCGATGTGACCCTGAGGTCACCAAACCGGCAGTAAGTCAGAACAAAACTAATTCCATCTCATTACCTTTTTCAGTAAACGACTGCCCACCTGTCTGGCCAGACACTGATGGATTACTGTAATGCGCTACTGTCAGGATGTTCTAGCAGTAACTTAAATAAACTTCAGCTAGTTCAAAATGCTGCAGCCAGGGTCCTTACTAAAACTAGAAAATTTGACCATATTAGTCCAGTCCTATCAGCTCTTCACTGGCTTCCAGTCAAATTCCGCATAGACTATAAAATTCTCCTGTTAACGTATAAAGCCCTACATGGGCTCGCTCCTGAGTATCTGAGAGACCTTATCTCCTATTATGAACCACCACGATTACTTAGATCACAGGGTGCTGGCTTCCTAGTAGTTCCCAAAATTCAGAGAAGCTCTGCAGGAGGAAGAGCTTTCTCTTATAAAGCGCCCCAACTCTGGAATAATCTCCCCGATAATGTTCGGGACTCAGACACAGTCTCAATCTTTAAGTCTAGACTAAAAACTTACTTGTTTAGTTTAGCTTTTGGTAGTTAATGTTAATTCCCTTTAGATAAGGCTGCAGATCCAGGGGTTCATGGACATAGTGAATTGTGGGTAAACTGAGATGCTGGTGCTGCTGTCACTCACTACATGCAGTCACTCAGGTTTGTGGACGGTGGAGTGGGTGAATGCCAGTGTCTCAGGGAGCCTCCGTGTCTATGTTACCTTCTGGCTCTCTCCCTTTAGTTAGGCTGTCATATTCAGACCTGCCGGAGTCATTAGTCACACTCTGATAATTTTTTACATTTTCTGTTCTTCATAAATCCAGTCTAAACTAATTCCTAAATCTTTCCTTCCTCCGAGTTACTGACTGTCCACCGGTCCGGCCCAATACTGATGGATGTCCCACCCTCAAGTCCCCCTGTCCCCCTGATTGACCAGACTGATGGAAGTTTCTGGAACGCAGCTTCTCCACTACAGATCACATCCAAATCTATATGAACTCTAATTGTTTCCACTGTTGATTATACACACCTGAATATATTAGAACTGCGTGGATGTAAAATTGACTTTTCAATGTTTAACTTATAAGTTGTCTGACCAGTGGTAGGATGGTCCCCCCTTTAGATGTGAGTCTTGGTCCTCCCGAGGTTTCTTCCTCCTCCAGCTCTGAGGGAGTTTTTCCTTGCCTCAGCGCTCACGGGGGTTCTGTATATTCTGTATATTATGTTCAGTGTTTTGTCTGATTCTCTGTGCTGTGATTCCCATTTTTGTAAAGCTGCTTTGTGACAACATCAGTTGTAAAAAGCGCTATATAAATAAATTTGATTTGATTTGATTTGACTGTCAAGCTCTCCTGCTACATGCTTCAGACCAGCTGCCCACACCCCAGCTACCGCCACTTTAAGATTACATTTGACCTACAGCCGATTTGGTCAGACTCTGAAGATGAGACTACATGTTTGGCAAACAGTATTCAGTTCATTTCTAGCTAACATCAGGCTGTTCAGGTGTTCTTTCGTCATAGGTACCGACTGAAAAGCATGCTCAGTGGTAATACAATTCCGGAAATTAGTGTAAAGAGCTGGAAAACGAACTGCTGGCTGTGCAGTGAGTGAGTGGAGCTCATGACTCTGAAGCAGCAACAAGCTGCTTGCTAAGGAACTATAATCTGGTGGAAGGAACTGCTGCCATTAAAACATTAAATGCTGCTATAAAAATTCACTGCCCAATTTATTTATTTAACTGTTATATAAAAGCAACAGAACACTTGTGGTTGTGTGCTATCGCAAAAACCATCACAGCTGTGATGATCTATGGCTGTGATTTTATTTCACAATAACACACCCCTTCTCGTGTTCTATTGCTTACACAATTTTATCAGACTCATGTTGCCGCCGTCCCAACTTTTTTGAAATGTGTTTTTGGCCTACAAATTTAAAATGGGCATGTATTTTTCAAAAATAACAAAGTTATTACCTTTACGTGTATATATACAGTATCTCACAAAAAGTGAGACATTTCTGTATAAAAATATAAAAAAAATATAATATATCTTTTCATGGGACAACCCTGTAGAAATGAAACTTGGATATAACTTAAAATAGCATTTTATATAACAGTATAGATTTACAGTCCTCTAAAAATAACTCAACAAACAGACATTAATGTCTAAATAGCTGGCAACACAAGTGAGTACACCTTACAATGAACATGTCCGAATTGTGCTCAAAGTGTCAATATTTTGCATGACCACCATTATTATCTAGCACTGCCTTAACCCTCCTGGGCGTAGAATTCACCAGAGCTGCACAGGTTGCTACTGGAATCCTCTTCCAATCCTCCATGATGACATCACAGAGCTGGTGGACGTTAGACACCTTGTGCTCCTCCTTCCGCTTGAGGATACCCCATAGGCGCTCTATTGGGTTTAGGTTCAGCGACATACTTGGCTAGTCCATCACCTTTACCTTCAGCAAGGCAGTTGTCATGTTGGAGGTGTGTTTGGGGTTGTTATCGAGTTGGAAAACTGCCATGCGGTGCAGTTTCTGAAGGGAGGGGATCATGCTCTGCTTCAGAATGTCACAGTACATGATGAAATTTATGTTTCCCTCAATGAACCAAGTTTATCTAGGTCTCATCAGACTACTGGACATGGTTCCAGTAATCCATATTCTTGAATGGCTTGTCTTCCACAAAATGTTTGCAGGCTTTCTTGTGTGTCAGCTTCAGAAGAGGCTTCCTTCTAGGATGATGGCTATGCAGATCGAGTTGATGCAGTGTGCAGCCTTTGGCCTGAGCACTGATAGGCTGACCTCCCACTTCTTCAACCTCTGCAGCAGTGCTGGTAGCTCTCATGCGTCTATTTTTTAAAGCCAACCTCTGGATATGACCCTGAACATGTCGAGTCAATTTCTTTGGTCGACCCTGGCGAGGCTTATTCCAAGAGGAACCTGTCCTGGAAGACCACTGTATGACCTTGGCCACCATGCTCTTCTTATAGCCTAGGCCATCTTTGTGGAGAGCAACAATTTATTTCTCACATCCTCAGAGAGTTCTTTGCCATGAGGTGCCATGCTGAATATCCAGTGGCCAGTATGAGTTGTACCCAATTGTACCCAAAACACCAAATTTAACAGCCCTGCTCCTCATTCACACCTGGAACCTTGCAACTCTAACGAGTCACATGGCACCAGGGAGGGACATGGACACAATTGGGCACAATTAGGACATGTTCATTGTGAGGTGTACTCACTTGTGTTGCTGAATATTTAGACATTAATGGTTGTGTGTTATTTTCAGAGAACAGTAAATCTATACTGCCATACAAGCTGTACACTGACCATTTTAAGTTATAATTAAGTCTCATTTCTATAGTGTTTACCCATGAAAATATATATATATATATATATATATATATATATATATATATATACATACTTTTTATATATACAGTAACTTAATTCATATATGTGTGTGTGTGTATGCATATGTGTGTGAATTCAGTTACTGTACGTGTAAGACCTGTAATTTAATCTCCCATTTCCATTCTATTTTCAATTTGAATTTCCTCCATGTGTTTGAAACTGAGACTAGGTTCACTTCTGCTCACATTTCCTTCCAGGTATTCTGTGTTATATCCATATTTATTTCAGATTCCGATCTCTGCTTTATTGTTAAGGAGCTATCTTAGAAAAAAATATTTTGTTTACAAATCATTACCCTCTCTCCATTCTCAATTTGTAATTCAAGGAGAATTTTTACTGGAGTAGGTTTCAATAGTTTTCCTATTTTTTTTGTGTAGTCAGAAAAAGTCTTTAATTGCAAATATCTGAAAAAGTTTCCCCTGGCAAGACTACATTCATTTTTAACTGTTCAAATGTCTTACCACCCTTGTTCAGTTCCTGCCAAAATTTAATTAAACCACATTCTATCCATTTTTAAACATTTATCTAAATTGGTAGGCATAAAGGTCTTCATATATCCAATGCATGTTAGCAGTAAGACAAACATTCATATGTACGCTTTCAGTACAGCCGAGCAGAGACATAGGGAGTGTGGACCATAAATTGTTTTCTTATAATTGGCATCATAAACGTTTTGTGCAGATTTGGGAATGTATATACCACCTTTTGACCATTTAAACCCACTCTGTTTTATACTTTGTAGTATTCTGCTGTTAATATTCCCACATTGGTTTTGTATCTGAATAATATCCACATTGAAATAAGTGTTTTTCTGAAAAGGAGACCGATAGTCAGACCTCAGAGGAAGAACAATGCAGATTCCATTTTGGCAATGGAAAAATGGTCCAGCTTTTCACACACACAGATTGTTGAAGGGGCATGGGAGTTTGCCAACCCAGTCTTCATGCGTTATGTGGACTTGGATGAGGCTTCTGACTGTGTTCCCCAAGATATCCTGTGGGAGGTCCTCCAGGACTATGGGGTGCCAGGGCCACTACTCCAGGCCGTTCTCTCTCTGTACTCATGGAGTGAGAGTTGTGTTCGAATACTCAGCATCAAGTCAAGCTCTTTCAATGTGAGTGTTGGGACTCTACCAAGGTTGTGCCTTCTCCACTTATGTTTGTGATATTCACACACATAGTGTCAAGCGTAGTCAAGGTCAGAAGTGATGGCATTATTTGTGGAAGTTGGAAGGTGGTGTCTGTGCTGTTTGCAGATGATGTCCTTTTCAGTGTGAAGCAGTTGGTATGTGGATCAGCTCCTCCAAGTCTGTGTCAACAGTCCTGGCCCGAAAGAGAATAGAATGCCCACTCCAGATGAGAAGACCTGCACTAGATGAAAGACGTAAAGTACCTTGGGGTCTTGTTCTTGACTGATGGGAAGAGGGATGGTGAGATCATCCACAGGCTGGCACAGGCAGCAGCAGTAATATAGTCACTGTATTGGACTGTGGTGAAGAGGGAGCTGAGCCATGGCAAAGACCAAAAAAAATTACATCACGGTTACGAGCACTGGAAATGAGCTTTCTTTGCAGGGTGGCGGGCTACACTCTATAGGCTGATAGGATGTAAAGCCCGGTCTCCAAGCCACTTTCCACATTGAGAGTTTTAGCTTTAGGTGTGGTATCGTGGTTGGTTCTGTCAAATATATCAGAATTACATCTGGAAAAAGGGATAAATTATGGTCTCCTTTATTTCAAATTCTTTTATGTTGTCATCTCTACTGTCTTAATATTAATGGCAAACAAGAGGGCCGGAAGAGAACAGCCCTGTTTATATCAAAATTCTAATGTAAATCTCTCTGATCTGTACCCATTAACTTTAACAGCAGCCTGTGGATCTGAACAAAATGTTCATAGCCAGTTTAGGAAAATAGTGCCAAGTTTAAACTGTTTTAGTGTTTGGAAGATCAAAGGCTTTCTGGGCATCTAGTAATAGAATCATTGCTTCTTTTTCCTTTTCTTTATGATGCAATGTGTTGGGACTTGTTTATTTTTTAGTTTTCTGATTTTTTTTTTGTTATTCATTGGTAAACATGTTAATGCTGAAATTGTCCTGTTCTTGTAGTTTGAACAGTTACAGCAAACTGTCCTGTATGACACACCCTAAGGAGGATTTGGCCTTCTTAGAACACTCAGTTTACACCAAGGCATTTACAATAGGATTCGAATCCCTGAGAAAGCCATCTTTGTCATTGTATGATAGGATCCAAGAGTCTGAGAACACTGACTTTAGGTTTATGATGGTACCAAGAGTCCTGGGGAAGTCAATGACATGGGAATAAGAGCTGTGTGTCAACTTATGTTCAGACTGGGGTGAGACAGACACAACAGATGTACAGAGTGCTCTGAATAAAATATTTTTCTGCTGAATCTGTCTCCTGAATCTCTGTGTGTGGCAAGATTAAAGATTTCCCTCAGACATTATATTAAGTAATCTTCTGATATTACCTCCATATCTTCCAGTAATAAATCCGGTCTGATGAGGATAAATAATTTGGGTAATAATCTTACTAGCCCATCAAACCTGTCCAGAATGTGTTAAGTTGTGCATCCTTGGTGCAAGTATCTGTATTATTGTATAGCAATTTTTAAAACTTTGCAAATGATTCTCATCTGGTTTAGTGTGGAATTTAGAGATATAGAATAGTTCTTGGATTTTATTATCTGCACAATGTTAGATGACTGCTGTTTGTTCAGTCTAAATTGGAGTAATCTACTTGCTCTGTTGCCATATTCAAAATATTGATGGTTAGTGAATAGTCATCTTCATTCAATCTTCACTGATAACAAATTCTCTACAGGTTGCATTAAAGAGCAACACCACTAGCCTTTTAGCAATGCCTGCCTTCTCCATGCTTCATGGGTGGTCATTTTTATGAAAAGACACTACCCAAATATTAGCTAGGTGAGCTAATGTTGAACAAGCTAGCCCTGTTTAATGCTGCTGTAGCAACTCAAATGAAGCAGTCTTTGTGTCTTTGTACAGCATGCCAGTGCTTCATGTAATATTTAGGGTTTTAAAAAAAAAGCTGATTAAAATTTGATTTTAATAGACTTTGTTTAGATTTGTTTGTACGCTAATTAGGAACCATTGCTAACAGCAGCTATTTTCCCAAACTCGTTTCTGTCTAAAATAAAGCAGCTTTCTGCATCATGTTTACCAACAAATTTTGTACTCATGTCTTTAAAAAAGCAATAAACTGTCAACAATATAATTTCTCCTACATTAGTTTGATATGAACAGCTAATGTTGGCTTTCATGTTATCCATCCATCCATCCATTTTCTAAGCTGCTTCTCCATCAGGGCCGCGGGTGGGGGGGGGGCCTATCCCAGCAGTATACCTGGACAGGTCGCCAGTCCATCGCAGGGCAGACAGACAGACACAGACAGTCACTCACTCACACCTAGGGGCAATTTAGCACGTCCAATTGGCCTGACTGCATGTCTTTGGACTGTGGGAGGAAACCGGAGAACCCGGAGGAAACCCACGCAGACACGAGGAGAACATGCAAACTCCACACAGAGAGGACCCTGGTCGCCCGACAGGGGAATCGAACCCAGGCCCTCCTTGCTGTGAGGCGACAGCGCTACCCACCACGCTACCGTGCCGCTCTGCTGTCATGTTATGTCAGAGACAAAATATGGTACTTCCCACACCACAAGTCACTGTGTTAAGGAATATAGCTACTGCTAGCAATGGCTATATTTGATTAAATATAAATAAAATCTATCATACACTACACACTACATATAATCGTTGACATTACAGAAATCACTGACATATTGTACAAAGACACAGAGACTACTGCATATGAGGCAACTGCAAAAGCTGTAGCTACACCACAGCATTTTAGCTCTGAGTTAAATCAGTGCTTTAGCGCTATGGTACATTATAATAGCATTTTATTCCAGATATATTTGATCATTTCCTAATGGTCTCTAATGGCAACCATCAAGCCAATTCCTATTAGGAAGCAAAACTCTACGGTTTTATTCCTAGTGGTTCAAATTATCTTCAGCATGGCTTTCTCCTTTTAGTTTTTTCTGCAAATAAACCCTACATTCATGTCTTATCATTGTGTTTTTATTTCAAAAGTTCCATATTTAACCACTATATTATCAGCAGGAAAATGTTAATATATGTTCAATGTAACTCTTGGTGCAGTATGTGGTTTGCTCATGAAACAAAAAACAGACATGGCAGAGGATGGACTGACATTAATAATAGGCTGGCAGAGCATGTCAGGCTGAGAGTGCATGTCTGTAGCCAGACTTTCTCCAGGTCAAGTAAAGGCTGTATGTGCAGATACAATTAACAACTTTCTGCCTGGAATCATTAAAATGCTTCATTATAGGTACTTGGCAACAGGGTGTCATTTTTAAGTACAAATTTAATGACTTTTAAGACTTTTTAAATGCTTCTAAAAAATACCACTACTGTGGAAGTCAACAAACCAAACAGCAGTATGCACCATCCTTTTTATAATTAGAATAAAAATGGTTTAAATAAAACCAAATTTTATTTTATTTGAATAACAGAAATATTCAGTGCATATGACCTAACATAACTGTTCTCTCATTAATGAAAATAAAACTGGCAGAAAACATAGAATATGTCCAGAGTGGACATATTTGCAGCAGACAAATCACCTCTAGTACATACAGCCAAACTTGCCCTTAAACTGGAACCTGGATGAGCACATACCTCTAGTTTAAAATGCAGATCATGGGTCAAAGTGTACGATCGCCACTTACAAAGTACAGCGTACAAACAAATACTGTAGGTATAGAAAGAGATTCTCTAATTTAATTGGAGATAACAATCCCCTGTTGTTTCATACTAGGTAAAAGTGTAAAGCCCAGAATGGCCAAATCAATCAAACCAGATATGTCATAAGTAAATCATAACTATCATTGATGTCAGTGAAGCTCTTCCAAGTGTTCAACAGTTCTGTTCGGCAACAGCAAAACAGGTCATGAGTGTAGTGCTACAACATTAATGTTAGCGCTTTACAAAAGTTAATTCTGAAGAAATCATTACTGATAACTGTTAACATAATTTACTGAAATACTGATGGTTACAAACCACAGCCCTTTAGTTCTGCAGATACTTGCACTGCAAAGGAGCATTTATACTGCTACTACACTGTGTGCACAATTATAAGGCAAGTGAGTATTTTGACCATATTATGATTTTTAGGCATAATTTCTAACTCCAAGCTGGATAAACTTGCAATTTAAGCATAGCAGGTAATGTGTAACTGTGTAATGAGGGAGGGTGTGGCCTAAGGAGGTCAACACCCTATATCAAGGTGTGCATAATTATTAGGCAGCTTTTTTCTTTAGGCAAAATGGGCCAAAAAAGAGATTGAACGGACTCTGAAAAGTTCAAAATGACCAAAAGTCTCTCAGAGGGATGCAGAACTCTTGAAATTGCTAAGATATTGGGCGTGATCACAGAACCATCAAACGTTTTGTTGCAAATAGTCAACAGGGTCGCAAGAAACGTGCTGAGAAAAAAAGACACAAAATAACTGCCAAGGATTTGAGAAGAACCAAGCGTGAAGCTACCAGGAACCCATTATCTTCCAGTTCTGTCATATTCCAGAACTGCAACCTACCCTGGAGTACCAAGAAGTACAAGATGTTCAGCGCTCAGAGACATGGCCAAGGTAAGGAAGGCTGAAACCCGACCACCACTGAACAAGACACATAAGCTGAAGTGTCTAGACTGGTCCAAGAAGAATCTGAAGGTTTTATGGACTGATTAAATGAGAGTGACTCTTGACGGACCAGATGGATGGGCCCGTGGCTGGATCAGTAACGGGCACAGAACTCCACTTCGAGCCAGACGCCAGCAAGGTGGAGGTGGGGTACTGGTATGGGCTGGTATTATTAAAGATGAGCTGGTTGGACCTTTTCGGGTTGAAGATGGGCTCAAAATCAACTCCCAAGCCTACTGCCAGTTTTTAGAAGACACTTTCTTTAAGCAGTGGTACAGGAAGAATCTGCATCTTTCAAAAGGCCATAATTTTTATGCAGGACAATGCTCCACCACATGCATCCAAGTACTCCTCTGCATGGCTCGCCAGTAAAGGCATTAAAGATGAAAAACTTATGACATGGCACCCTTCCTCACTTGACCTGAACCCAACTGAGAACATGTGGGCAATTCTTAAATGGGAGATTTACAGTGAAGGAAAACAGTACACCACTCTGAACAGTGTCTGGGAGGCTGTGGTTGCTGCTGCACAAAAAGTTGATCGTCAACAGATCAAGAAACTGACAGACTCCATGAATGGAAGGCTTATCACTGTTATTGAAAAGAAGGGTGGCTATAATGGTCACTAATTTTTTTTTTATTTCTCAGAAATGTTCATTGGAAAGCTTTGAGTTATTTGTTTATAATTCTCACTTGAACAGATGAAAATAAAAAAGTGAGATGGGAAAATGTGTTTTTCATTTAGCTGCGTAATAATTCTGCACCATTATAGTTGCCCAATAAATGTGCACATGTAGATATTCTCCTAAGAAAGCCAAAACTTCACTATATTTCTTATATAGCCTATTTCTTAGGCTTCATGTATCTTCTCTGGTATAGGACTTAGGAATGTACATCATGTCATGCTGCATTATGGGAGATGCATTGGCATTTGGCTGATGTTCTTATCCAAAACGACTTACAATGTGATAATTTTTACACAGGTATGCGGAGGTAGTGTTAGGAGTCTTGCCCCAAGGACTCTTACTGGTATAGTGCAGGGTGCTTGCCCAGGCGGGTGACTGAACCCCAGCCTACAGAGTAGAAGGCAGAGGTTTTACACCGTGAAAGCAGAAAGAGCTCATTGTTTTACTGTGTTTTTTCCAGGCTTGCTATGCTTCATATTGAATCAAAAGAAATGGGAGTGCCTTAGCTGAACTTAGCCTTACTGATGGCCTGATGCACACAAACTCCCCAACAATGAGAAGGTAATGCTAATGTTACTTCCTCTTTCATTCACAGACTGGGGAGAGGGTCAAGCGTTTCTTTAAGTAGGTCTAAAGCTGTAAGTCACACGAAGGCCATGCACAAATGGTTATTTCTCTCTACTGGCAGATTTCAGTTAGTTGATCGGCAGTGGACGTATTATCTTCTTTGACGGTGCTCCCATTTGTGATTTTTCAGTCATGTAGATCCGCATGCCAGTCTTTTCAGCAAATGTATTCAGAGAGCTACAGATCAACCAAATTGACAACGGCAGGTAGAAAAGTTAAATCCACTATGGCAGGTCTCCTATAAAACACCATTACATTTCCAATCGCTATTGTACATTGTGGAACTGGTCATTTTTGGGGGATATAAAATAGCAGTAAAATAAATCATAAAAATAACAAAAATAGATGTTTATTCATTATGCAGTGCAAATTTAGTGCTTCTCCTCCTACAACTACAGACATTTAAAGACCTAAAGCTAAATCATTCCATTTACACCTGCAGCTACAGTATGTGTTAATCACAGTGATGTTTATGCCAACAGGAGCCTGACAACGATGATAACACAAGCTAGTGTCCACCATTTGAGAGCTGTGAGAATTATTCAAGAGACCTGCCACTGCTTTTACTGAAGTCATATAACGGACATTTGCCTTGAGGCTGCTACTCTAAAGACACACACACACGCACATTTTCTAAGCTGTATCTTCCTCAGGGTCGCGGGGGTTGGGGGGCGTTGGGGTGATGGAGCCTATCCCAGCGGGCATTGGGCGGATACTCTAAGGACTCGATATTTGTAATTGCATAATAATGACGTGTACTCACTCTCGATGTGGAGAAATGGCATTACAAGACACACTTTCCACATAACTACTTTCTGCTTTTGTGGGACAAAACATTGTTCTTCCCTTTTCAACATTAAACAGATACTTCACAGACAAGTACCAGAAATATCAAAATGAATCTCATATTTAAGTTAAGTGATATTATTACTAAAATCCTTTCATGGTAACTTATTCTCACCACTAATTACCAAAGGAGCAGAGATTACAAAAATGAGGAAAAACCCACCATATCTGCTGAGCGATTTGGTGAATGTGGAAGAGTTGGAGATGTTGTAGGCTGAGTTCTGTTTTGGTACCAGTGCAATGACTGACCCGTCTATTACCTGAAATATATTTAATGCAAACATTAAAAACATCATTACTATAACAAGTCTATTCTTTAATCCTCTCATTATTTTAGTGTTTTTTCTACCTAATTAAAATGCTATTCATATACTATTAGAAAACACTATATATTGTGCAAGTGTTTTCCATAGTCATTCTTCAATGAACAAATATCAGATCATTGATGAGGCAATTTCAAGGAGAGCTTATTTGTCTGATGCATCATTTGTCTTGCAGCTAAATTCACTATCACAGTGTCAGCATTATTTAATATTAACATTTAACGCAACAAAATGAATCACTGGAGCTAATGAGCACTATATGTACTGAAAAGGAAACTGAAAGGAAAGCAAACCTGATAATGTGCTAATGTGTTCAGTCTTTTCCAGTCATTATCAATTTTAGTAGTAACATCCTCATCCTGCAGAATGATTCTTGCCATTCTGCCTTGCCGCCATTCTGAAACAAGAAAAAGAAGATTGGAAGAGTACACACACATCCTAACCACTGAAGATTTGGGTAAATAGGGCTAAACAAATCATGCAGGGAAGGAAATGGACTACAATTTGTTAAAGTGCACCTATATGTTAAGTGTTTCTGATAAAATGGACAATGGTGTCGGTGGATACATGGTGTCCATTGACTGGCACATCAACACACTGAAGAGATTGAATAGATATCAGAATAACTGCTCTGGAGCAAGGAAGCATAAGTACTTGAGCTAGCATACTTACTTATCCAAACTCATCTTACCCATTTCCATGTCCCCAGCTTTGGGTCTCTGAGAGTAGGGACTCCCCTTATAAACAGCGTCTAACAGCTTCTCCTTCACCTGGGTGATGGTGTCGCAGTTTAGGCATTTCACTGTCACCTCTGGAGCAGTCTCATTCTCTGGGTTCACACAGTGTAGGGTCTACCAAGATAGAGAAATATATCAGTTGGTTGTTTTGTTTGTTAAGTATACCAGAAACACATGCAGATTTAAAAAAAAAGACCTAGCATATGTTGTCAACCAGGGTGGGGTTCATAAAACAAGCATTCTCAGTAAACTGGATAACTTTAGCCTAACTTTAACTGCCCACAGAGAAATTCAGATTTCTAAAAATATACTGCAGGTTGTGCACTGCATACATCACTCAAGTTTCAGTTTGTGAACCAAGAACAGTACTTAAGAAAGATACAAGCAGTGTCTAAAATAAGTTCTAAATTCCAGGCAGCATTCTCCAGACTTATGACATACAAAGGCTTAGTATTCACTACATAGACTACAATGCAAATTAGCTTTTTCATAGGTTATAGACAGTGGTGGACAGTAACTAAGTAAATGTAATTCGTTACTGTACTTAAGTAGTTTTTTCGTGTATCTGTACTTTACTTAAGTGTTTCCATTTTGGGCGACTTTCACTCCGCTACATTTCAAAGTCAATATCTTACTTTTTACTCAACTACATTGTGAGAAATCTGTCATTCCTTTTGGTTTCTCTGTGTATGAAAAATGTAACATGTCAAAACAAAAGAAGTGCAAAGCAAGAACACCAATCAGGGCACAGTGGTCACTTTGTTCTGAGCTTGTTTTGACCTGTTGGTCATACCAACCCACTGCAAGCGCACAGTTCAACGTCAGTGCAGCAGCGTAAAAATTTGGGAGCACATATGTCTACCTAAATGATGGAACTAACCTAACTTGGTGTAAATAGACCACAATATAGAAATATGTACACATATGCAGTTGTGACTGGCATGTTTCTTTTTTTCTAAATTCATACAAACACTTTCATTTTATAGTAAATTAGTTTCAGTTAGTTTATGTTTATGAACAGAGACCTACAGATCAATATAGTAAAAGAAAACTTATTTGTGAACCTGAGTTTAAAGCAAGTTTTTCTTTCAGCTTGTAACTAATTTACAAAGTAATCTTAAACGGAAACTTTGCTTGTTTTTAAAAGTGATTTCAGAGCCACTCAGTTCTACCTGATTTAACTGTTCTAACTGAACTGTTTGCCTTCAGTGTTTTGTCACTAATTAGTGACATTCTATTAAACGACTGGTTTACCAAGAGAGACACTGGAGTATTTTCACCTAAAATGAGTTCATGAAGCGAGTCTTGTTACAAAAATGATAACAGGAGATTAGAGCCATAATTAATCTTTTAGTCCTTTTACTTTCGATACTTAAGTACATTTGAAGGCAAACACTTTTGTACTTTTACTCAAGTTGATGTCTAGAGTAAGGACTTCTACTTTTACTGGAGTAATATTTTACCTTGGGTATCTCTATTTTAACTCAAGTACATGATT
The DNA here is from genome assembly GCF_015220715.1 of Pygocentrus nattereri. NCBI lineage: Eukaryota > Metazoa > Chordata > Actinopteri > Characiformes > Serrasalmidae > Pygocentrus > Pygocentrus nattereri. The sequence goes on along the minus strand of NC_051219.1, from coordinate 20,713,112 downwards.
TGTGTACTTCGTCCACCTCTGGTTACAGAATGTATAGTAAAACTTTGGGCCTGCTGGCAGACCCTGGCAATTTAAGGGTTTGCATGTGTAGATCACAGTATACAGTTCAAGGTGAGGTTGGGGAGGTGGGTTAGTGTTTGTGCATATTTACTGTATGTTTATGTACATCATGTTGCACTGACACACTGCACTGACCAAGGTCTTGTAGTCGATCTGCTGTCTGATGAGTTTGTCTTCACTAAGGGAGTAGCGCGCCTCTCCTGTAATGGCATCTATGGGGCCTTTCTCCATCTGCTGCTTTATAGCACAGTACAACATAAACAGAGGTTCCCCAGCACACTCCTGGTAAAAACACACAGTGAAGGGAAAAAGACAAAAAAGACCTCAGGAACATAGGCAAGAAATGTTTTTGGTGTGTGTGTCTATTTTTATAAATACTAAGTACAAATAAAGACATGTTGTATAGTAGGATTTAAGAGTCATTAAATTGTTCACAGGCCTTTATTTATATTGATTGCTTTCATAATAAAAAGTGAAAACAGCCAGAAGTAGGAACATAGCAGCTAAATTTCCCTCTTGAGAAAGGCACCATGTCCTGCAATCAACGCCTTCAAAAACCACTTGGATGTGGGAACCACTGGTCTAGGTAAAAATTTCCAGAAAAGTTGGGACTCCAGAAAAGATCAAGGTCTCCATGATTCCCAAAAAAATTTACATTTTTTGATTTGCTGAATCACAGGACACTTTTCAACTTCAGTCTATCTTAAATAAACTCAGGCTCAGAGAAGGCAGCAGTGTTTCTGGATTCTGTTTGTATATGATTTTTTTGCAAGACAGAGCTTTAACTTGCATTTGCAGATGCAGTGACAAATTGTGTTCACACACAGTGGTTTTCGAGAGGTTTCGAGAGTGCTCCTGAGCAACAGCAGTTTTTCACTACAGAACCAGGTCTGTTCTAAATGTGGAATGCAGTTCAATAATGGCTTTTTGTCTTGTCCCTTGCATACACAGACTGCTGCAGTTTATCTTTTAATTATATGTAGTGTAGATGTTCTTTTCTGCTATTTTATGTTGAGAAACATTATTCTTCAATTGTTGGCCTATTTGTCCATGCAGTCTTTCAAAGAGTGGCAAATTTCTCCCTATCTTTGCTTCTGAAACACAGCCTGTCTCGGATGCTCTTTTTATATCCAGTCATGTCACTGACCTTTTGCCAATTAACCTAATTAGCTGATCTGCATATCAGTGCATTCTGTTTTTCATTTACATTTGCCACAGCATCCTGATATTTTTAAGGTACACCTTTAGGGACATTATACATATTTAGTGACCTATTATTTTCCACTGCATGTTGTTTGTGTTCTTCCTTCTCTAATAGACTCAACTAATAAGCTAATTATACACACACGCACACGCACACACACACACACACACACACACACACACACACACATATATATATATATATATATATATATATATATATATATATATATATATATATATATATATATATATATATATATAATATGTGTGTGTGTGTGTTATCATGCCTTTTAATTGGATGAAATACAATTATTCAAATTAAACAAAGTTACCCACTTTGCGATAAACCTATATATGAATAGGTATAGCTATAATGAATATTAACACATAACCCACATTTCTGCTTGCAAGTGTGAAATTCACTGCTAGGAGCTTACAATTATGAAAGAACTTGTAAATGAGGTGCTTGGTGTCTCCTCCTGCCCACATGAAGGAGCCTCAGATCTTTCCTCTTCCTCATGCCCCACTTCTCACCATATGTTTTAATGTTCTGCACCAATTAATTTGACAGCAGTAAGGTTGCTAAACTTTTCCCTTCTCTGCTATCGCTGAAGACGGGCTGGGTCGCCTATTGTGCAGCGCTAGTAGCCTGATAATGAAGCGGTGTTTTTTTTTTTGGAGTTTGAGGGTTGTCCCATTTCACAGGGCAAGATTTCAAACACTACCCCTTATAACCCAGTTTGAAGGGGTTAGGGGTAAAAAGAAGAAATGGGATTGGGCATAAATCTACAGTTTTATTCAGTTCTCTAAACCAATTGTAAGTCCTAAAGAAAGCATTTTCCATTAATTCAGGTCTTTTCAGTGAGCACTGAGACTCTGCATGATTGGACTAATGAAACTAAAGTGTATGATGAAAGTACTGTTAGAAAGAGAGTGTGGAAGCTTAAAAGAGAGAGTCAAAGACAGAAAGAGAGGAAAATGGAGAGTGAAAGAAAGAGAAGGAAGCCTCCTACTGCTCAATCATGTACACTGAGTGGAGTCATGGAGAGAAAAGCAGGATATAGGAAGACATAGAGGGGACTGTCAATAAAAGAACAGGTGAAGTAGGAAAGGATGCCTTCTTGTCGTTATCACTGAAACAGTAAAATTTCAGCATATACCTCTGCTCAGCAATGTGCACTGGGGTGTGTGTGTGTGTGTGTGTGTGTACTCAGTTACCTTCAGGAATTTGTACAAGAGGAAGGTGAACCAATTTGTAAGCATCTTCTCAGCCACAGATTCCGTCCTAAGAAAGAGATATGGCACATGAACACAAAATCTTACAAAATCTCAAATAGTAGAATACTATGTCCTTTGAAGAACAAATGTACAGCTGTTTTTCTTCATTAAATCCACATTATCCATTCATTAAATCCATAGTATTCTTTCATTAAATTCATAGTATCTATTCATTAAATACATAGTATTCTTTCATTAATGGCCAACCTGTTGCTGACCCCTAAAGGTTCTCTCATAAGGGAAGTAATTAAAGCTAGCAGTAATTAATAGACATTCATGCTTTTAATTCATCTGCTACAGGTAAAGGAATGCTAAAATGTGCAAACACTTTTGCACTTCTCCTTTTCCTCCTTGCCTCCCTGAGGAATGGCAGAAGCCATTTCTTCTCTTCAATAATATATCCACCAAGAGCTACTAACTCATTTTATTCCCCTGCATAAAAGGCAATTATTAAGTCATATTCTCATTAATAAAGAAAACAATTAGTGGGGTTGATGGTAGTTTGGTGACAGGAAGAAAGACTGTGCCGTGAATAGGTCACCAGTTCACTTCGCTGACTCCATGAAACACTGTAAACCTACTTTATATAGAGATATGAGAATCTAAAGAATGTTTCATCTAGGCACATAACTGTCCATGTGGAGGTCACCTATCAGGAGGCATGTTTCATTTGTAGTGTTGAAAAGTTGTGAACTGTTCAGCATTCTCTGAATGTCCACATAAATTTGACATAAAATTTGATTAGATGTTTATTCAAGTTAAAACAATAGAAAGAGAATCCAATAAAAAACAAACCAATATATTTAATTTCATTTATTAAACAGAGTGATTCAGTGGACATGAAATTCTGAAGAGTTTGGACCAAATTGTTTTTGTAACCTCTATCAGTCTGATAAGCTTTGCAAACTCATTTTCTAAGATGCTGAGAAATCCTTATTGACTGAGGCATGGAGTGTACTCACATGTGGTTAAGACTGATAGTGAAGGCTCAGACCAAATGTTTTATAAACAGGACAAAGTCATCTTCACTCACATTTGATTATCCTTCAATTGATTTAGCTTCCTGATCCTAATTATTCTCTATACTAAACTGATCATGGTAGAGATTCACACACTTTTGCCAACAAACTCATTTAAGGCTGGATCACCTTGCACCAACAAATGAAAACTGCATAATTGTTTATATTATTTGTTTTATTGGGTTGTCTTTATCTACTGTTATGACTTCAATGTGCTCACAGTTTTAACTCAGACTGATGTAGAAACTCAGAATACACAGTGAGGATTCACCATAGATATTTTTCTATTCTACTAAGTATAATCTGAATTCAGTAAAAACACAAAAAAAATTCGGCCATGCTAAACAGGAAATATAAGAAAAAAAAAGCGTGTAATTCAGAAGTTCTTAGCACCTTCAACACTCTGTTGGACTCCCTCTGTGTCAGCACTGTTTGCAGTCTCTTTCAGTGAGATTGACATGCTTGACATGGCTCTCTAATACATGTCTCTGTGTGGGTTGTTGGCACAGTGTGATCATATTGTTTGACTGTATGCAAAATCTCTCATAAATGCAGAGTAGTACTCTGATGTGATTCATGCACAAATGCGTTTCTGTGTATAAAATGCTATTCTTATACCTGCGGAGTAGCAGTTTGGGATGATTTTTGCTCTCCAGGTTCTTGTCTATTAGATCTGAGAGTAGTTGCTTGAGCACTCCTGTAGCATACTCCATCTCCCCCTGCAGAGCAGTCATGATGAGGGATGCCACGTTGCCACGGTCACGCATGGAAAAGGAGCGCTGAGCCTCCAGAGTGCGGATAAATGTCAGTAGGAAGTGCCTCTTGGTCAGGAGCTGACCGAACAGTGTCAGAGCCTTCTCTACATTTGCTTGCACCTGAGAACACAGTGCAAAGCAAGTCACAGTTGAAATTACATTGACAATAAATCTAGCTGAACCTTGGTTCTTAGACTTATAAACGAGACAATGGTAGTTGTATCATGACTCTGCCAGTGACTCAGAACTCGATCTTGTTTGGTGAAATCATCTGCATTCTATCTAGCTTTTATGTTCAGGTGCATCTGTACAAGTACAAAAAATGGGGAAGGAAAATAAAAGGACAATGTCAAGAATAGCCAAGGGAAATCTTATAGCCACATACAGTGGGGCAAAAAAGTATTTAGTCAGCCACTGATTGTGCAAGTTCTCCTACTTAGAAAGATGAGAGAGGTCTGTAATTTTCATCATAGGTACACTTCCATTATGAGAGACAATTATGAGAAAAAAAATCCAGGAAATGACATTGTAGGATTTTTAAAGAATTTTAATTTGTGGAGGGAGTTGAAAGTCTGTGTTGCCCAGCGACAGCCCCAAAACATCACTGCTCTAGAGGAGATCTTCAGGAGGAATGGGCCAAAATACCAGCTACAGTGTGTGCAAACCTGGCAGGAAACGTTTGACCTCTGTCATTGCGAACAAAGGTTATGTTACAAAGTATTGAGTTGAACTTTTGTTATTGACCAAATACTTATTTTCCACCATAATTTACAAATAAATTTTTAAAAAATCCTACAATGTGATTTCCTGGATTTTTTTTCTCATATTGTCTCTCATAGTTGAAGTGTACCTATGATGAAAATTACAGACCTCTCTCATCTTTCTAAGTAGGAGAACTTGCACAATCAGTGGCTGACTAAATACTTTTTTGCCCCACTGTATGTGGCTATAAGATTTCCCTTGGCTATTCTTGACATTGTCCTTTTATTTTCCTTCCCCATTTTTTGTACTTGTACAGATGCACCTGAACATAAAAGCTAGATAGAATGCAGATGATTACACCAAACAAGATCGAGTTCTGAGTCACCTGCAGAGTCATGATACTGGCAGAGTCATGATCAGTGGCTGACTAAATACTTTTTTACACCACTGTATTTCAGAAGAGCTAATAAGTCAGTGCAGCACTGAATGGTGACTTATTGTCTTGTTTACAAGGTCTTTTCTTTTAGTAGAACATGTAAGTTTGTGGTGGTAAGCCTGAGAACAGTTTCTTGTCATTGTCATAATCAACAGATTTTTGGAAACTTGGTATATAAGCCTCAAATCTGGAAGAAATAAAAAAATCTATAACAAACATTAATACAAAGGGAAAGTAGAAACAGGACAACCATTTCCATGATTTTTGTTACTTTATTTATTACTTTTCTACTTGACGGATGGCATTCCCTTGCATTGCCCCTCAATTTGAGGTCAGCTTGTACAGTACTTAGAAAGATAAACCATTATTATAAACCATTATAAACCATTATTCAAACTAAAGATGACCTGATCAGTGTTTCTGGGGCTGATATTGTTCACCAATCCCCTTTCAGTATGTTTGGGTGATACCAATCGAGAGTGTGACTGGATGCCACATTTAAAGGTGCAGAAGCAGGTCTCAACAGCAAAACAAATCTTTGTGGCCAAAAACCCTTTGCAAATGTTCTTAAGACAATTGCCATGATAAAATGTTGGAGCGAACAACACCACAGCAAATATTGTGACTAATGTTAGTTAGATAGTGGGTTAACCATCACTGCGAAGCTAATTACAAATCCTAGCAAACAGGACAATAAAATACTGACCTATTGATTAAGTGAAACAGTAAAATATATGTTACGCACATGTTAAGCAGAAACAGAGCATCCTCATCTTGTCATGCCTTTCAACCTTTGAAGCTGAAGTCAGCTTCTTTTTCACTAAATTCTTGTGTGAATTTTCCCAGCAGTTACATTCTGCCGCCTCAAGTAAAATGTGGCTCATATGTTTTACATCACTGATCAGCTCTCAGGAATGGCTAAGTTCAAGAAATATTGACTGATCAACGATTGCATATTAGGGCTGAAAAATGGCCAATACCAATACATAGGTGACCACTCCTTCCATCTCTTAATTCAAACACTCAAATATACTTCAAGTTTGAAGTCTTTAAAGCTCTATGTTGTAGCTATGTGGATTTACAAGCTGAGGTCACAAAGTTTATCTTGCTTTTAAAACAAAGTGCATTTAAGTTCCCTAGAATCATTGAGGAACAGATCAGTTAAACTTGAAAAAAGAAAATATAATACGGCAAGAGCTTCAGAAACCAGCTGAAGGAATCAGACAGACAGAAATGAGGGGTTTGAGAAAGAAGGAAAAACAGAAAAAGAAAGGACAGCAAAGAAAAAGGCAGCAGGAAGCAGTTTTCAACTCCACACCAAGGGGTAAAATGTAGTGACACATTCTTCTTCAATGACCCATAGGGTAGTATCTGCCACTGCTCATCATAGTGCTTGTACTTTAGTTAGCCCTTCCATCTCTAAAAAAACCTGAGAACAAACTAAGAACAATGCAAGATGTAGCAGAGCTACATTTAAAATTAGCACCTTGGAAGCAGTTCCTTCCAGTCTAACAACAGACTTCCACTGTATTTTTGTAACATTAACATGCCTCTCACATACCACATAACCTAACAAAGTTTTTTCCAACAACAGTCTAATAAAAAGTCTTGATTCTTCTTTGCTGAGCTGAATGAAATTTGCTGCCTCTTGGGAAGGCCTATTGCACTGTAGGTTGCTTTAGGGAGGGAAGCTACACAAAGCAATAAAGGTATGTGCCGAAAATACAATCACTTGATTACACCAGGTAGTTGGGGGCAAATTCAGGGAAAACAAGCCTCAGACATAATAAATATGTGATCTCTCCTCAAACAATATATACACCTGGACAGTCCAAAGGTCTAAGAAAACATTGAGAATCAAAGAGTTTTAGAGTTAAAAAGCTCAATTAGAGAAAGTATTCTCTAATATTCAATAAGAATACTGAATAATCTCTAGGTGACCATGTTTCAATGTTTAGGCCATTGTACAAAAAGGTCTTTTTTAAATCTATTCCTTCCATTAAAACACATGTACAGATGACTCTAAGGTGGATACACTGTCAACACCATGCTTTTATGCCCATATTAGGAACTCTGGGTCTAAGCTCCATTTCATTATATCCAGAATAAATAGGGTTTTTGACAAATCGCCTCTATCGCAGCCAGTGTTAAATAAAAATGTTCAGAACCCAATACACTTTGTCCTATGAACACTCTTCTCTCAAATACCACTGGATCCTCTGAATTACGAGGTCAGTAAATTGTTGAAATATGAATATTGCTACTTGTAAGCTAAATCTTCTGTGCACTGAATTCACATCATTAGACTGGCAGCCTCCTAAAGGATGCTTTGTCAGTGTACATTTCCATGTGTAGACTGAGGGCAGATGAAAAGAAGTCTATCAAAATATCCTAATTATTATTTCAATGCTGGTCTGAGGACATTCGCCAGCTTTTTGTTTGACCTTTCCCATTTCACCTTAAATGGTGCAGTAGTCACAATCTGAACTGCTCCAACATTTAAGTTGGAACTAGAAAATTTGAACAAGCAGCTGTCGAAAAAGAAGCTGACTTCAGCTTCATGGAGGGTTGAAAGGCATGATATAAGAAGGTTGCTCCATTTCCACTTAACAGCTGAGTAACATTAACTTATTTTTGCTGTTTCACAGAACCAACAGCTCAGTATTTTGTCTTGTTTGCTAATGTCAAGGTGGAACACGAACATTCAAACAAAAAGCTGAAAGAAAAGAGGCAAAAGGTAGAAGATTTTGATAAGGTAGCACAACTCTTCAGAGCACCGGCACAGCCTGCTTTAGTTTTGTTTAGTTTAGTGACAGGAAATTGATGTGTGGTAGCTTTAACTCTCATGTAGCAATATTAGTATTAAAGATCTTTAATTCTGAGGATTCACTTGTATTCTGGAGAAAAATGTACACAGGAGAAAACATATTAGGTTCTGAACATTTTTATTTAACACAGGGTGCGTCAAAGGTGATTTTCATTCTGGCCATAGAGAAATGGAGCTTAGACCCAGAGCTCCTAATATGGATATAACGAGGACTACAGAATGACGAACAACTATAGTGGTCTATGATGTACTAATCAGAGGCTTTTACACAAACTTATGGACACCATGCCAGCTTGAGCACACACAGTCATTAAGCAAAAGAAGGACATACAAAATACTATGAAATTCTGATATTCATGTAAATATTAGAAGATTCCATTTTTCACTCAAATTATTACGCTGATGAAACCATGTGCAATATAAACATATGTATATAACCACTAGATGGCATTAAACAAAAATTTAAATCAATGCTTTGCATCAAATAAACCCTTTAGTAAGATCTGGGTGTTATGTACCTATGTTCATTTTGCATTTTATTCTGCCATTATTCCTGTCAGAATTAGGAGTCAGAGTCAGTGATTGTTTCATACAGTGATGTACTGACCCCTACCTCCATCTCCTTGAGCACTGGGTGGTCCTCAATGCCAGGGAAGAGCACTCTCATGGCATAGGTCCTATAGTCCAGGAAAGGTATTCCAGCTCCATCCAACTCTTGAGTCAGTTCATGGATATCTGTTTGGAGTTCTGCAAATGCTGCAGGTCATGGAGGAGAGGGCAGAAGATTCAGTATGATTGGAACATTTAACTTGGGTTGGTTTCTAAGAATCTGGAATCAGAAAGATCACTGTAAGATGCTGTGCATAATGAATAGAGTCACATTTAGATTCTTCTGAACCTTAGAGGAATGCACCACATGCTTTGTGTACACACAGTTTAAAAAGATACCCTTTAAGATAATTACCATGTGCCTGACATTGGCTAAAACAGAGTAGCTTATTTGGTAAATAGGAACAATGTTGTGTCTGTCAGTCTGTTAATGTGTAACCAGGTTTTGACTAATTTGGTGTTTGACTAATAGGTAATTAATAAAGGAGCAGAGCGTTTCATGCATAATTTCCTTCAGCTGTTGCTCCTCTGCACTGTCCACTGGGATGCTAAGAGTTGAGCAGTAAGCTCCATCTCTATATGTGAAATGTTCTTCTTGAAAGTACTACACAGATATTATATGAAATGAGACCAATGGGAGCAATTTCCTCAAATAGTGTGAAATGTCTGACAATTTCTAGAAATGTCTGAGAATGTAACAAATATACCATGGCTTGCCATTCAGTCTCACTGCTGATTTTTGAGAATGTTTAGAGAAAAAGGCAATGTGAAACATTGAAGGTCTTTATACTGTAGTGGTCAAAACATCTCCCCACTAGCTTTAACATGTTCAGCACATAAATTGCACATTTTATGCACTATAGTACACGTGCACAAATGTATTTGCTTTAATATTTTCTTACTACTGTAAAGCAGAGCACTGAAGCCAATCTGTCTCCCCACTAAGCAGCCCCAGCATCTAAACTGGCACTGGATCACTCACTAATTAGCCATTAGTCATGTCTCTGATGGCCACAACGCAGCTCAGTAAGCTCCTGTACATCACAAATCCGTTTCCTTATAGCTGACTCTCTCCTCCATGCTCCTGTGCTGTGACCAATGCCACCCTCCTGTATGCTTCAAATACTTGGCTATTCAGCTGTCTTGTGGCTGAAAGCAATGGCAGGGTCAATATCTGGCTTGTTACAGTAGTTGCTGGAGTTTAAAGAACATGCTGTACTTGAAAAAGGGCAAGGTCTGGGTAAATGATGCCACCTGAGAAAAGAAAGGTGATAAAAAAGTGGATAAATGTTTATTACTCTATATGAGAATAAGATATGAGCAAAATAAAGTCTTAAATATTCTGAATTTTAGAAGTAGTTTAGGTCCCAGCAAGTCACTTTCAACTTATTAAACTGTCTGGCAAGCTTCAAATCTCTTTTGTCATCATTCATCCATCTTTTTCCCTGCAGCTGTGTTTCTTAGTGAGCTCATTGTGGACTACTTTTACACATGACAGGATCATGACCAGGAAGGACAGTAGGCCTAAGATATTGGACTATTAAATGCAGTGAAAATAGGCAAAGCCTGGCACAAGAAGACATCATGCCAACCAGGAGCTGCAGCTTTCACATGATGTCAGTCAACACATGATGTCGTGGGCTGGAGATTAGGGAACCGGCCCTGAGACTGGAAGGTCAACGGTTAGATCCCCAGAGACGACAATACATGACTGAGGTGTCCTTGAGCAAGACACCTAACCCCCAACTGCTCCCCAGGCGCTGCAAATAGGGCTGCCTACCACTCCGGGCAAGTGAGCTCACTGCCCCCTAGTGTGTGTGTGCACACTTGTGTGTATGTGGTGTTTCACTGCATGGATGGGTTAAATGCGGAGGTGAAATTTCCCCATTGTGGGACTATTAAGGGTCTCTTAATGTCAAAGTGTTTTAACACAGCACTGTATTAAAGCTGCTATCATGGCATACAAACTAATAGAGTGCTGGCAAGTTAAAATGTGAAAGGTGACAATATTATGTTATAGAGACCAAATCTCTATTAGAGCTGGATTAATTTTACCAGTGGAGATCTGGTAATGTATTTTTTGTGCGATTTGACTGGCTGGCTTGTACAGGATACAGGATCCATGTTATTTTTCCAAACTACCACAAATATCCTAGGTCAAAACCTTATCACATGTTTATGTCAGCATTATACAACAGGTCGGACACTTCCAAAAAAAGAGAGTATTTATGAGATATTTCATTTTTAGCCATCACCAAAATATGTTGGGGATTCCAGAACTTGCAAGTTAAGGAAATGGAACAAATCCAGCTCCATTTTAACTGTTAACTTTGTCTTTAGGTCAAAAATAAAAGAGTAATAAAAAAATAGGCACTGTGTTCTATTACCCGTTTACTTTATTACAATACAGTAATGTTGATGTGAACAGGACTACTATTACTGGAGAAGCTCCAAGTTCTGAAAGTTATAGAAGATAATTTTCAACAGAATTATTCATTAGAGTAATAACTACAGACAGATTCACACTGTGTTAAAACATATGGATCTCATCCATAAACAAATTAGAGCAACTCTAATACCTCAACAGGGCTTAAGAAAGAGACCAGTTATATGTAAAGACATAACCAGGATTATACACTATATTTATTACTGGGACACTTAAACTCTTAATCACAGAATTCTGGGGTTTCAAGCAGTCCCATTGCTACAGGCATATAAAATCAAGCACCTAGATATGCAGTCTGCCTTTACAAACATTTGTAGTGGACCTTTCTAAAGAACTCACTGAATTAGTGTGTGCTACTGTAATAGGATGCCACTGTTGCAACAAGTCAGTTTGCAAAATTGTTTCCCTTCTAGATATTGCATGATTAACTGTAAGGGGTATTTATTGAAAAGTGGAAGTGTTTAGGAAAAGCATCACCTCAGCTATAAAGTGGCAGACCATGTAAAGTTGCAGAGGGGGTCATTGAGTGCTTCAACGCTCTGCTGACTCCATAATTGCAGAGGTCCAGTCTTACTTTGGCATTAACATCAGCACAAAAACTGCGCTTCATGCGTTTCCATGTCCATGCATCTGCATGCAAGCTTTACAACTGTGTGCTTCCAACTTTGTGGGAAACATTTTCTGGAATGTCTCAGGTAGAAGCCATAAAACAGGATTAAGTTGTCTAACAAATTTTACAGCGTAAAAGGAAGGTACTCTGGGACCAAGTATGGACACCATGGGAGGTTATCAACCTTCTGCCCCAAAAGGCACACCAGAAAGCCATAAATCCCTGACTGGAATCCAGCTATAGAGTTTTACCAAGACTCTTATCTAAACTTATGAATTACAAGAAATCAAGTTTCTAAAGTGTGCATCAATGCCAAGTTGAACCAACAGGGTTCATTTCACGAAGTCTGGAGACCCCTAAAGTTAGGTTGTTCTGAGAGTCTAGAACAAAGTCAGCCCTTTTTAGATCTTATGGACAATTTAGATATGGAGCCACAACACCCCCAAGTGGTGAGAATGAGACACAGCACACCACCACAGTAAGGACATTTGCTTATAAAGAAAAGAACCCAAGAAAACTTGTGCTGTCTACTAGATTATCAACATTGATATAATCTGTAAGCAATACTATTGTGTTATTAGTCTTATTATAACTACCAAAGAGAGATTACTGACTGCAATCTAAACCTTGCCAGTGGAATTAGAGCAGTTCTGATGACATAGAGACCCAGCATCGCACCCGGAACCACAATACGTCATACTATAGCTGTGAATCACTTTACTTCGCTGTTTGTTTCTTTTGACTTTTAATTTTTATTTGTTTTATGTTCTGTTGTTTATCATTGAAAGTAGTCAAAATGTAGTTTGATATTTAGCCAATAAATTGCCTTTTATTGAAGCATCCTTGGTGCGAGTGTTTCTCTCTCTTGGCCTGGTCTGTAGACTTAAAAATAAATCCAGGTTACCCTAAACCTTTGTCTGAGGTTCTAGCAATAATAACATTAAATTACAAAGCCAACTACAATTCTGACAGCAGGAAAATACCTTCTTTGCACTCTAGAGCCACTCTGGACTCTAAATTGTCCATTTGTAGCTGAAGCCGTCTGAGAGTGCGGTCAGCGTCTCGGGACTTGCGTTTATATGCGATGAGGACAGCGATGATCACCAGCAGGAGAAGCCCTCCTCCTCCTCCAATTCCAATGATTGCAGGCAAGGTGAGGAGGCTGTCTGAGTAAATGTGTAGCAAGCCTGGTGAGTACTCAAATCCTCCTACCCGGATCTGTGATAGATATACAAGCCAGAAAAGATAGGTCACTGATGATTTACATACCACTGTTAAATCTGCGACACTGACAAAGCTAAAGAGTAAACATTCACACTCTGAACATAAAACATGATGCTAAATAAAGTATTTAGTTTCAATTTTCACACACACATAGCTATGTGTTCTCTCAGCACATGGCCGAGCCCAGAGAAAGAAGTAGATTACTAGAGACACAGAAGGAACTTGGGGGAAACAAACAAACAAAAAAAAGACTCAAGACTGAAAAATTCCTCACTCTTCCCAGTCTTCCAAAGATCACCACAGTGGTGCCGAAACCCAGAAAATGCAGAAAACATCGCTATGGAGTCCTCACCGCTTGGAGAGACTGTTAAAGCGCGCTCCGTGTCCTGCAGTATCACTTCATTCTGTAGAATCACTTTATCCTGCAGAATCACTTTATCCTTTATGACTTTATCCTTCAGAATCACTTTAACCTGCAGAATCACTTTACTTGAGCTGTTTGTTTCTTTTGACTTTTAATTTATATTTGTTTTATGTCCTGTTGTTGAAAGTAGCCCAAATGTAAAATGAAAATCTTCAAATAAATCCAAATAAATCCAACTCTCCTATAATTATAGAGGGAAAATAATGCCCACTTCATGGCCCTGACCAAGGGCTAAGGGGGCGGACAAAAATCTTATGCAGAGCTTGCTGACAGCAACCAGTACTCCAGCTACATCTTCATCTTGAAGCTGACTCCACAGAATGACTCTTCAAGGAGCTCTTCAATTGAGTGGTGGAAGACTGGAGATGGCCAAAGAATGCTGAGAGGAATGGGGATACTGGGAGTAAGGTGTGCAGAGGTTTCTTTTTATTACATATGATACTCAACCACTCCCCTGCCTTCACAGTCACTTTTCTTAAAACAACGTCTATAGCAAATAAGTCAAAAGTCCAAGGAACAGATAAAAGCATACATACGGTGACTTTATGTTGGCCAGTGAGATTGGGCCATTCACATAGCAGCTGAGTCTCAGACAAGGTCAACACACATGGAGTTTCCCCAATCAGCACTGTGTAATTGAGTCTGGAGCTTCCTGGTGCTGCTGGGAATAGGTTACGTCCCTTTAGTAAAGAGAAAGAATAAGAGTTACTTTCTTCAATTAAGAATGATACCAGAGGATTAAGCTGCATTCTCCATCTGAAAACAATTTTTTGCATTTTTTACTTTGCATACCAAACCTGAAGTACAAAACCTGGATGTAATATTAGATTCTGAGGTCTTTAACCTGTATGTCAACACAGTCATGAAATGAGCTTTTTATCATTTAAGAAATATTGCTAAAATTTGGCATTTTCCATCTCGGAGCAATGCAGAGAATCTTATTAATGCATTTCTTACAACCAGAATTGATTACTTCAGTGCTCTTTACTGGGCTTCCTCAGAAAACAAAATATACCCTACAACGTGTACAAAAATGCAACAGCATGACAAAAAATAACTAACTTAGCATTTAATTAACATTATCTATTTCTATTTGGTATTTGTTTTCACCTTGATTTGTCACTGTCTTGTCTATTATTGTAAAACATAAATCACCTGTCTGAAAAGTACTTTAGGCTGCCCCCAGCATGAAAAGTGCTATATAAATTAAATTATCATCCATCCATCCATCCATTTTCTAAGCCGCTTCTCCGTCAGGGTCGCGGGGGGATGCTGGAGCCTATCCCAGCAGTCTTAGGGCGGAAGGCAGGATACACCCTGGACAGGTCGCCAGTCCATCGCAGGGCAGACAGACAGACACAGACAGTCACTCACACACTCACACCCAGGGGTAATTTAGCATGTCCAATTGGCCTGACTGCATGTCTTTTGACTGTGGGAGGAAACCAGAGAACCTGGAGGAAACCCACGCAGACACGGGGAGAACATGCAAACTCCACACAGAGAGGACCCTGGCCGCCCGGCCGGGGAATTGAACCCAGGCCCTCCTCGCTGTGAGGCGACAGCGCTACCCTCCACGCCACCGTGCCGCCTAAATTATCATTATTATTATTATTATTATTATTAAGTTCTACTATTTCAGGTTTGTGAGTTACGTTCATGGGATGCATTTGTATAAACAACAAGAATGTTTCCCTCCAACATATCAGAACTTTGAAAAGTTTAGTGGGAGGCTTCACTGCATCGCAAACTACTTCATAAAAGACTGCTGCAATTGCTTATTTCTTCTGCCCTCAACTACATAGAAATTAGTAGATTGTTGATATTGTTTCCAGCATCACCTTACTGTAAAATCCAGCATGATCGGGACATACAAGTGACTCACTTATGGCCAAATGTTTGTACAGGCTCAGGTGCAGTGATAATGTGTCGCTGCAACTGCACCAAACACTTACAATACGTTTGAAATTAATGTGCAATTTAAAAAGGAAGTAGCAAATCGCAAACAGCACACAGGGCTGCCCAATATCTGCAAACTCATGAAGCGCATAGCTTAAGCGGTACAGGGATATAGTGGAGTTGCCGCAATAAGGTAGAGACAAAAGAGAACATGAAAGTTTAACGATGAAAATGTAGTGATCTTAATAAATTTATTCTAGTCCAGCTAAAAAATAAAACATAGCCTGGGGTGAATAGTTTTATATCAAGTTTTGAAAGGCAAAGAAAAATTCCATGCAAAACAGGCTTTTGCTAGGTAATAAAGTTGTACTTAAACAAGCAGAATATGTGATTAATGGACTTCCAATATCTCTAGCCAATTTTTGCACATTTCTCTCTCAAATATTTATGTATGAAGGAGATCAATTTGCATTATGTGGTTTTTCATGCACATGACCCATCAAGTGTGTGTTTAGGCACATGTGTCAGTTTCCTACAAAACACATGGACAGGATGATTCACACTGGAAACTGCAGCAGAATGCTTGAGGCATCTGGCCTTAAATACACCCAACACAATTTTGTCTTTGGTAAAGGGACAACAGTGACAGGAAAAGGAGTGGCTAGAAAAATGAACTAAGAAAAAGTCTTAAATGATTCCTTAAAGCTACAAAGTCTTTTAAAGCCATAATTCTTTCTCTCTCCCTCTTTCCATTTCTTGCATTGCCAAGATGCCAAGATGAGAAATTAATTGTGTGGAGAATATGATGCATCTCCAAAATAACCCTGATTATTTCACCAAATTGCATTTTCTTTTTTCTCATCACTTTGCTAACGTGCTGGGCTGTTTTTTCCCTTATTTTTTTCCTCCAATAAACCAGTTGAGGGATTGGGCATTAAGTAAAAAGGGTTTGTTAATAAATTACCACTTAACAAAGGAAAATTATTTGGCATTCTTCTTCACTTCCGTGAAGGCTTTCATCACCATGTGGGAATGCAGCACACCTACATGAGCTCATTTTTGGAGCAAACTGACCGAGTGGCTTGGACAACATATAAGATATAAGATAAGATTATCAAAGATTATCCTCAAGTTTGCTAATCTTATTCCTATAGCACACAGTTAAAAGCATTTGACTTTCTAGGCCTTTCATCCTGGTAACTGCTTCAGAACTACATTTTTGCTGAAGCTTCTGCTACCCACATCACAGTTCAGAAAAAGTCCACAGAGAGGCATGTCTTACTTTGAGTATCATAGGTGAGGTAGGTTTGAGCTCCAGTATGCCAGTTGGACTCAGGGGCTCAAACACCGGATCAGGATAGTAGCTGAAGCTCTCATTCACCACCATCAGAGCATGGACATTATCCATGTAGAAACCAATCTCATCTGGTCCGCTGCCAGTCTCTGCAAAGCCTCTCTCGGAGTGAGCTACTGATGGTGCTAGACACACCATGACCGAGTTATTGTAGACTGTGCAGTTCTGAGGAGCATGGAGTCATGGGAAAGACAGGAAAAGGAGAAGGAACTGAGAGAAGTATAAATTATAAAACTTTCAAACCAAATCACATTCTCTTATACTCCAGGAAGCAATGAGTGTTTTTGTTTCAATTTGAAAGTCTAATATGTTGATTTAGTGGAGGCTTCAGAGGGGAAAACTTAATCTATGTCCCCTGATACAAGAGACAGATAGAGCACATTCCCACCCTCGCTGACCATCCTGTAACATTTCATAGGTTAAACTGCCTTGGGAAGATTTCATGCTTCTTTAATAGTCCTTTATTAGTTACTGGGAAAGAGGATCCAGACAGTGTACAAGTGAGAGGCAGGAAGACAGTCTGACACCTTGCAGTGAAACCTAAAGAGGGGAGAGTAAGCAAAGGTCTAACCTCTAGGACAAGGCAGAGGAAGACACTTAATGAAGCTGAAGAGTGAGATAAGAAGGAAGATATGTAAGATAAAGACTGTGTTGTTCTATGGCACTCTTCCAAAATCCTATTTTGTCACATTTGTTTTTAAGACTGTATGCATTGGCCTTTAGTGGAGAACAGTTCAGGATACTTACATGGAAGGACTCTGCAGTCCCATACTTGGCACGAATCTTGGGTTCTTTGATGGTGGCCAGATTGGTACCACTGATGGTCAGAAGAGTTCCACCACTATTAGAAATCAGAATATAGATGCAAGAATAAATGAAACGTATCAGTTGGTCAATAATTGAATAAAGCATTACCATTTATAATATAGTGATACACCACTCTGAGACTGCCACATATAAAACATATAACTGTACTTCAAGTGGTGTTAATATCGCCCTCTTGATGCATTGGGGGCTTGTCTGTATATAACACAGAGTGCAAGCTTGGTTCTAAAATAAACCTCTTAAATTGAACTGATTGATACATATTCCCAATCAAATAGCCTATTTTAAAAATCATATTTCACTATAAATACAGAGATAAAACACACTGAATAAAATACATCATGGATTCAAGAAGTGGAGAGCTGCACTAGCTGCACAGAAAATAGTTGAATTCAAGAACTTTCTTCCATATAGAACTATGTAGGCACACCTACATTTTGTCTAGACAATTCTCGAGTTAAGATCACGCAACTCACTATCCCACAATCCCGTTAAAAATCAAAGGGGGTGAAACATAACAATTTTGCGTGTAGTGGACATAAGAGTGGCTCAGTAACGCAAGACAAAATTGATCAATTTTGCTGAGGCTACATGCTACAAACTACAAATTTGGTAATGCATTTTCAGTAATGCTGCAAGTTTGCTATGTAGTGTTGCATGTGCTCCTGAAACCCTGAGCAGTGCTTGGACCTGTACAGTTGATGTTGTCTGTGTCAATCTTGTTGCTCTTTGTCTGGTTGAAGACTCTCTACTCAGATGTAGGCTTCAGGGTACAAGCACTGGAACATTCCAAACAGACTTTCTCCACAAACTGCTGCTACTTGGGCAGATCTCATCTGAAGCACAGAAAATGTTACTCTACGTTTCAGTAAAGTGGCTTAGAAAACTTTTAGGTTTGCATATCATCTTTCTCCTCCACTCACTCTGGCTGTTTTTTCTCTCTGAAATTTTTATCTCTGAAGCCTTTATATTACTATAATGGTAGCTTTTTGTCCACTCTAACCTCTTTGTAGTGGACAGGCTTGAAAAGCCTGTAAGGGATTTTTGTTTTATTTAATTTGATCACCTGAGGGGCAAAATAAAGAACTGTACATATCAATGGTGCTTGTAAAATACAAATCTACATATAAAGCAATAGACAACTACAGACATACAGAAGTCTCCTCTCACAATACTGCAAAGTCTACAACGTCGCTTATATCTCTGCTTGGCAGTTTGATTGTCTCAGCGGTAAAGGTTCTGTTGTGTTGGGACCTGAAAGGCACTTTTAATTCAAATCAATTCAAGTTCAGACAGTTCAAATCTATAATCCTGAAGGCCAAAAGTTTCCAGTTCCAGCCTGGTTAGCCTGTAGGCATCATTTAAGCAGACCCAAGTCATTTCAAACATTTGTTTGATCTCTCTATGTGTATGAGTATGTGTTGTGTTTGTTTTTGCCAGATGGAACAGGGATAGAGGTCTGCTGCAAGGATCTCTTGGAGCATTCAGAGCATAACACCATGAAAAGCTCACAGCTGATGGTAGCTGTCTGCAGTGGTGCAACAACACACACATGAGTTACACATACACTGAAGTTACTCTAAGGAATTTGCCAACAACATTTTCCCCACTACACTTGCCACATGCACCAGCAATATGGCAAAAACATGGAAGTGCAACAATATGTTTCCTCAAGCTATTAAAAAAAAAGTCAAGCTACTTGCTCATAGTGATAAGAAAAACAATGCACAATCTAGGAAATGATTAAATAACAGGCACATGCTTTAGGACTATAGATGAGATTACATTGAAAAAAAGTACACTTCATGCAGCCTAACAGCAAGACCATTGACATGCAAACAAAATAATAATTAAGATACTCTAAATGCTTTTTGACTAAAAAAAAAGATGCAGTACACGGATTCTTGTCAATCTTCTGTAAAGTTTGTCCAACCTTAAAAAGATAGCTACAAAAAAATACATTTGTGAGTGGAGAATGAATAGGTCACTTGACTGAGTCAGAATGGAAAAAAAAGTCTACTAGATGGTAATCTAGTAATGTTTGTAATCACTTTGTGTTAACCATTCTAACAGTACTGCAAATCAAATGAAAACAAAACTGACAAGACTTTCATTTTTAAATTATTAGCTTAATATTATTTTTTTAATTTACTCAAATTTTTTTTATCAAATAGCAACTGACTAGGAGTGGGAACATCTGATGATGAGCCAGAGTTCCAAACAACCACAGCTCATCACCAGCAACTGATCTGAAGCTTGCAGCTCCTTGTCCTTTCCAACAGTGAAAAAATATTTGCCATTATAGACATCATATTAAAGACATTTGACACTGATTCTAACACAAGGTGTTTTTCTAAAACAGACAATATCTTAGATATTGTCAGATTTCCATGGCTTTAGTAAAAGGACAAAAGGACAAAAAAGGGCATGCACTTTACCACATGTATTGTCATGGTACACATAGGTACTAATCATCAGAGCGAATTAAGGAACCCTTCATCACACAAGTGGACACCCTTAATAAGATAATAGCCAGAATAATATTAGGACCTTTACCCACTTAAAAGTGAAATTTCAAGCAGATTTCTCATACTAAACTGTTGATTGAGAAACTGGTGTGACAATGGCTTTCATTATCCATCCATCCATCCATTTTCCAAGCCGCTTCTCCGTCAGGGTCGCGGGGGGGTGCTGGAGCCTATCCCAGCAGTCTTTGGGCGAAAGGCACGACACACCCTGGACAGGTCGCCAGTCCATCACAGGGCAGACACACAGACAGTCACTCACACACTCACACCTAGGGGCAATTTAGCATGTCCAATTGGCCTGACTGCATGTCTTTGGACTGTGGGAGGAAACCGGAGAACCCGGAGGAAACCCACACAGACACGGGGAGAACATGCAAACTCCACACAGAGAGGACCCTGGTCACCCGGCCGGGGAATCGAACCCAGGCCCTCCTCACTGTGAGGCGACAGCGCTACCCACCACGCCACCGTGCCGCCCGGCTTTCATTATATTAAATGGAATTTCTTCCAGGAAGTATTAAAACATGTATGACTTGAAAACAGGTAGGAAAAAAAAAACAAATCAATCACAATTTTTTACTAAATTTGAAGACAAAACCCTGCCACATTTGGCTAATGTCAATGTTGAGTGTCTGAATCCAGAGAACAGGAGCTCAAAGGAAATGGTTATTTTAAATGTTAGCCCAAAGACCAACAAGACAATTGTAGACTGTGAGTTCATGTGTGAGCAAAAACAAGATCATATATATATATATATATATATATATATATATATATATACACATTGGAAAACTGTCTTCATTCAAACAGAGCAGCTTCTGAATTTGATGACTGCAACACATTCCAAAGAAGTTGGGACAGGGGCAACAAAAGACTGGGAAAGTTGAGGAATTGTCAAAAAACACCTGTTTGGAACATTCCACAGGTGAACAGGTTAATTGGAAACAGGTGAATTTCATGATTGGGTATAAAGGGAGCATCCCTGAAAGGCTCAGTCTTTCACAAGCAAGGATGGGGCAAGGTTCAACACTTTGTGAACAACTGCATGAGCAAATAGTCCAACAGTTTAAGAACAACGTTTCATAACATACAAGGAATTTAGGGATTTCATCATCTACAGTCCATAATATCATCAAAAGATTCAGAGAATCTGGAGAAATCTCTGCAAGTAAGTGGCAAGGCAGAAAACCAAGATTAAATGCCCGTGACCTTCGATCCCTCAGGTGGCACTGCATTAAAAACCCACATCATTCTGTAACGGATATTACCACATGGGCTCAGGAACACTTCAGAAAACCCTTGTCAGTGAACACAGTTTGTTGCACCATCTACAAGTGCAAGTTAAAACTCTGCCATGCAAAGCGAAAGCCATATATCAGCAACACCAAGAAACGCTGCCAGCTTCTCTGGGCCCGAGGTCATCTGAGATGGACTGACACAAAGTGGAAAAGTGTCCTGTGGTCTGACGAGTCCACATTTCAAATTGTTTTTGGAAATCATGGACGTCGTGTCCTCCGGGCCAAAGAGGAAAAGGACTGTCCGGATTGTTATCAGCGCAAAGTTGAAAAGCCAGCATCTCTGATGGTATGGAGGTGTGTTAGTGCCCATGGCATGGGTAACTTGCACATCTGTGAAGGCACCATTAATGCTGAAAGGTACATTCAGGTTTTGGAGCAACATTTGCTGCCATCCAAGCAACGTCTTTTTCAGGGATGTCCCTGCTTATTTCAGCAAGACAATGCCAAGCCACATTCTGCAAATGTTACAACAATGTGGCTTCATAGTAAGACTGCGGGTACTAGACTGGCCTGCCTGCAGTCCAGACCTGTCTCCCATTGAAAATGTGTGGTGCATTATGAAGCGCAAAATACGACGACGGAGACCCCGGACTGTTGAGCAACTGAAGTTGTATATCAAGCAAGAATAGGAAAGAATTCCACCTACAGAGCTTCAACAATTAGTGTCCTCAGTTCCCAAACGCTTATTGAGTGTTGCTAAAAGGAAAGGTGATGTAACACAGTGGTAAACATGCCCCTGTCCCAACTTCTTTGGAACGTGTTGCAGGCATCAAATTCAAAATGAGTGAATATTTGCAAAAAACAATAAAGTTTATCCGTTTAAACATTAAATATCTTGTCTTTGTAGTGTATTCAATTGAATATAGGTTGAAAAGGATTTGCAAATCATCGTATTCTGTTTTTATTTATGGTTTTAGACAATGTCCCAAATTTATTGGAATTGGGGTTGTAATTGTAAAGGTCTTTCAGAATGCTCTTTTCTCCTGAATACCTAGTTATTGTATTGAGAGGTCAAGAACCAGTCTTTTAAACTGTTCATCACCCTGAATTCTCTGCCTGAGCATATACAGACTGGCCTTACTAGTAATTTCAGTTTTTACTTTGATGAAGCATTGATGAATGAAAAAACAATGTAATTAACTTGTGTATGTACAATGTAATTAACTCATATGTAATATACATCAGTCAACATTTTAAGCACTTACAATGGAAAATGTGTTAGATTTAGTCATGTCATGAGAGAAGTGTATAAACATACTGCAGTCTCAGAGCACTACAAACAAGAATGATAAGCAAACTATGCTTAGAAAGAAGCGGTATTAAAGTACATTATATGTTGCTGCCTTCATCAATCCCTTAACTAATATCAACTGCTAGAAGAGGTGAAAGGACATCTGTCAATAAAAATGCAAAGGAAAACAGTATAAAATTAAATTAAACAATAGCACACTGATACACATTACACAGTGCATGTTTACAGATAAATAAGTGATACAAAGCTTTTAAGACTGGTTTTTAATCAAAATCATCCACAAGCCACTTTGACACAATTCTGATAATATATACCAGATTTCAAACTCAACCACTAAAAGGTCGATATTAAAAAATCTCAATAAATTTGTGAGCCAGAAAGCATTTATATTTTAATACGCCGAAATGCCAAAACAAAATATAGTCCACTTGTAACAATCCTTAAAATATTACACGTAGCTTCTGAGTCGCAAACCCATCTAAGCGTTGGCCCTATCATCAGGAGATTGCGAGTTTGGTTTCATGCCCAGAAAGAGTACCACAGATGCAATTTTTGCATTGAGAGTGTTGGTAGAGAAGTACAGAGAAGGTCAGAAGGAGCTACATTGTGTCTTTGTGGAGCTAGAGAAGGCATATGATAGGGTGCCAAGAGAGGAACTGTGGTACTGTATGAGGAAGTCAGGTGTAGCTGAAAAGTATGTTAGGGTGGTGCAGGACATGTATGAGGAAAGTGAGACAGTGGTGAGGTTTGCAGTTGGAGTGACAAATGGTTTCAAGGTGAAGGTAGGGTTACATCAGGGATCAGCTTTGAGCCCCTATTTGCAATGGTGATGGACAGGTTGACAGATGAGGTCAGGCAGGAGGCTTCATGGACCATGATGTTTGCAGATGACATTGTAATCTGTGGTGAGAGTAGACAGCAGGTGGAAGAGAATCTGGAGAGGTGGAGGTTTGCACTGGAGAGGAGAGGAATGAAGACAAGATGGAATACATGTGTGTGAATAAAAGGGAGGCAGGTGGAAAGGTGAAGATGCAAGGAGTAGAGGTCGTAAAGGTGGATGACTTCAAATATCTTGGGTCAACCAGAGCAATGGACAGTGCAAAAAAGAGGTAAGGAACAGGGTGCAGGCAGGATGGAGTGGCTGGAGACAGATGTCAGGGCTGATGTGTGACAGAAGGATAGCAGCAAGAGTGAAAGGGAATGTTTACAAGACAGTAGTGCGTCCTGTTATGATGTATGGTTTGGAGACTGTGGCTCTGTCTAAAAGACAGGAGGCTGAGCTGGAGGTGGCGGAGATGAAGATGCTGAGATTTTCGTTGGGAGTGACAAGGATGGACAAGATTAGAAATGAGCAGATCAGAGGGACAGTGAAGGTGGAGCAGTTTGGAGATAAAGCCAGAGAGGCCAGGTTCAGATTGTTTGGACATGTGTTGAGGACGAATAGTGGATATATTGGGCAAAGAATGTTGGAGATGGAGCTGCCGGGTAGAAGGAGAACAGGTAGACCTCAGAGAAGGTTTATGGATGTAGTGAAGGTGGACATGGAGATGGTTGGTGTGAAAGTAGAGGAGGCAATGGATAGGGCAAGATGGAGGCAGATGATCCGCTGTGGCGACCCCTAAAGGGAGCAGCCGAAAGAAGAAGAAGAAGAAGAAAACGTAAATCCACATTTCTTTGTAAGCGAAAACATAAATCCACATTTCTTTGTAAGTAGGTAAATTTAGCACTTGTGGGCACCCAATATACATGTACAAAGCATGTCCTGTGAATAACTTTTCAATGGGCAATAAATGGCTAATGTATTTGACTAACATTCTCCTCTCTTGATGTACACTGCACAGGTCTAATTTTGGGTAATGCATATGTAAGCAGCGCCCTCATGAATAACAAGGCTGATGTGGGTTTTCCAGCCCAGACAGCTGTACCACAAAACTGTATTCCTAAGGGTCTCTTTGCACATCAGAGAAACTTAAAGCGAAAAAGCTAACAACAAATAAAATCTAACCTAGCAAGCATAACTGAAGTAGCAAGACATATATTTGTTTGGTCAACCAGCTATGTCAGCATTCCCTGAATGCAGATCTAACAGTAAAGTGAATAAGAATAATCATCAATTCTAATCATTCCAATGTTCCCATGTAATCATTTCTTGCTGTTTGTGCTACTGTGTTACTGTGTTACTCTGCTTTAGTGACAGGCAGGCTGGCAGCTGTGGACTGAGGACTGTCAATTACATTCATTCATCTGAATATATAAAGTTTTGTGATAGGTCTTATAAGCAATGTTTAAGCCATGTTTTATTAAAGTGATTTTTTTTTTAATTAAAACTTTGCTGGATGTCTAGTAGAAGACTTGATTGTAGTACAATGCAAATGTTTTAAAACATTTACACTGGGTTCCCTTGGAATGCATTGAAAATGACCACAGTTAATTAAGCTTAAGTTTAAAATTTATTTAATTACATTTACAATGTAGCCAATATTTAATTAAAACAGTTACAAGCAGAACTAAAATAGTTCAAGTAAAATAAAAAAACCCTACGAGAAATAAGCAAGCCAAGCTTTGGAGTACCTTGTAGGAAGTTTGACCCAGCTCAGTAAAAAATCAGGAAACCTTTTTGTAACATGTATCCTTTAAAGTGAGCAGGGAGGTAATATATTCTGCCATCTGACCGACAGGAGTCTTAAAGATAAAGAGTAACCAGTGGATTTTCCTTTTTCCAGACAGAGAGGACCATCCCACTCTCACAAACATGCAGTGATGAGTACTGTATGGCTCTCCAGTAATAAATGGCAGAGTGAAAAAGAGGGTCTAGAGCTTTCAGTGCACTCACATTTCTGTACAGCACATCACCATAATCAAGAACAGACAGGAAAGTTGCCTCCACAATGGTTTTCCTGCTGTGCATAGGGAAACAATATTTGTGTCTGTAAAAGAACCCAAACTTCTGCTTCAGTTTATTTGTACGTTAACTGATGTGAGTTTTAAAATCAAGTTTCACATCAAGCCAGATGCCAAGGTACTTGTGCTCATTTACTCTTTCAATAATGGACCCATGTAGAGTAAAAACATTTAAAACATTATTTTCAATATGAGCAGGTCTGGAAAACAGCATAAACTAGTCTTATATTCTTAGCGAAAGAAGCATGTCGACTGATGAGCAACTGAGCATTTTTGCGAACGTAAGACAAGTAAGCCAGCCAAGACATTCAATGGGAAAAAGACCAGCTCGGCATTTCATTCATTCATCCTTCTATGTCTTTAGCTTTGCCAATGAGTAAATGAGTAAAAACCAGTGCAAGATTTAGTCTTGTCTGGTCTCTTGCTTGGTCACCATCTCTTTTTCTCCTCCTCTGACAATATCTTCTTTTTCAGTCTTTTTCAGCCTCTGCCTTGATGTCTATACTGGGAATACTGAGCTAGCTTCTTCTTATAGCTAGCTGACGTCCCATAGTTTTTGGTGTGTGACGTGTTGCTATAAAGCATTATGCTGGTCTCACAAGAGATCTCATGAACCAAAGTTACACAGGGTAATATCAACTATACAGTGAAATATCAACTATTTTCATGCTTTTTGCAAGACAGCACTCTACTTAATGCTTTTCATTTTCAGAAAGATCTTCCTTCCTCTGCATATTGCTTAACACCTTAATGGCCAGGACCCACTGGTCCAAAGTTTTACTATAAACCATCTTCTCCTGAATTAATTTGATTTTTTTTTCCCTTGCATGCATTTTCTCATAAATGTGGGTCTAGAGGACCTTGGCACGAAATTCTGCCAAGATCATAAGTGGGTGACCCCCATAATACGTGAAATCAACAAAAATTAATGGATGAAAATAAAACAACGTTAAACTGAAAATGTATCAATCACATTTTATCATTCATCACCAACATGGCTTAAAGTGAAAAATATTTTTCCTATGGCCTCTCCAAGTGACCTTTTTGACTTTTCCATGTGGCCTCCAAAGTTCTCCAAAGCCTCTCCTTCATGTACACAACTGATTTCCACTGGATCAAAAGTATATGTTTAATCTATATTTTATGGCAACATCTTATTGTATCATCTTATAACTTATGCACCTCTCTGTTAGCTATTTAGCAAATGTAATTTTCTGAGGCAAATTTTCTGTTTACATCCCGCTTTCTGCATGTCTGATTGATCTATAGCCTTTTGGGGGGGTGGGGGGGGGGGGGTGGTTGGGGGCATGTCGTTAGAGTCTCAGCTTTCCAGTATGTGCGTGGATGCAGAGTTCCAAGGGTATCACACTTTAATTGTTTTTTGAAATTGTTGTATTTTATTTCTGTATTTAATTTTCCCCACATACTGTTTGCACAAAAATGAGGATTACTAACAAACTGATTATTGTTTATGTTTAGTGTTTATGTGTGAGACGTACCTGTGAGTGGCAGCAGCCATTACGCATGAGTGCTGCTGTGTTGCCAGGGAGATGTCTCTTGTTTGGAAAACTTTCTTTTGAATTTATATCTAATAGATTTTAGAGTATAATGGCTTACATCATCATACTCCTGAGAGTCAGCCTGTTCGTTTGATGTATATGTCCACACTGACAAAAAAATATGAACGTTCATACTGCACTTCCTATTTTATCCTAAACACTTTTGTGGGAAGGTATTTTGTGATCAAAATATTTTTCTAGTATAATTAAAGAAAAAATAGCACAATGCATGAAAAATAGAGATTTTAAGCTTTATTATGGTACCTTGGTTGTCTATATTAAATCTGTAATGTTTCAGGTATACTCTTGTATATACACAATATGATTTCTCGCCCATCTGGCCTGTTCCTACAAATTCCTTTTTAACAGGTTAAATAAATAAAACACTAAAGAGGTCTGTAAATGTTCAACCAACTTATTGTTCTGATTAAAAGACCAAAGGAAATAATTTATGATTTAGTCTCCAAAGTATTACAGGACTACAGTACACAAGGAAATGAGGAAGAGTATACATTTGTTTGGCCTACCTGCAATGCTCAGTCAGGTTCTATGCGTAGGATGGTAGGGTCCTCTGTGTAGTTGAACTTGACTTCAGGGTTTCTTAGCTCTGCAGCATCAATGTCCACCATGACCGGAGTACTTCCTGGTGTCACTCCAGCTGGGGTCACACAAACTATCTCTTTAGAACTCCGCCTGAAGAAACAAAAACATGTGACAGTCACCATAAATGGCTGCAGGTCAAGAAGGCAGACACAGACAACCTGAAATCAAAATGTTTCTAAATATAATCAGCTTTCTCATTACATACTATCTAATCACCTATCAAATCACTTTCAGCTGTTCTCTTTTGCTGTAGTGATGTTCAAAGAATCACCACCTCTTTAATTGTGACACATTCCTGTCATTATAATCAATATCAATAATATATAAGTTTCTGAATAGATGTATGTTTCATGCTGATGTACAACATACTATTCATATGTAGTACCCACTTTCCCCCCTTATATTTCAGGAAGGCCGAAAGGAGATTTTGTTTTCTTTCTCTCTCTCCCATTTATGAGCGACATGCCTGCAATGGTCCTACAAACTCCTTTCCCATGTTGCTATGGGAACCCGTTTGACAACACAAGCCCGAGTAACCTAATCTAAAGACAGCACAAGGTGGCTGTTACAAACACCAAAAAGAGAAAGAGGGAGAGAGAGAGAGAGAGAGAGAGAGAGAGAGAGAGAGAGAGACAGAGAGAGAGACAACTGTAGATAAACTGATAAATCATCACAATCCTGATAGTTTGATTTATAATATGTTCACATTGGCTAAAAAATGGCTTTATGTAAATTACTGTATAATGTTGTGTAAATCTTTTGTGATCAAAATATTTACTCTCTGATAAAGTGCTAGACTAAGACCATATGTGGTTGATGGATCAGTGGATAAAGTGAGAGCTGAAGTAATCTTCCCTTACTCGCTCCTGCCAGAGACTTGGCACTTAAGCATTGTTTTTATCTACACTGCCATGCGGAGCAGTTCCACTTTTCAAACAGGCAGACAGACAGGACAATATTCCATTTTCAGAACAGGCTCACCTGCTTCTTATAACACAAAGTATTACAAAAATGCAATATCTGGTTATTTTCACAGGTGAAAACCATGACTCAATATTTTTGCTTAGGTTGTCATCAAAATACATGGTAAAAGTTGAAAGTGCAGTCAATACAAAGATGTCAATACAGCATGTAAAACAAATGAATGTAATTCACTGTATAACTCTTAGACAATTAAAAATATAGTTACATTAATACAACTGAAAAGCATAGCAAAACCAAAGAAAAAATATCTCTATTTAAAAGGAAGAACTAAAAGAATCACAGAAAAAAAAACCCAAGAAACAAGTGCACAGTGATGCACACTGACGACTGCTGGTCTGAATCAGGCAAAAGGCTACCTGAAAGAAAATAAAAATGAGCCAACTGAAAGGAACTGTGAGCAGGCAAAATAGACAGCTGCAGACACGTACTCACTTTTTAAAGTGACAGGGGTGGCGACCAATGTTAACAGCCACTGAGCTGCCAGCATTGAGGTGGTTGCCTTCAATGGTGATTCTGGTGCCCCCAGAGAGAGGCCCCTGAGATGGCTGCATGCGAGTGAAGAATGGTGTCTGGAGCGGAAAATGGGCACAAAGACAAAGAAGAATTAAAATTTTAGTAGAAAAGTGGTCTTGATTTGTGTTGTAGGCAAGTCACACTGTCTCTGTCATCAGTATTAAATCACTGTCACCAGTGAGCAATGCCAAATATGCGGACAGGTCAACACCTATAAAACTGAAAAAAGTCCAGTGAGTTTTACAAATATTGAAATGTCTGAAGTAAACTAAGATGTAAAGCAAAATGATTATTACATCTTTACAACTACAACTACAACAGTTTCAAAAATCTGTTTTACCTTGTGAACAGCGACACATGCTGGGTTTGTCCTTGTAGGCAATGTACACTTCTGTATGCAGCTGTACTTCAAAAAGCTCAAATGCAAAAGTAAACCTCTGCCTAAATGTAAACTGAGATCTGTTTACCACAGATAATGTGAAACAATTCAGTTTAAAATGTTTACAAGAAATGCAACAGAACCTCAGAACCTGTTTTTTTGTGCTATTTGGAATGAGATTACAGATAGCAGATCTGTAATTGGCTGAATTTCTTCCCCTAGACTTGACTATGTATAATTCTGATACTTTAAAAAACTTAATCTTTTTTTATATTTTAATTACCTTACTTGTTGTCTAAGTTGAAGCATAAAGATTACCTTCATGTTAAAGTGCTCTATAGGATGTAAATTCATTTACATTTTCTTTGCCTCCCTGTCAACTTGTAAAACAGGCTACTGAACACATAATCTGAGCCATGACAGGTGTGAGATCAATACTTCAGTTTAAATCACCAAAAGATCATTTGTTTAACCACAAAAGCATACTCAGCTGTTGTCTGAAAGAAACTAGTCATGGCATTTTTACACTTTATAATTTGTTACTGTGACACCTGTTTTGAGTACACCACAAATATTCACTACAGAGGGCAAGTGGAATACCGGGGACATGGCTAAGCTCAAAACACCACACAATGGCTCAGTTGCGAGATCGTCAAACTTAAGAGGCTAACAAAGAAGCAAAATCCACATGGCTATTTCTCAATATAATGCTTGACTATCATAGAATCTGGTGGCTTTTGTCACTCAGTGTGGAAAAGAAATACCTACTTTGACCAGAAGGGACTATTACTATTACGAAAGTATACAGCATTTAAGGTTTTACCTTATTAACTATCTGTCTTGGACTGCAGTGATGAATGTTATAAGGGTTTACAGTAATGAACCTCAGTGGAGAGGGATAGACTGAGTCCAGTGGTTTGAGGGAACTGGCAGATGTTTGTATATTACATCACCGTAGTCCAAGACAGATAGTGAGGTTGCTTCAACAATTCTTTTTTTGCATACCTGGGATTTATTTCTATATAGGTAACAGAGCTTCTGTCTACATCTGCCAAACAATTTCTTAATATAGGATTTAAAATTTAATTTATCATCTAGCCATATGCCAAGTTATTTATACTCTGTGACTCTTTCAATGTTGGATCCCATCAGGGTAGTGATATTTACAGAATTAAAAAATTAAAATCAGTATTAGTAGATCTGGAAAATGAGCACTGCGGTCTTCTTATTGCAGCAAAAACTGTGTCATCTGCATACAGGTGTACTTTGCAGTCTGAGGCAGAGGCAGCAAGCTCATTTATATATATATATATATAATATATATATATAATATATATATATATATATATATATATATATATTTAAAAATCAAACTGGGCCCAAAACTGAACCCAGTGGTACTCCTTTGGATATATTAAAAAAAATCTGTTTGGTAATTACTCAGTGCTACGCATTGTTGTCTGTCTCAAAGGTGATTTTGGGTCCATTTCAGTGCATTTGTATCAAAGCCAATCTTTTACATGTTCCCTGCACAAAAAAAAGTTTGATCAACTTTATCAAATGCTTTTGATGAATCAATAAAAATGGCAGCACAATGCTTCTTCCTGTCTATGGCAAAATCGATATAATTTAAAAGCACTGTACTAGCAGAGATAGTGCTGAGTCTTTCTCTTAAGCCTGACTGATAATTAAACAGGACATAATTGTCATGCAGAAATTATTTAAGTTGACTATTTACTAGAAGTAAAAATTTTAGCTAAACAGGACCATTTTAAGATTGGTCTGTAGTTATTTACATCTGCTGCCTCACCTCCTTTATGCAGTGGAGTTACATGGGCCATTTTCCAGATCCTGGGATTCTGCATGATATGTATGTTATGTAAAATGTATGTTATGTATTCTAAAATAATTGGGGCTGCTAGACGCAGAAAGTAAGAGTTTAGCTCATCTTCACCAGGAGTTTTTGTGGATTAATAATACTAAGAAATTTAGTTACTATGATTGGAGAGAAGGGCTGGAGTGTGAAGAGACCATGGCTCTGTAATACTTTTTTTTTCTAAAATGTGCCCAGCTACAACAAAATGTGCGTTCATAGCTCTACAGATTTCCTTGGTTTCCTTGATTTAACCTGGTTGGAAGGGTAGAGGAAGTGTTTTTAAAGAATTTTACAGTTTTCCAAACGTTTTGAGTGTTTGTAGAGCTGGTTATCAGGCAGAGACAGTGATCTGGTTTGGCCTTTCTAAGGTACATATATTTCTCAGTTGTCTGAACCTAAGCCAGTGTTCTCTCTCCCCATGTGTCTGCCATTGAACCAAGCATTATTTCTGGATTTAAACAATGAGGAAACTTCAATAGTGAACCAGGGACTTGATCTGTCTCTTATTCTTTGCTTTTTGTGGGGGGCATGTTTGTTTACCACTGTTAGAAATGATTTGATAAAGTTGTTTAGGTGGATTTCACTCATTGCTAAGTCAGACAGAAAAGCTTGTTCATTAAAATGTTTAAAATTTCTTATAACCACTATCCGAGAGCCTATTTTGTTCAGGCGCAAGATTTTGTTCAGGCTCAAGATACAGGCAATCTGGAGTCTGAAACCACAACTGAATGACCATGACTTTTGCTGCCTCAGATAGTGATGCATTAAAAACCAGCATGCTTGTAAGACAGAGCTCATCACATGGGCTTCTGAATACTTTGACAAAACAGCAAAACATCGTCAATAAACCGTTCGTTGCTGTATTTACAAATGCAAGTTAAGATAATTCTATGCACAGTAATTGTCATATGCAAACACAATCCTGAAATGCTGATGACTTCCCAGGGCTTAAGATCTTCTGAAATGGATTGCTGCACATTGGAAATGTGGTTTGATGAGTCAACTTTTCAGACTTTGTATGTAAATAACTGACATCATGGTTTCTGAGCCAAAGAAGTAGAAGATTATCCATACTGTTACCAGCATAAACCTCAAAAGCCAGGGTCTTTCATGACATGGGGTTTGGGGGGTGGGGTATTTCCTCATTTGTGAAAGTATCATTAATGCTAAAAATTATAGTACCTTGCAAAAGTATTCAACCCCATAAAAATATCAGATCTGTCTGGATTACAAATCACACTGATATTTTGTGCTGTATTTTTATTTTATAAGATGGACTTTCAATATAAAATAATTTCAAATGATATTTGTTTTATGCAAAACATTCTGTGACAAAAATTAACTGAAAAATGCTGTTTGCATTCAACCCCTGTGCTGTGAAAGCTCTTGGTTTACACAGATGAAAGATGTTCCCCTAAAAGGATACAATTGGCCTTTAAGGTTACATTCACACAGTAGGTAAAAGGGGCCAAATCTCATTTTCCAAATTTTTTGTTTGGCTGTTCACAATATCTTTTAAATTAGACCTATATGAAGTTGCATCATATCACCTGGGCACTTTCAAGACAAGGCTGTCCCTCAGGACACAGCATCAGAGCAAAAAGGACGCCAACAATCTGAAGGAGCAACCGAGACTGGGGGGAAGGTGCACCAGATAAAATATCAAAAAATCTGCATATAACTGGCTTGTACTGATCCAAAACTGGATCAATGGGTGTCTTCCGTCTTAAACATTCATTACATGCTGTTAAAAGAAAGGATTATGTAACAGTGCAAAACATACTCCTGTTCCACCTTTTTGGAACATTACATTTTGAAAAAACATGGAAGGTAAAACATCAAATACAGCAATGGTTTTTTAAAAAAAGACAAAAATGTATTAATGTGTCACTAATACCCTACAGCAATACCCTAGTATACTATTCACACAGTGCATAAATTAACTTTTAACAATGTAAGATACTAATATCGCACATGGCACATGACTGACCTCATGTATGCTGCAGTATTGCTAAGTATTTTAAATACTTTGTTTTATACCAGTATGTGCAGGTGTTATCAAGAAAGCATTTTTTTGGGTGCCAATGCTACATTATGTCCTGCTTACCACAAAGGTAAATGCTCGAGGTGAGAGTGCCCTGTAGTCTGCCAGGCAGTCCCTAACACACACCTCTACCTGGGCATCCTGCACACGGTACCCGGTGGCATCGTTCAGTTGGCACACAATTCTGTGAAACAAAGAAAGATCAAACTCTTTCTACTCTGCTTTGGAGTTACCAGTGGTATCAAAGTGTCACTACATAGATACTGATTTATAAAGAATACTGTTACATTGTTAAGTTATAGTCTGTATGTATAAAATCATGTGAAAAACTAGTGGCACTGGAAATAAAAATATATGATCTTACATGATCTTTCAAGAGATAAATATTTGAGACATTGGAATTACCCCCTTTAAATCATTAAAATCTGCTTCCAGAGTAGTGTGGTATACATTGCAATGTATCAGCATGTGAAATTGTAGCTTTGTGTGGGCTTCTGTGTTTTCTATCACTTTATAAAAGAAGCACAATATAGCCAATGGAACAAGCTACAATAGCTTTTAAGCAAGCGTACATACACTTTCATAAAGGAATTCAAATGGCCAAGGCCGTATTATTTATTTATTTTTAATCAGAATAACAATAAAATGTGACTCAAGTGTTAAATACATTTCTATTGCTATTTCTGTATTATGAAAGTGGAGTATGGTTGTATTTAGTGGTTGTATTTTGTATCAAAATACAAAACTGATTTATTGGCACTATTAGTAATACAGCAAAAGCATGTCTTGATAATGCTCATGCAAACTGAGGCTTTTGGCAATAACTATTAATTGGGAAGAGTTCAATAAAGTTACTATGCTGCTCCTTCTTTTGACTACATGGACAAGTTTTTATTTTTCATTTTTATAGATCATAGTGATTCATACTCTACACTAAACAACACTTTTCTGTGCAACTGAGGTTAGACCTGGATGCAGTTAGAGCAGGCTAAGAGTAGTTATGGGCATGTATTTATAGAAAAGGTTTGAGAGACTATGAACTTGTAGTGTTTGTTAGAAACACTAGTCTCGTAGCTTCAGTTCAGCAGTAAAGAAGCAAAATTTTGACACCAAACATGTCCTGACTGATCAACTGCATTTGAGGTATCCGGAAATTCATGTATCTTTTAATTTGAAGCCTACCTCTCAGCACTGATATACTCTTCTTCAATAGGAATGCACGGCACTTTCCCCAGCTTGACTCCACTCTGGATGTCTCTAAATTGCAGCCCCAGGTTCTCTCCAGTGATAGTGAGTCTGGTTCCCCCCTGCCGTGGACCTGTCTCTGGAAATAACTGTGGAAAAGAAGAGTGATCAGTCAGAGATTTGTAGATCTTTAATAAACTTTAATATTCATGTCATACTTCTCTTCATCTAGCCATGTGAGTCAGGTAAGAGTATTTTTTATAATTAATGTTAATTGAAAGTCGCTGTCAGTGAACAGGCTCTTGGCCGCAAATCATAAAGCACTCCTAACTGTCAGTCCCCAGTGAATCTTTAATAGAAAGAAGATCCTCCCATACATACATATCCCTTCTCTAATTGAAACTTATTAGCCAGTCTTCCATATCCATGCTCTAGAGCTGCATGCTACACGCTGTAAAGGTAATGTCATTTATTTAGCTGGATTATTCTCCATAATGAAGACAGGTGGGTCGTGACAAAACAAATATGGTGACGGATGTGCAGCAGCAGGTGACCTGTAAGTCATCATGAGGTAATTAAATGTAACCTCCACCGAGGCACACTGGACCATGAGTGCTTACTCATGATGTGGAGTCATGTCCTGACTATTATCTTCTCTCCTCCATCAAGAGGATCAGATCACTTAAAATGGACTCCTCTGGCCAATTTCTTACCCCATTTTCTCCCCAATTTAATCGTCTCCTATTCCACCCACCACTTAGGACTCCCCCGATCACACGACACTACCAATGTTAGGAGGGTGAAGGCTAGCACAGGCTTCCTCTGAGACCTGTGAAACCAACCACCTCTTCTTTTCGAACTGCTGCTCACGCAACGTCACAGGACAGCCAAACGCACTTGGAGGAATGCGCCTATATATATATATATATATATATATATATATATATATATATATATATATATATATATATACAGTATATACACACAATGTGCAGAACAAGACATTTACTTTTATGTATTTAAGACTTAGAGTTCAAAAACCCTTTAAGTCATTCAATAAATTGTAAGAGATCCATTTATTAAAAAAAAAAAAATCATATGTTGTAAACCCCCATACTGCTCGCAACAACCCCCCCATACCCACTATCAACAAGCTTACAAAATGTAAGAAGCACTATATACTTCAGTTTTCAGGAGTCTGTTTTCTGTCTATCTACTCTCCTTCTCCTGTGTGACATCTCTTTACTGGGAAAGGCTGAACTTGCTGCGGAGAAGTTTAAAGAAAGTGGGAGAGAGAGAAGGAAAGACGTGTGGAAAGAGAGTGAGTCTTTGCCGTTCCTGGTTAAGTGTGACTGTGCTCTGCTGTAATATTAATCTGAGACACTACATACACTGAGCAAGTTATAGCCATATAAAGAGTGGAATGGAGAAGAGCTCTGTGGGATTACCTTAAAGAATGTGCTCCTCTCAACATCACATGTGCACAAACACACACACACACACACAGAAACCACATCAATATCTTGCTAAAGGACACACTAAAGATGTGAAAGCTTCAATACAAGTCAAGGACTGTTGGTGAGCCCCCAGCACATGATTACGGACTTCAATTTAAGTTCATTGTTTTAGCTGAGGCACAAAACACAAGACAATGAGACAGACATGAAGCAAATTCAATTACTTCTCACGCTCAGGCATCAGAGAGAGAGAGAGAGAGCGCGCTAGCAAGAACAAGAGCAGGAGAGACAGAAAGAGAGAAAGAAACAGACAGAGAGCGTGAGAGAGAGCAAGCAAGAGCAAGAGCAGGAGAGACAGAGAAAGGGGGAGAGAAACAGACAGAGAGAGCGTGAATGAGACAGAAAGAGTAACCCTATGAAATACGCTATTCGAAATGAAATTAGAAGCTTATGCACATTCTAATGCACAATGCCTCAGTTCTCAGAGAGTGAATGTGTGAAAACAAAAAAAGCATTAACGGTGTAGAAAGACAGAAGTTGGTGCAACGTGGTGGCTTTATTCAATATGAAACAAGGGTGAAACATTTTAATATGTAATACTGCAATAGTGGATTTCATGGCAATGGGGTGGGTAAAATTGCAAACATAATATATGTAATACACAAAGACACTTTGATGATACACGGCATGCATCACGATATTTAGTTTTTCTGAGGCTTGATAAATTGGAACAGACAAAATGAACCAGTACTGTCACATTTAAATATACTATCAAATGGATGAATATGATCATTTTTATTATTAACATTTTACACAATGCACTGCTCTAAATCCAGTTAAAAAAGGATTAATGATGTTGTCAAAAAAATTAAACATGCAATTGGAGTGTAATTTGTAATACTGAAAATGTCCACAATATAGTCACATAATATAAAAAGCATATAATGATGTAATGTGACTTTGATGTAATTGATAAAGATAAACATTGACCTTTCCACACCTACCATGTATATAACCTACAAAGTAGAGTCATAAAGAAGGCTGGGATTCAGCGACAATGTTTTCAAACCATACTGGTTTGTGTTATAAATACAGATAAACAAGTAATTTCTCCACCTCTCTTCTTTGTTAAATATTGTCTTCTTATGTGTACTCTTACAAATACTTGAAAACCAGCCACAACCTATGGTGCCCAAACTCCCTGGCTTAGCTTAGGCTGTAGCTAAACCCAGGTCAGCTGATCTTGTCAAAAGTCACCCTTCCCTTTCTCCATCTGTTCTGCCTCCTGCACGTCTCCCTCCCTTCAGGCTCTGAGCCCTGTTCATATAGAAATATGCAGAGTGAGAGACAGACGTGAGCTAACTGCCAATTACCCAACATCAGGAGTTTATTGCTCTCAGAGACACTGCTGCTGCCTCTCCAGCTCTAGGCTGCAAGTGCTGGCACAAAGCGGTATATTAGCATCAATCTGCCGCTAAATGGCAATCGAAACACTTGCCTGATACCAACTGTAGTACCCCTCTTGTCACTGTTCTGGTACACTCAGGGGTACATCCCAGTACCTTTAGTCAGGGAACATAACTGTACCAGAATCCCCTGAAATTATATTTTCTAACTTGTACTGACTCCACACACCCCGTCTGGTGTGCAGGCTTTTATTATATTGTTCTGATTTAAAACATTAAGTTATGAAAAGATACAAATACCTACTTTTCCACTAGGAAAACCTTTGAGGGTACAATTACATTGTTTGTACCTTGATGAATGAATCTTGTACCTGCATAGTACATTTATTTCTAACAGTGCATGAAAAACAAACAAAAAAAACAGACAAGTTAAAGAACAAAAAACAGTCCTACTAGTATTATATTGCATGGGTTGTAGTAAGACCAAGTGGGTTCCACATTCCTGTCTGACTGGACTCAATGATTGAACCTAGGCTCAATGATGCAAGAGCTATACAATATGCCAATAATACTATTGTGCCAAATAACACTAGTTAGGTGTTATTAACTAAGAAATCAGTAGCATGTTTAATTTAATAAGAAATCAGCAGAACACATATCAAAATACTATCCATCTCAAAATTCATTTGAGACAGAAGAGAAACAATGTCATTGGTCAAACAAAGTAAGGAGGGTCAAATTTAGTCACACATCTTTAAATAAATAAATAAATAAATAAATAAATAAATAAATAAATAAACCTTCTGGGTTGCAGGAGCCTAACCCAACGGTCACTGGGTGAAAGGCAGGAAACACCGTGGACAGGTCATGAGTCCACGCACAGACATATACAATCACACATACTTTTACACCAATTGACTTGACTACATATCTTCTACTATGGGAGGAATCAGTCATATATAAATAGCCCATTTGCCTTTTATTTATATATTTATATATATATATATATATATATATATATATATATATATATATATAATTTTTTTTTTTTTTTTTTTTTTTTTTTGCTGTCCCCCAAGTAGTTGGACCTTATACAATACTAAAACTTTTCACTTGAATAATGTCAAAAAATAAATAGTAACAACAACAACGAGAAGTCAACCATACAATCCTTCTGGACATCCTCACCAACCTTGGAATCACTGGCTATGCGTGGAAGTGGCTCAAGTCCTATCTGGAGGATCACTCTTATCAGGTAATATGGAGAGGGTTCACATCCTCTCCATGCAGGCTCTCCACTGGTGTCCCAAAAGGCTCGGTGCTCTGTCCTCTTCTCTTTTCTCTTTACACCAGCTCTCTTGGTGATATAATATCTTCTCATGGCTTCTCTTATCACTGTTATGCTGATGATACTCAACTAATATTTTCTTTCTCATCCTCTGGCACACAGGTTTCCAGTCGCATCTCGGCATGTCTGTCTGACATCTCTTCATGGATGGCAGCCCACCACCTGAAGCTCAATCCTAGCAAGACTGAGCTGATACTCATCCCTGCAACTACAGGTCCTCATCATAATCTTGCCATCTCATTCGAGACTCTGGATGGCCAGTTATTGTTCTCGACTCACATCGCAAACCTGACTCGGTCATGCAGATTTCTCCTGTACAACATCCGTAGGATCTGACCCTTCCTCACCCGAGAGGCGGCCCAGGTACTAGTGCAGACTCTTGTCATCTCAAGGCTTGACTACTGCAACTCACTCTTGGCTGGTCTTCCCATGCAGGCCATCAAGCCTCTGCAACTCATCCAGAATGCTGCAGCATGGCTCGTCTTCAATCTCCCCAAGTTCAGCCACGTCACCCCACTGCTGCGCTCCCTTCACTGGCTGCCTGTAGCTGCATGCATCAGATTTAAAACTCTAATGCTTGCCTACAAAGCCAAAAATGGACCAGTCCCTACCTACTTGATGGCAATGGTGAAATCTCAAACTGTACCTCGAGCGCAGCCCCTCGAGCTTCAAGTACAGCTTGGCTTGACCCAACCATCCTTCAAGGCACGTGGAAGACAAGTGTCGTGAATGTTCTCTGTACTGGCACCCAAGTGGTGGAATGAACTCCGACTGGCTGTCTGAACAGTAGAGTATCTTGCTGTCTTCAATAGCAGACTGAAGACTCATCTCTTTACACAGCACTTAAATGAGCACTGAATTAAGTATTGTTTACAATATATTGTGCTGCACTTATATATATTATATATTATATTATGTTTTATTGTATTGCAAAGTGTATTGTAGTTTACTGTATTGTATTGTATTGTATTGCATGGCACTTCATGGCACTGTGTGAGTTCTGAGTTCTGTGTTCAATTCTGTTCCTTTTTTCTGGGTATCTAGTGACTTTTGTTTCTAGCAGTATCTGAGCTCAGGACTGTCTTTTTCTCTAAAATATTGGTAACTAGGAAAGATACTTTCTTTAGATAGACAAAGCACTTCTTGTAAGTCGCTCTGGAAAATGCTGTAAATGTAAAAATGTAAAAAAAAAAAGTCTGCTGCACTACTGTTTGAAAGTATTAGTGCATGTTATTTAATATGAGTTAGTAATAAATCAATAATCATAAAAACTGGTTTAAGTTATATGCATAATTTTTACATAAATGTATAAATATATAAATATCATGTTTGCCCTTTAGGAAATGTACCATTTTTTGTTGTTACCCAAGTAGTTCTCTCACTTACAATATATCAAACAATCAATCAATCAACCTTTATTTAGTCTTGGAGAACATTCAGGGTGCCCCTTATTCACAATGTTGCCGAGTTAATACAGAGTAAGTGATTGATAATGTGTAAGAACATATCAAATGATAAAAGTAAACTTAATAAATGAGATTCAGATCAGGTAAGTATAAAAAGTGAACCATTAATAACAATAAAAATATATTTTTAAAAAATTGAAACTGTTGACTTCTGCTGGTAAGCGTTTGTTTCTTGGAGAAAAAAAGGAGTGGAGCCTCGAGGAAAAAGAAGTTTAATGAATGCGTGTCTTCCCAACCAAGCAAGTCTAACTCAGCTTACACAACCATTAAACTTAGTCGCCCCGATAAAACACACCCTTTAGTTCTCTCTTTGTCTAAACGACCCCGAAGCCCCCCTACTTGATGGGCGGCTGCCTCTACATTCGTCATTAAAATGTTGAGGCCCACCTAGGAATTTACAGTCTCCCTCCATCTAGAAGCCTTCAACAAGTGACACTGCTAGATTGGGGAGCTATAGATAACCAGATGTGAAACAGGCTAACCACTGGGGTCATTACATGACAAAGGACCGCTCTCCACAGCCCCCACTGAAAGAAAGACATAGAAAATGCAAATGAGATTAACCTAAATGGCAAGGAAAAGCAGAAGGGAAACAGAAGTTACAAAGTTAATAAAAGCAAATAAAGTAAAATAAAGTAAAATAAGATTTAACAAAACATACATAAGATATAAGGGTTAATAAAATCTAATCAAAATGAAGCAAGAGGAAGATAAGATTAGAAAAAAAATACTAATAAACAAGTTTATTAAAATGAAAAATATTTATAAAACAAGAATAATTAAAATAAGAATAAGAAAATTATTAATAATGGTTAAAATAACAAATAAATAATAAAGTAATGAAAATAACAGGCAGGCAGAGTGGAGGTGGTTAGAGTTAAGTGTCACCACCAAGCTGAGCTTTAGTGTGTCCTGTATTAAGTTTCAGCTCGCTGGTGCACTGTAACTAAAAGCAGATTTTCCCAGATCAGTAAAAAATCCCTGGTACCTGGCATGTGATCCAGCCAGTGGATCGAGTCGGATAAATATCATTATTTACAGATATCATTAAAGTAATATATTCTGGCAAATGGCCGGAGAGTGGTTTATAAATGAAAATAAACCAGTGTGTCTCCCCCTGTATAGCCAGTGAGGGCCAACCAACTTTTTCATATAGTCTGCAGTGATGAACCTCAGTGCTGAGTTATAGAGTCCAGTGGTTTGAGGGAGCTAGAAGATGTGTGTTTGTTTATTATGAAGTCTACAGATAAACAGTTGGGCTCAATCCCATTTCTTATTTTTACCCCTACCACTTGTTTTTGAGTATAACCCTCCCCCTTGAAACTGAGTTACAAGGGGTAGTGGTTGAAATCTTCCCCCTATGAAATGGGACAACCCTTCAAGAACCGGAAACGTCATCAGTTGTTGTCAGTGACTTTTATGTAAACAGAAGAGATCCAGCTGTGGTGATCTCACTTGTTTGTCATATGACAGGACAGGTGAATCATATTTAAAATAGCCTGGAAAAATAATCAGGACCTGTTTTTCTGCTGTGTCTCCATACTACAGCAATAATGGTATATCACACTGACATTTGCCATTTATCTGAAGGAGACTGAAAAGCATGGGCGCTCGTGATTCATTCTCAACTTCAGTTTTACGTATCAACCAATCAAACGAGTCACAGAATAAAAAAAAGAGCACAAACATAAAACTACATCACTTCATTAACAACTACTAGCGCTGCTCTGCAGGTAACCCTGCCAGTCTGCAGTGACAGCAGAGAAGGGGAAAGTTCAGCCGCTCACTGCTTAAATACATTTAGGGATCATACGCCTTCAAAGAGGGGGATGACAATTATTTATTATCACCACCAAGAATTCTTCGGTGATATGAAGCTGAACTTAGGTTTTTAATCACCAGCTTCATGATCGATTTCCCAATCCACCTTACATGGTGAGGCAACCTCACATACCATAACATAACTGCTGCGCCATTTAAGGTAGAATGGGAAATTTCGCTAGGTAGTGACCGAGACATCAGTGTGTTACTAGCAATTTTTATGTGTGTTATGAAGGAAATGACCATAAAATGCTATTACAATGGTTCTTACAATACAACGGCTTTTTAACAGAGAAAATACTTACATTTATGTGTATCTTTAGTCGCTTGTGCAGCCATCTTGGGCATTCTGGGAATTCTCATAACACTCCATTTGTAGTACACCTCTAAAAAATCTCCATTTGAAGGGCCATGAGGCCCTAACACTTCATCCTACCTGTCAATCTCAATATGAATCGGGACAACCCTACCCCGAGATGTGAATGCGCAAAACGGAGGGGTAGGGCTAAGTGTTAAGGGCAAGGGGTGAAATGGGATTGGTCCTTGGTGTCATGTTATTCAGTTGATTGACTTGAATAACTTTGTAATTAAATGTTATGTCATAAACTGGACTCCTTATCTGGTGTTTTGACTTATTCATTCAAAGAGTATATTACTGAAACAATAAAAAAATGATAAATATAGCCACAACAAGGCCTAATGCAGTTTGTGTCTTATTTATAGAGAGGATGATTTTATCAAATCTGATTTTATCAAAAGGCCTTCATATGTCATAATTGTTGAGCAGACACCTTTAAACATGATACATGCTGAATTTATGTGTACTACTGAGCTTTGTAGAACACTTGTCAACATTGTCAACATAGCTGACAAAAATACATGACTAATGCTGAAATTCCTGACACAGTTGTGTTTGCAAAGTAGTTTGGTTCTCAGTGTTTAAACCTTTGATATGTATGCCTTTGGTCATACTAAGTGAGTTTTGTACAGATTGACCTTCTGACCTTTATATGATAAGCTGTACTCTTTGAATGAATAAGTCAAAACACCAGTCATGGGCTGTAGGTTAGGGAACCAGCCCTATGACTGGAAGGTTGCCAGTTCGATCCCCTTAGCTGACAGTCCATGACTGAAGTGCCCTTGGCAAGGCACTTAAGCCCCAACTGCTCCCCGGATGCCGTGGATAGGGCTGTCCACTGCTCCGGGTAAGTGTGCTCACTGCCCCCTAATATGTGTTTTCACTAGTGTGCATGTATGTGGGTTTCACTGCATGGATGGGTTAAATGCAGAGGTCTAATTTCACAGTGTGCAAACACAGTGACAAATGGTTGCAAATTCTAATAAAGGACATTATTTAAGTCAATGAACTGAATCACATGACACCAACTGTTTATCTGTAGACTTCATAATAACACTGTAGTAGCATGTTCAAAGAGCTAAAATATTAGCTAATATGCCACTGCCAATTACCCAACATCAAGAGTTTATTGCTCTCAGAGACACTGCTGCTGCCTCTCCAGCTCTAGGCTGCAAATTTCTGAACATATTTGTGTTTGCAAAGTAGTTTTGGTTCTCAGTGCTTAAAC
The DNA here is from genome assembly GCF_015220715.1 of Pygocentrus nattereri. NCBI lineage: Eukaryota > Metazoa > Chordata > Actinopteri > Characiformes > Serrasalmidae > Pygocentrus > Pygocentrus nattereri. The sequence goes on along the minus strand of NC_051219.1, from coordinate 20,669,232 downwards.
CTTTCATATGTTTGCCTTTAGTCATACAAGAGCTAAGTGAAAGTGGGTCAGAATTTTTCAGAAGGTCTCCATATATTATGACTAAAAAAAGATTCAAAGTTCAAAGATTGTTTTTTGGGGGCTAAAGTGCCCCCTAAAGTGCTACTATTCTGTTTAAAAGGCAAGATTCCTAAATGATAGACCTTGAGACTTCCACAATTATTTTAAGACCACATTTCAGAGGATGCAATTAAAAATGAGAAGTACAGAGAAATCACATTTACAACACTGGAAAGCAAGAGAGTTTTAAAAGACATTCAGAAATGCTTTGGGCCAAAGGACAAATACAGATAGTGTACTCCATTCATTCAACATCGACAGTTAACAATTTGGCTCCCTCTAGTGGCTAGAAAAAAACATCTGCTATTGTGAACCAGATCTGCTCAAATCAAATGAAAGGATTTCCTGTAAAGTTAAGCAAAATACAAATATTTGCCAAGTGTTAAGGCTCATTAAGACATATATAATTTGAAACAACCATCATGTCTTAGTTATATTCTGACATGAATAAATACATTTTAGATGGTTGGCAGCATATTGAGAATTGTAGGAGCCGACTTAAGCCGATTCAAACTAAATGTAACATGTTTCTCCGGCTGATTGTCAATGTACAAATAAATTTTAACCAACAGAGCATAACTGACAGATCTGTGGTCTCGTTTCAGAACAGGCCAGACCAAATTGATTGAGCCATAACTTGCAATAACACTGTGCTTAAAATCAAGATTTTTGAGTGAAACGAGTGAAAAAGGGTCGCCAAATATACTTTAGCAACGTCTGAAGCGTGGAGTTATATATTCCCTGTCTGAGTGCAGCGACCGGAGATCTGTTCTCCTGTGACCAAGTACGAGTGACGAGATCAGTAGTGTAACTGTACTGAACTCAACTCTTTCCGTACATCCTAATAAGCGTTAACAGCATTACATCACATCTGCAGTGATGTGTTACAGTGCCAAACCATCATATTTTAGTATTAGTGCATTGCCAAGCAATGAAAGTGAAAGAATGAAGTTCCAGCCCTGACTTAAATGAAAGTAAACTGAGGAAGCTGTGAGGCATTGGAGAGCGAGAAAACGCTATCTTTAAAGGCTGGCTGTTTTTAACCGCTGGCTAACTTGAAGCAGCGCTCCATCACTTGCACAGCACGATGAATTGATGATACTGTAGATCAAACAAGACACAAAAGCACCACTTTCAGTTTAAACATACCTAAAAGGAGGACTCCGTCTGGTGTGAGAGATTCACACTGCAGTTAATGCTTTTACACAGTGAGCTTTAGACATATTGTGGTTCACCCTCAAATCACTACAACAGAACAGTCTGGTAGCTGGTGTTTGAATACTGTAATATGTTTTGAAATGGATGTGGTAGAATTGATACTGTGTGATCCATCACTAGCATACCAAGCCAGCTAATGTTTGCTGTTCATACTAAGTTGACGTTGCTGTGAAACTAAACAGTTTAGCACTGTTTTTGGCCACTTGTTTATTGAAACTGGACAGCCGAACACTTGTCACCACACAGCTAAAAACAACCAGTTTTCGTTCTTAAATACTACATAAATTGCAGCTGTGCTTTTCCAACTGGTAAAAACAACTAATAAGAAATTTTTAGTCTCCCAAGAAAGATTTGTGAAATGTTCCACAGTTTGGTGAGTGTTTATCATTATATGACCTTAAAGGATATTTTAAAACAGCATTTAACCACCCAGGAGCAAAAATCAGCCTTCAAACTTAATAAGAAATAATAATTTGACATTTCCCTTCCTGGATCGGGGCCTTCTCATGGCAGAAGGGCTTGTGTGGACTAGGGATCTTCAGAGCTAAGTAATGATGAGAAAAATTCAATGTAATGCCACGTCATCAGATGTGAACTTCATTATAGAGACTGTGTTATAGCTCCAAATTTAAGAATTACAGCTTTGAGCTCCTCACTGTCCTGTGTTCATATTGTTCATATAATACCCCTTAAGGGATGGTGTTGTGTTTTAATGATGTTAGTGTTGTTGTTCTGTTAGTCTAAAATGTATGTATTATCTGTTATTCTGTAGCCTCTCCTGTGTCTCCTCCTTCACCAGCACACTCATCACTCCTCTCAGAGTGAGAAACCAACCACTGTGGTCTCTCAGTGTGAGACTGTTTGGCTTTAGGTCCTGATGTGCTGTTTGCTGTGAAGGAAAAGCGAGGATCAACCGTTATCACCCACAGAAACGAGCGAAATCTCGAGTATAATCTGAAGTGTCCGTATGCCTGTGAGAGGCGCATGCACACAAAGGAGAGTCAGGATTCTGCATAACCCTGACAAACACGCCTGATTTCAGTGATTTCTGAGTTTCTGAGACCATGTGTTCACTCTGCATATCTACATCAGGTTAAAGTGATAGATTTTTAAAATTTGGATAAGTAATTTACAACCCTTTATTCCATTGTTATTTGTTTGTTATTTAATTTTATGCTTAGTTTGTGAAACTGCGAAACAAAGCCATTTTTGTTATTTTTCCACTGACAATAACAGAATAAAAGACAAGAATACACGGATCGCTACAGCACCAAAAAGACTTCAGTCATACCATCTACAGCACATTGTCTATCAATCAGAAGAAGCATTTCACCATGCAAAGAGCTCTTTAATCATGCAAATGGTTCTTTTTGTGTTCCTAGTTCTATACCGAACCACTGTCTTTACTAAAGGACCTTTGAAGAACCATCTGTTTTTAAGAGTGAACTACCACATGTGGGGGATGAGCATATTTGACTATGAATGAATCAAAAACTGCTAATTTAAATGCTAACTCTCTAGGCCAATCAGAAATGGTGACCATCAAGTTCTCTCATACACTCTATCAAGTTCTTTCAGACTTACGCTCAAAAATGCCTTAGAGTTTAATGGTGGGTGTGAGAGGGTTTAATAGTGTGTGTGAGAGAGTTTGACGATGAGTGTGAGAGGGTTTGATAGCGAGTGTTTGATAGCGAGTGTGAGAGGGTTTGATAGCGAGTGAGGTTTGATAGCGAAAGTTTGGTAGTGAGTGTGAGAGGGTCTGATAGCGAGTATGAGAGGGTTTGATAGCGAGTGATAACGAGTATGAGAGGGTTTGATAGTGTGTGTGAGAGGGTTTGATAGCGAGTGTGAGAGGGTTTGATAGCGAGTGATAGCGAGTGTGAGAGGGTTTGATAGCGAGTGTGAGAGGGTTTGATAGCGAGTGATAGCGAGTGTGAGAGGGTTTGATAGCGAGTATGAGAGGGTTTGATAGTGTGTGTGAGAGGGTTTGATAGCGAGTGTGAGAGGGTTTGATAGCGAGTGATAGCGAGTGTGAGAGGGTTTGATAGCGAGTATGAGAGGGTTTGATAGCGAGTGTGAGAGGGTTTGATAGCGAGTATGAGAGGGTTTGATAGCGAGTGTGAGAGGGTTTGATAGCGAGTGTGAGAGGGTTTGATAGCAAGTATGAGAGGGTTTGATAGTGTGTGTGAGAGGGTTTGATAGCGAGTGTGAGAGGGTTTGATAGCGAGTGATAGCGAGTGTGAGAGGGTTTGATAGCGAGTGTGAGAGGGTTTGATAGCGAGTGATAGCGAGTGTGAGAGGGTTTGATAGCGAGTATGAGAGGGTTTGATAGTGTGTGTGAGAGGGTTTGATAGCGAGTGTGAGAGGGTTTGATAGCGAGTGATAGCGAGTGTGAGAGGGTTTGATAGCGAGTATGAGAGGGTTTGATAGCGAGTGTGAGAGGGTTTGATAGCGAGTATGAGAGGGTTTGATAGCGAGTGTGAGAGGGTTTGATAGCGAGTGTGAGAGGGTTTGATAGCAAGTATGAGAGGGTTTGATAGTGTGTGTGAGAGGGTTTGATAGCGATTGTGAGAGGGTTTGATAGCGAGTGATAGCGAGTGTGAGAGGGTTTGATAGTGAGTATGAGAGGGTTTGATAGCGAGTGTGAGAGGGTTTGATAGCGAGAGTTTGGTAGCGAGTGTGAGAGGGTTTGATAGTCAGTGTGAGAGGGTTTGATAGCGAGTGTGAGAGGGTTTGATAGCAAGTGATAGCGAGTATGAAAGGGTTTGATAGCGAGTGAGGTTTGATAGTGAGTATTTAGTAGCAAGTGTGAGAGGGTTTGATAGCGAGTGTGAGAGGGTTTGATAGTGTGTGTGAGAGGGTTTGATAGCGAGTGTGAGAGGGTTTGATAGCGAGTGATAGCGAGTGTGAGAGGGTTTGATAGCGAGTATGAGAGGGTTTGATAGCGAGTGTGAGAGGGTTTGATAGCGACTGAGGTTTGATAGCGAGAGTTTGGTAGTGAGTGTGAGAGGGTTTGATAGCGAGTGTGAGAGGGTTTGATAGGGAGTATTTGATAGCGAGTGAGGTTTGATAGCGAGAGTTTGGTAGTGAGTGTGAGAGGGTTTGATGGTGAGTGTGAGAGGATTTGATGGTGTGAGAGGGTTTGATAGCGAGTGTGAGAGGGTTTGATAGCAAGTGTGAGAGGGTTTTGATATCGAGTGTGAGAGGGTTTGATAGCGAGTATGAGAGGGTTTGATAGCGAGCGAGGTTTGATAGCGAGAGTTTGGTAGCGAGTGTGAGAGGGTTTGATAGTCAGTGTGAGAGGGTTTGATAGCGAGTGTGAGAGGGTTTGATAGCAAGTGATAGCGAGTATGAGAGGGTTTGATAGCGAGTGAGGTTTGATAGTGAGTATTTGGTAGCAAGTGTGAGAGGGTTTGATAGCGAGTATCAGAGGGTTTGATAGCGAGTGTGAGAGGGTTTGATAGAGAGTGTGAGAGGATTTGATGGTGAGTGTGAGAGGGTTTGATAGCGAGTGTGAGAGGGTTTGATAGTGAGTGTTTGATAGCGAGTATGAGAGGGTTTGATAGTGAGTGTTTGATAGCGAGTTTGAGAAGGTTTGATAACGAGTGTGAGAGGGTTTGATAGCGAGTATTTGATAGCGAGTGAGGTTTGATAGCGAGAGTTTGGTAGTGAGTGTGAGAGGGTTTGATAGCGAGTGTGAGAGGGTTTGATAGGGAGTATTTGATAGCGAGTGAGGTTTGATAGCGAGAGTTTGGTAGTGAGTGTGAGAGGGTTTGATGGTGAGTGTGAGAGGATTTGATGGTGTGAGAGGGTTTGATAGCGAGTGTGAGAGGGTTTGATAGCAAGTGTGAGAGGGTTTTGATATCGAGTGTGAGAGGGTTTGATAGCGAGTATGAGAGGGTTTGATAGCGAGCGAGGTTTGATAGCGAGAGTTTGGTAGCGAGTGTGAGAGGGTTTGATAGTCAGTGTGAGAGGGTTTGATAGCGAGTGTGAGAGGGTTTGATAGCAAGTGATAGCGAGTATGAGAGGGTTTGATAGCGAGTGAGGTTTGATAGTGAGTATTTGGTAGCAAGTGTGAGAGGGTTTGATAGCGAGTATCAGAGGGTTTGATAGCGAGTGTGAGAGGGTTTGATAGAGAGTGTGAGAGGATTTGATAGCGAGCGAGGTTTGATAGCGAGAGTTTGGTAGCGAGTGTGAGAGGGTTTGATAGTCAGTGTGAGAGGGTTTGATAGCGAGTGTGAGAGGGTTTGATAGCAAGTGATAGCGAGTATGAGAGGGTTTGATAGCGAGTGAGGTTTGATAGTGAGTATTTGGTAGCAAGTGTGAGAGGGTTTGATAGCGAGTATCAGAGGGTTTGATAGCGAGTGTGAGAGGGTTTGATAGAGAGTGTGAGAGGATTTGATGGTGAGTGTGAGAGGGTTTGATAGCGAGTGTGAGAGGGTTTGATAGTGAGTGTTTGATAGCGAGTATGAGAGGGTTTGATAGTGAGTGTTTGATAGCGAGTTTGAGAAGGTTTGATAACGAGTGTGAGAGGGTTTGATAGCGAGTATTTGATAGCGAGTGAGGTTTGATAGCGAGAGTTTGGTAGTGATTGTGAGAGGGTTTGATAGCGAGTGTGAGAGGGTTTGATAGGGAGTATTTGATAGCGAGTGAGGTTTGATAGCGAGAGTTTGGTAGTGAGTGTGAGAGGGTTTGATGGTGAGTGTGAGAGGATTTGATGGTGTGAGAGGGTTTGATAGCGAGTGTGAGAGGGTTTGATAGCAAGTGTGAGAGGGTTTTGATATCGAGTGTGAGAGGGTTTGATAGCGAGTATGAGAGGGTTTGATAGCGAGCGAGGTTTGATAGCGAGAGTTTGGTAGCGAGTGTGAGAGGGTTTGATAGTCAGTGTGAGAGGGTTTGATAGCGAGTGTGAGAGGGTTTGATAGCAAGTGATAGCGAGTATGAGAGGGTTTGATAGCGAGTGAGGTTTGATAGTGAGTATTTGGTAGCAAGTGTGAGAGGGTTTGATAGCGAGTATCAGAGGGTTTGATAGCGAGTGTGAGAGGGTTTGATAGAGAGTGTGAGAGGATTTGATGGTGAGTGTGAGAGGGTTTGATAGCGAGTGTGAGAGGGTTTGATAGTGAGTGTTTGATAGCGAGTATGAGAGGGTTTGATAGTGAGTGTTTGATAGCGAGTTTGAGAAGGTTTGATAGCGAGTGTGAGAGGGTTTGATAGCGAGTATTTGATAGCGAGTGAGGTTTGATAGCGAGAGTTTGGTAGTGAGTGTGAGAGGGTTTGATAGCGAGTGTGAGAGGGTTTGATAGCGAGTATTTGATAGCGAGTGAGGTTTGATAGCGAGAGTTTGGTAGTGAGTGTGAGAGGGTTTGATGGTGAGTGTGAGAGGATTTGATGGTGTGAGAGGGTTTGATAGCGAGTGTGAGAGGGTTTGATAGCAAGTGTGAGAGGGTTTTGATATCGAGTGTGAGAGGGTTTGATAGTGAGTGTTTGATAGCGAGTATGAGAGGGTTTGATAGCGAGTGTTTGATAGCGAGTGTTTGATAGCGAGTGAGGTTTGATAGCGAGAGTTTGGTAGCGAGTGTGAGAGGGTTTGATAGTGAGTTTGAGAGGGTTTGATAGTGAGTGTGAGAAGGTTTGTTAGCGAGTGTGAGAGGGTTTGATAGTGAGTGTGAGATGGTTTGATAGCGAGTGTGAGAGGGTAGGATAGCAAGTGTAGAGGTTTGTTAAAATTTTGGCCTAAATGGCGACTCATAATAGCAGGCTTTCTCAGAGTATGATTCCGTATGTGTGCACGAATTTTGGTCTTAATGAGACGATCAGGCATAACATCATTAACTTTGTTTCTATGCTCATTGTCCATTTTATCAGCACCACTTACTACATAGGTGCACTTTGAAATTCAACAATTACACTGTAGTACATCTGCTTGTCTGCATACTTTGCTAGGCCCCCCTGTGCTTCAGTGGTCAGGATCCCCATGCGCTCTCACAGAGAAAATACAATTTGGGTGGTAGATATTGTTTAATATTAAATATAAGTGTCATACTCTGCACTTTGAAGTAACTGGCAGCCAAACTTTCAAATCAGTTCATTTGTACCCCACCTGACTGACTCTTGAGACAAATTCTCATAATACACACATAATAATATGTGTGTGTGTGTGTGTGTGTGTTTGTGTGTGTGTGTGTGTGTGTGTGTGTGCGCGCATCTGAGTGAGTGATGGTAGGAATGCAGGTTTTATTTTATTTTATTGTGTTATATTTATCTTATCTTATTCCCTACATGTGAATGTCTGTCTGATACTGTGCACTGTGAGGTCCCGTAAGCAAAACCAAATTCCTCGTATGCATAGCATACCTGGCCAATAAAGCTTGATTCTGATTTACTACAGCATTTTAAAGTTAACAGCAGGCAAATTTTCCAAATCAGTCTACTGAGTTCAGCATATTGTTTTACACTCGGTCTGATTAATTAGAGTTCTCATTAGAGTTCCAAAGAGATTTGAAGTTTTAAAATTGGTGAATCATGATTAAACTTCATATGTATGTTCAAAACTTTACTGATGTACACGAAGAGGGTGGTAGCCAAAAGCATTGGTAAAGCAATGCGCAACTATATTGTTAACCAATTTATATTATTCAACTTTTTATTATAGTTGTGCATTGCTAAAGCAATGCTTGTATACAGCTTTTTGATGGGATGCACAGATTCCAAGTAGTGGCCGAATATCTGGGAATTTTTGTCCCATTGAGAATGAATGGGCAGAATGTTGACAGCAAGCCAGACATGATGTCACACTGGACCACTCTCTCACACAACACATACAAACTCACACACAGAGCACAATGTCTCACATGCTCCGGGCCTAATGCTCAGCAGTATCAGCACACATAATGATTTTTTTTAAACCTTTGCTCCACAGCCACCGGAATGCAGGGCACATCCCTAAGCTCTAATCCACAGCCATACTCGCACTACTCTTTTTATCATTTTTATCATTCCCTGTTCTTCTCATAGAGCCCCATTCATTTCTGCCACCACTCAAACTCTATTACTTCTTTGCCCAACAACCACCAAAATGCATGTACTCAGGGTACATCGCTAAGCTCTAATCCATAGCCATACTTACCCACACTCCTGTTTCTAATTTTTTCATCCCTCGTTCTTCTCATAGAAGATCATTTCTTTGCCCGACATTCACCAAAATGCATGTACTCATTCCGGGCAGGTCCCCAAGCTCTAATCCACAGCCATACTCACCTGCACTCCTGGGTTTCTCATTTTTCATCCCTTGTTCCGTACAAACCTGCACTCCTTTATTTGTCGTTTTTCTGTCCCTTGTTCCTGCCATTGAGTCCCATTCATTATCGCCACCATTTAAACTCTATTACTTCTTTGCCCGACAACCACCAAAATGCATGTACTCACTCAGGGCACATCCCTAAGCTCTAATCCATAGCCATACTTACCCGCACTCCTCTGTTTCTCGTTTTTTCATCCAGGGTCCTATTAATTTTCGCCACCACTCAAACTCTATTACTTCTTTGTACTACAGCCACTGAAATGCAAGTATTCACTCAGGGCACATCCTTAACCTCTAATCCATAGCCATACTTAACCACACTCCTCTGTTTCTCTTTTTTTCATCGTTCCATCTTCAGAGTCCAATTCATTTTCGTCACCACTCAAACTCTATTGCTTCTTCACCCGACGGCAAACAAACTACTCACTCAGCCTCACAAAGGTACTCACTCAGAGCAGGTGCCCAAGCTCTACTCCACAGCCACACTGACCCACATGCCTCTATATGCTGTTTTTTTCATCCCTTGTCCCTCCCATAGAGTCACATTCATTTTCTAACACATCAAAGCCTCAATCTGTCTTTTTCCCAACAGCCAACTGTACTTTGGTACATGTACTCATTCAGGGCAGGTCCACATGATCTAATCCATCGCCTTACTGAAACGCACTCTTCCATAAGTAGTTTTTTCATCCTTGGTTTCTATAGACTTCCATAGTATCCGCTGTGCAACTATTCCGCGTTTCATTCAGGAAAGGCACTTTTCTAATTATTCTCATTTTTCTGCCGTTTCTTTGCTGTGTCACTAGTCCCACAGTTTTCAAGATATTGACACCGTTCCAACTCCAAACTGTGGTGTGATGCATGCTTGTATACAGCCTTTTGATTGAATGCACGGATTCTGTGTAGCAATGGAATTTTGCGGAATTTTTTCCCATAGAGAATGAATGGGGTGACAATTTGCATGGCAATCTACGGTACTTCTGCTTGCCCGAACGACACAGTTTCGCATATCGCAGGGCAGGCCCCCAAGCATGAATTCACTGTTGTTTTCACCCGCAATCATCTGTTTCTCGTTTTATTCCATCCTTCGTTTCTCCCATAGACTCCTATTAATTTTCGCTACCCCACAAAATCTATTACTTCTTTGCCCAACAGTCACCAAAATGCATGTACACATTCAGGGCAGGTCCCCAAACTCTAAGCCACAACCATACTGACCTGCACTTCTCTGTTTCTCATTTCCATCCCTCGTTCCCCTCATTGAGTCCCATTTATTTTCGCCACCATTCAAACTCTATTACTTCTTTGCCCCACACCCACCGAAATGCAAGTACTCACTCAGGGCACATCCCCAAACTCTAATCTAATCCATAGCTATACTGACCCGCACACTTCTGTTTCTCATTTTTTCATCCCTCAATCTTCTCATAGAGTACCATTCATTTTCGCCACCACTTAAACTCTATTACTTCTTTGCCCGACAACTACCAAAATGCATGTACTCACTCAGGGTACATCCCTAAACTCTAATCCATAGCCATACTTACCCACACTCCTCTGTTTCAAATTGTTTCATCCCTCGTTCTTCTCACAGAGTCCCATTCATTTTCATCACCTCACAAAATCTATCACTTCTTTGCTTTTTTTTTGTTAGTCCTCCTCTCCTCTCTCTAGCTACATCTGAGGGGAACGTAACACCGACATTTACCAAAATGCATGTACTCATTCCGGGCAGGTCCCCAAGCTATAATCCACAGCCATACTGCCCTGCACTGCTCTGTTTCTCATTTTTCATCCCTCGTTCCTCCCTTACAGTCCAATTCATTTTTGTCACCACTCAAACTCTGTTGCTTCTTTATCCGATGGCAAACAAACTACATGTACTCATTCAGGGCAGGTCCGCAGGCTCCAATCCAAAGTCATTCTGACCTGCACTTCTCTTTTTGTCATTATATCATCCCTCATTCCTCCCATTGAGTCTCATTCATTTTCACCACTACTCAAACTCTTAAGTCTTTGCCCTACAGTCACCAAAATGTATGTATTCATTCAGGGCAGGTCCCCAAGCCCCAATCCACAGCCATCCTGATCTGCACTCCTCTATTTGTCATTTTTTCATCCCTTGTTCCTCCCATAGAGTCCCATTAATTTTTGCCACCACTCAAACTCTATTATGCCTTTGCCCGACACCCACCAAAGTACATTTACCCATGCAGGGCAGGTCCCCAATGTCTAATCCACCACCATATTGACCCACAATATGTCATTTTTTTGTCATTTGTCATTTTTTCATCCCTCGTTCCTCCCATTGAGTCTTATTCATTTTTGACACCACTCAACTCTATTACGTCTTTGCCCTTTTCAAACTAGTCTGTAGAATTTGAAGCTAACTTCTCAAAGCTGGTCTAGAAATACTCTTTGGCCTCTCTAGGTAAATAATTATCCAGCACATTTTAAATTTTTTGCTCATTGTGGTCTCCCTTCAGCACTTAATCATTGTGGCCATGGCAATGCTAGCTTAAATTTTGGTAGCTCATCAGACATTGGTCCGATTATCTCAAAATTGTAGAGTTAACTATACATGCAGCCTGCAAAATTTGATCCTGATTGGCTCATAGGGGGCGCTTTAGCACAAAAACAACTAAAATCTTTAAAAATGTTATTACAATGATGCTGCAAAGTCTACAGATAAATAAGAGGTGTCCTTTGATTCGGTTTACTATCTGAATAACTTTGTAATTACATGTCATGTCATAAATTGGACTCCTCTGGTATTTTGAATTTTTCATTTAAAGACTACAGCTTATTATACCAAGGTCAAAAGGTCAATCTGAAAAAGTAAAAAAAAAAAAACCTCAGTGATCTTTGATGGAGGTCCCTGATCAAATTTCATAACATGTGGAGACCTTTGGGCCGATTCTGACCCACTTTCACTGAGGTCCTTTTTGCTAAAAGGACCCTTATGAGTGCATTGGATCTCATTATGTCATGCTTATCAAAGCCATAGAGAAACAAAATACTTTGCTAACGCATCAAAGACAAAATGTTTACCATTACTCATGTATTCCCTTCAAACCTTTGTAGATCAATAAATTGAAATATAAACATATATTAGGTTTAAAACACCCTGCTCATTGTTCATGACAAATGAAGGCCTGTTGATAAACTCAGACTTCTTTTCAGCTTCTCTGCCTTGAAGGTCCAAACTGCATTAGACCTTATTAGGCCTATTTGGCTCAAAGTACATGAGAGCTACATGAGGGCTTATGCATTCTTGGACCCGCTCATTACCGCTTGTGACTATATTTATTGTAATATTTGTAATTGTAATAATTATTTAAAATTTAACTCAAGACTCCAAAAGAAATTTAAACTTGACAGGACTATTTAGGAATATATTCTGAGGTAGCCTATACATTTTGATGTGCCTATATAAATAACTGTTTCTCAGCATCTGTGCATTTAATCAAGCTGAATAATAAATTCTACCTACAAATTAACAGATTTTCACAGAATATCTAAGGACAATCTGATATGCTGCAATGTATAGTTGCCCTTAGCCAATCTGCTTTCACCAGACATTTGATAGGCTTAACATTGATCTTGAATCCTGAATGGTGTCTCCATGCAGGCCCTTTCTAACAACCAGTAAAGCTTCAAATGATTTGGCCACTGGAAGCACTATTCATGAAAAACAAGTGATTATAAAAGCAAGTCTTATTTTTACCCTTCTACTCCAGCTGAGGCTGAATCTCAAATGGCTCCTGGCTTCCTACATAGTGCACTACATAGGAATTTAAATACTGGATCCTGCACCCCAATGGTGCAAAATATAGCTGAGAAATAGTCATTTGGCATTCAGCCATATTCAAACTCAAAAATCTGATGCACTATTTGGCTAGAATTTCTAAACTTTCACAACTAGCATACTATTAGGAAGTATGGAGCTGTTTGGGAATCAGCCTGGGTTTGATGCTACTTCTGACTGAAACATGAACATGTGACGCATGCAATCCATTCAAGGGACTTTACGACTTTTATACTCCGCCCACTTAGATTTTGAGATAATACAGATTTTATGCAAAATCTCAGACATTTTTGAGAATAAACTATCTAAAGAAATCCTAGCAATCTGAATTTTAATAATTATCAAAAAAATTGGGAATTTCAATCAGAATTGCATATAAACATAGCCAGTATCTAATCAGGTTTTGAGAATCGTGTAATTTCACTGGTATCAGCATTGATGAAATGCAAAATATATTGGGTGAAAAATTTCTTGCCATAAATGGGATATTTTCATTTTTATTACTAGATTGTAGTTGACTACTGAAATTGCAGCTGATAATTACTATAAATTGTTGCAGTCACATTTTGACATGCTCACCTTTGTGATTTTGGGATGTGTACATCGACTGTTGTCAGCGCTGGGGTGCATCCAGACGCTCTCTGGTGGAGCACACTCCTGCTTAAGGGAGCACTTCTTTTCTTGAACACACCAACCACAGTCAAAGTGTGAGTCAGCCTTTAAACACATCCCACAGCTGTCCCTCAGAGCATAGCATTTATATAGGTGGGCTATGGAGAGGCAAAGAGATGAAGCTTGATCAGTTATAGTGAGCAAAAAATATGCAAAAGATGCAGCATCAATCTACAACATGCAAATAAAAAAAGGAAACACAGAGGATAGAAAAGAGGATGTTTCAAAGTGAAGCAAACACTGATGAGCTTACAGATAGGGATGGCAACAAGACTTGCACTTGTTGAAGAAGGGGTTGGAGATTCAGTTCACAGTTCTCACCAGTGATAATACAAGCATGGAGTAATTAGATATTAAGATCTAATTTGTAGCTGACTGAGGGGGTATGTCACGAAGATTTTTTAAATAGCTTTACACTGTTGCCATTAAAAGAATGCAAATGTTATTTAACTGTAAATCTCTCATTATTATTAAATATACAGTCACATAAGTATTTCTGAACAGTTTAGGAAAACTGAAGTCATAACTTTCAACTTCTGAGGGAAAAATGAAGATGACTCATTGCAAATCCTTTTCAGAACATATAAATCATCTTGAAAAAATGGGCAGCCTTTACAAGACTGACTGAAAAGCTGGCCCAGACTGAGTGAAGACAGAAGACACCTTACTTGGTCTTTTCATTTCTGTGTTTGCATTAAGTAAAGAGTGAAAGATGGTGTTTCTCTCATGAGGATCCTGTCCCTTGGCACTTCAGGGAAGCAGGAGAACGTGCTGTTGCCTGGTTGCACTAGACAGCCCTGAGACTTCAAAGGAAACGGCATATTCATCTGCTGCAGCCTAGTGCTAATCTGATTAGCAACGGCCTAGCTTAAAAGTGGCACTGGGCTAATTAAACTGAACCAAATGAATGATTCAATTACATTAACATTTCCACTTTACACCAGGGCAAAGTCTTGTTTTTTTTCTCAGCCAATTTGGAAAAGATGGATAAATCTATAATCTTTTACAGAGAGAACAGTGGGAGGGAAGAAGGATGAGATGAGGGAAGGAGGAGTGTGAAATGAGGAGAGAGAGAGAGAGAGAGAGAGAGAGAGAGAGAGAGAGAGAGAGGAGGAAAGGGATGATGAGATGTGAAGAAGCATATTATTATGCAGGCTGAGGATAGTTTATATTTCACAGGTTAGAAATTAAGCATCTGGTTGATCACAATGTTAACTGCTATCCTACAGAGCAAATAATGAATGACTTACTAAAACCTGATGATGAAGAAAGTACATTATATTGCAAAATGTATTCAGTCACCCATCCAAATCAATGAATTCAGGTGTTCCAATCACTTCCATGGCCACAGGTGTATAAAACCAAGCACCTAGGCATGCAGACTGCTTCTACAAACATTTGTGAGAGAATGGGTCGCTCTCAGGAGCTCAGTGAATTCCAACGTGGTACTGTGATAGGATTCTACCTGTGCAACAAGTCCAGTCCCCGCTACTAAATATTCCACAGTTAACTGTCAGTGGTATAACAAAGCGTAAACGATTGGAAACGACAGCAACTCAGCCATGAAAATGACAGAGCGGGGTCAGCAGATGCAGAGCCAATCGCTACAGACATCCAAACTTTATGTGGCCTTCAGATTAGCTCAAGAACAGTGCGTAGAGAGCTTCATGGAATGGGTTTCCATAGCCGAGTGGCTGCATCCAAGCTTTACATCACCAAGCATAACGCAAAGTGTTGAATGCAGTGGTGTAAAGTGCTGCCACTGGACTAGAGCAGTGGAGACATTTTCTCTGGAGGGACGAAACACGCTTCTCTGTCTGGCAATCCGATGGATGAGTCTGGATTTGGCGGTTGCCAGGAGAATGGTACTTGTCTGACTGCATTGTGTCAAGTGTAAAGTTTGGTGGAGGGGGGATTATGGGGATGTTTTTCAGGAGTTGGGCTCAGCCTCTTAGTTCCAGTGAAAGGAACTATTAATGCTTCGGCAGACCAAGAGATTTTGGACAATTTCACGCTCTCAACTTTGTGGGAACAGTTTGGGGATGGCCCCTTCCTGTTCAAACATGACTGTGCACCACTGCACAAAGCAAGGTCCATAAAGACATGGATGAGTGAGTTTGGTGTGGAAGAACTTGACTGGCCTGCAGAGTCCTGACCTCAACTTGACAGAACACCTGTGAGATGAATTAGAGCAGAGACTGTGAGCCAGGAATTCTCGTCCAACATCAGTGTCTGACCTCAGAAATGCGCTTCTGGAAGTATGGTCAAAAATTCCCAAAAATACACTCCTAAACCTTATGGAAAGCCTTCCCAGAAGAGTTGAAGCTGTTATAACTGCAAAAGGTGGGCCAACACCATATTAAACCCTATGGATTAAGAATCGGATGTCAGTCAATTTATATGCGTGTGAAGGCAGATGAGCGAATACTTTTGGCAATACAGTGTATGTTCTAAATTAAACTACAAAGAACGTACTTTGGCAGTAAAACCCAGTGGTCTACACCATTTAAATTTCTCTGCTTCTTCTCTTAAATATTAGTTTTCTTTTCCTTCTCTAAAAACTCAAAGCAGCACTCCAACACAAAAACATCTTCAGCAAGATCAGGAAAGGTGATGACTTTTTTTTTTTAGTTGTAACCATGTTATGATGGCCATCACTGCAATCTAATAGTCATGTGATATCTCTCTCTCTCACTTTCAATATATTATTTTAGGATAGGAGTATTTGCTCTGGTCTGGTGTTGTTTAGCTGTGGTGAATTGCACTGGCATCACAGAGTGAGACAGATAAACGTTACTGAACTCAGCAGGCCCTGGTGAGAGGAGTAGCCATGTGTAAAACATTTCTAAATCATTTTCATCTGCATTCTGAGGAGATGCAGGTCTTCTCACTACCATTTTAAGCAAACTTCCAAATTATGGAACAGTAAAATGCTCTCTGGTAACAAGGTTGGTCATCCCAATATTCAACATTCACTTTGTGTAATTTGAGTAAAGAAGTAATGAGCAAGTATGATGCTATGTATCTCAGATGTTACATTGATGTAGAATAAAAGAAAAATAATCATACCTTTAATTTTGTGAGGGTTGTCGATGACGAAGTCTCCATTCCACACCACTGACAGGTCCACAGGCAAATCACTGATGTCACTGCCTTCATAGTCATACTGTAAAAACAAGGTAAATGAGGTTATGAAGGCAATCTATTTGAATCTACCTAAACATAATTTGACATTATTTTGCTTAATAACTTGATCTAGTGATGCAGCCTAATTTAAACTGGACTGTTTGCCAGTTATTCATTTCATTCGTAATTCTTGCTTTACCTTGCTGTCACATTTTTCAAGATGATTTTTTAAAAATTCTCCTAATCGGCTCTCTTAGAGTAAGAAACAGAGGCAGTAGGGGCCTATATGCTTGAAAAGATAAACTTGATTCCATTCCCTTCCACTGCACATCGCCAGCTTCTGCCTAATGCAAACACCAGGACATAAATGAAACATGCTGGCTTATCTTCAGCACTACATGGAAATATTGCCATTTGAGTGGGTATGTCAGAGGGACCATGTGCAAATAGGGCACTTCTGGTGTCAGCATTCTTGTCACGCAGAGTGAAGGAGATCAATATGCGGAAAAGGAGGGATGGAAAGAGTACTCACTGCACCCTGACAAGCAGTACAGCCTCCTTACTGTAGCCTCCCTCATTCAGCCTGCAGCCTGACAACTACTCCCTCTGCACTGCACTGCCTCCCACATACCACTACTCTCAGCATATCTGCACTTGGAGCTCCAGAAAAACACACCTTACTGTACTTCTTCAGCATATATATCCACTGTAGTGACATACAGACATCACACGACCGTTTTCTCTCTCTCTCACACACACACACACACACACACACACACACACACACACACACACACACACACACACACACACACACACACACACATTATAAATACATAAAATGTCTATTGTAGGCATGCACTAATGAGCCAGATACCCAGGCCACAACCTCAGCATCACCTTTTAGGAAATAGCAGCTCAACTGGAAGGCTAATGGTACAGATATACATGATATGGCCAAATGTATGAGAAAAACACTCATCTCCCACATCAATGATCATGATCAGGAGTTTCAGCCACAGCCAATGCGAACATACAAAATCATGAACATAACATTTATAGTTCATAGATAAACACTGGTAGTAGAATAGGTCTAAAGAGATCAAGTAACTTTATACGTGGCACTGTCATAGTATGCCATTTTTGCCACATGTCAGTTTGTGAAATTTCTACCCTGCTAGATCTGACAGCTGAGCAACAAAATGATAGACCATGCACAGAGTGTAGAATCACGCTTCATGGATCTGAGCTTTGCAGATGCTAGGAGAATGCTACTTACCAGAATTCACAGGGCCAATACTACAGTTTGATGGAGGATAATGGTCTGGGGTTGTTTTTCAGGGTTTGAACTAATTCCCTAGTTTTTGTGAAAGGTGATGTTAATGCTAAAGTATATAAATATATTTTAGACAATTATATGTTTCCAACTTTGTGGCAACAGTTTGGGGAAGGTGCATGGTTTTGGAATGGGATGTCCAACTGGTCGATACATGTATGATGGTCACATACATTTGGCCATATAAAGTTAAAAAGGCTAAAGCAAAAAGAATTCATTAATCAATGCTAATGCACCTAAATATTAAGATTTTTAAAATCAGTGCATCCAGAACATCTTACAGAATTCACTGCAAAGAAATGACTAAAATCAGGCTAAGCAAATTCCAACATGAAAAGAAAAAACAATACACACATGTATCTCAAAATCACTGTATGAACTTAAGGCCATCCATTTCTATATCATTTCAGTTATATTGTGTCAGCACATACATGCTTTTGATTCATTGCTTAAGCGTAATTAAGCATGATATCATGCTAAAAAAAGGTCGGTTGGAATAGTAGATCTCAATCATAGATCTCAAGAAGACAATATTTCTTGCCACTTCTTTTGAGAGAATGATTTTTGTTTTGTATTTATGTAATCTTAAACGTTTGGCCATGGAAATGTCACCTAGTGTCTACAAACCTAATTCCAGAAAAGCTGTGCCAGTAGGCAAAACTCAAATAAAATCAAAAGCACACACACATACACACACATTTTCTAAGCTGCTTCTCCTTCTGGGTTGTGGGGGTGCTGGAGCCCATCCCAGCTGTCACTGGGCAAAAGGCAGGATACAAAAAAGCATTGATTTATAAATCAACCTTTATTTGGAAAAAAAAACAGTACAAAGACAAGACAAGTAATGTTTTGCCTTATACACTTCAATATTTTTTGCAAATCTATGTTCATTCTGATGCCTGCAACATGTTCCCAAAAGTTGGGACAAGAGCCATGCAGGACTAAGAACACTGTGAAATGCTAAAAAAATATCTGATGGAGTATGTGAGCTAGGTAGGTAGTAACAGAATCATACTTGGATATGACAGCAGCATCCAGGAAAAGCAGAGTCCTTTATGAGCAAATATGGATCAAGGCTCGCCAATTTACCAAAAATATATTAGCAAATAGTCCAATAGTTTAATAATAACGTTCCTCAGCAAGGGACTGCAAGGATCTGACAAATGCTGAGACATAAGCAAAGAACATTTACTAAGTAATTTTTAATGATGAACATGGACCAATTTGGTGGCATTTTCCAATAATGCAGATAGACATATGCGCTCCCTTCAATTTTGGGGTATCATTTCTTATTACAGCGTGTGCAAAACAAAGCACTGTATTGTTATGACTAGGCTTCTTCTTACTATCACAGTGCTTGCAAAGCAAAAAATTACTAGAACTGTAAGGAGGAATCAGCTACCAGAAAAGCAAGGACAATTGAAAAGGCTTTATGGTCATATCAGGACACCGGTTCGCTCACATTCATGACCGATTTGAATCACTTACCTAAACAAGTAGGAACCATTGTGTCAGAGATCGGATTTGAGAAATGAGGCTTGTAATGTGAATGTAGCTATAGTGCTTGTTGGCTTCATTTTTGTTTCAGATTAATTTAAAATTGAAATGTTTTTTTGGGGAAAAGGGTAATATAATAAAAAAACTGTATTTATGCTATTATTATTATTGTTATTATCATTATTGTTGTTATTGTTATGAAATTGAGATTTTAAACAGTAAGAAAACAGGCATTTAGGAATGGTGCAGTGCCATGGTGTGTTCATATTTTTTTTTTTTTTAACCTTTATTTTACCAGGTGAAATAGGTAGCCCCAATAAAAATAGGTCCACGGCACATAAAAACAGATACATACAAAAGCAAGTATACATACCAAAAGTAAAACATAACAAAACAAACAAATTAAATACAGATTTACATAAAACAAACCAAAAAATATGAAAAAAAACAGGAGTAAGGATAGAGAAAAATGAGTATGTATGAGTATGTGCATTATTTTTATCCATGATTATTAACAAGAGCAACAGTCAACTATTGTATGTTTAATTGTATGCTTGAAAGTGGTAAGAGGTATTAAAATTGCAAGTCTAAGGGTGGTTTGTAAAGTATTCCAATCATTTGCTGCTGAAAAACAAAAGGAATTGCAGCCAAAGGTACTGCAGGTTTTGGGAATGGTGAGCTTGATGTATTCACTTGACCTTGTGCGATATTTATTATTGGCTACGTGAAGAAGAGACGACAGATATGGTGGTGTTATGGCCAAGATCGTCTTGTAGATGAAGTGAAACCAATGATGGAACCGCCGAGTATGAAGTGAGGGCAAGCCCACCAGCTTATAGAGATCACAGTGATGAGTATTGAAAGGTGCATTAGTGGTAAAGCGGATGGCAGAATGATAAAGTGTGTCTAGTTTTTGAAGAACAGTGCATGATTCCATTTTATAGATGATGTCACCATAGTCCAAAATTGGAAGTATTGTCATTTTAACAAGAGTAAGCTTGGCTGCATAAGTAAAAGAGGCTTTATTACGAAAAAGAAAAGCTAATCTAGCTTTGATTTTCTTCTGAAGGTAATTGATATGTGTGGAGAAAGACAGAGACGAGTCCAACCAGATGCCTAAATATTTGTAAGATTGAACAAATTCCAAAGTTATGCCATTAGCACAGCGGATCTTGGGGGGGTTAGCAGCATCTTTTTTTCGACTAAAGATAATGCATTTGGTCTTATTAGTATTAAGGCGGAGATGAAGGTTGTGAAAGGACTGCTCTACTGAGGTGAGACTCAATTGAAGTGTAGATGCTGCAGAATGAAGTGATGGGCCAACTGAATAAAGTATGGTGTCATCAGCGTTTAGATGGATTTTAGAGTTACCAGCAACTTTGGCTACATCATTAATGTAGATGGAAAACAAAGTTGGTCCCAAGATGGAGCCCTGAGGCACACCTTTGGAGATGGTTAATGGTTCTGACACTGTTTTCAGCTGCTGGACACGTTCAGATAAATAGCTGGCAAACCAATCACAGCAAGTAGTAGACAGACCAATGCTGGAAATTCGATGTAGAAGGATCCTATGATCAACTGAGTCAAAGGCTTTGGCCAGGTCAATAAAAGCAGCTATACGGGCCTTTTTGCTGTCCAATGCTGTAATAATGTCATCAAGGACCTTTGTAATGGCAGTCAAGCATCCATGACCAGCACGAAAACCAGACTGAACGTCAGATAGGATATCATTTGAATCAAGAAAATGGGTTAGCTGTTTATAAACCAACCTCTCCAAGATTTTCGCTAAGCATGGTAAAATAGAAATAGGTCAATAACAGTCGGGGTCTGAAACAGAGCCACCTTTAAAAAGGGGAAAAATCATGGCTGATTTCCAGTCAGAGGGAAAAACAGAGAGCTGTAGAGACAAGTTAAATATTTGTGTAATGGGAGCAGCAATGATGTGAGCAGATGCTTTTAAGAACATGGGATCGAGTCCATCAAAGCCAGCCAATTTATTTGGGTTTAATTTAGTGAGTTCATCCCGCACCTCCAATATAGAAATGGGTTTGAAAGAGAAACCAGCATTGCTGGAGCAGGAAGGCTGAGCAACTGACAAAGCAGCGACTGGATCGGGGAGAGTAAAAGGTTTGGTTGAATTAATAAAATAATGGTTAAGAAGTGAAGCCATACGAGGCTTATCACTAACAACAACCTTATTGAATACCATGGACATTGGCAAGTGGGGGGGAAACAAGTTTGTTTTCCATAGACTTTACTGTTTTCCAGATCTTCCTTGCGTCAGAGCCACAAGTAGAAAATTTCTACTTAAAATGGGAAATTTTTGCATTCCTGATTGCTTGTGTTGCTTTATTCCGACATTGCCTGAAGGCATATCTGAGTATGCCTGGCAGTGTACCGAAGCTGTCACACCTGTTAACACCACGATTGTGAAAGCTGTGACACCTGTGACACCACGGTCATGAAAGTCCATATACAAAGAATTTCTGGTGCATGTTTGCTCGCAGAAATGTGCATTTTCATGTAGTGATAGTAGCACTGTTCCTGTTAACGATGGGTTAAAATGAGAAGTGGTCTGGCATGGCCAGTAAAGCAGAATATTTTGAAGATTAAGTTGTTTTCAAAAATGAATGAAAAGCATGGTAGAAGCATAATTTGTACATGCTTCTGGTGGCAAGGCATCTGCGGTGGGTGATAAAGTACATTTGAACTGCTCACTCACATTTGACATTTTTGGTGTTTAGATAAAATGTGACAAAACACTGATGTTACAGATATTACAGGTTTGTAATGTAAAATGATTGCTTTACTCTCTTTTTCTTTTTTTACTCTCTTTCTCTTTCAAAACACATGCCTCACTTCTGCAGGCTATATAAGTTGCCCATTCATGTCAACTTTATGATAGCGGCTTAAGTAGAATGCAAAAAAAATTGAAAAAAACACCAGACTTGACACATTAAAATCTATCTTGATTGGCTAGTATGTAGCACCCTTGTTGAAGCATTTAATAACCAATCTGAAAAATCTGGGGGAAAAAAAAAGGCTTGGCCAAAAAAAAAAGAGAAGAAAATGGAATGAGACAAATGGTGGATGAAAAAGGTAGAAATATTTCAGAGTGCAAGCCACTAATATACACATTTAGATGATTTTATTTTTACTCCACTACATTTTGCAAAATCAAGCACAGCACACATTTTGTTTTGAGCTTGTTTTCACCTGCTGGACATACCGACCCAGTGCAGGAATAAGGTTCAACGACAGTCAAGTAAAATTTTGGGAGTGTCTATTCCAACATAAATGATGGAGCTAACCTAACTTTGTGTAAATAGACCACAATTTAGAAATATGTACACATGTGCAGTTGTGACTGGCATGTATCTTTTCTGAATTTATACAAACACTTTCATTTTATAGTAAATTTGTTTTTGCCAGTTTGTTTATGATGAGACCTACAGATGCAATATAGTAAAGGAAAACTCATTTGTGAACCTCAGTTTAAAGCAAGTTTTTATTAGACTTGTAACTAAGTTGCAAATAAATCTTAAACTGAAACTTTGCTTGTTTACACAAAGTTATTTCAGAGCCACTCGGTTCTACTTAAAGGAAATTGTTCGACTTCAGTTTTTTGTGTTTATGATAATTTTAATAGACATCAGAGTCAGACTAATTAATGACATTCTATTAAAAGACTGGTTTACCATGAGTGACACTGGAGTATTTTCACCTAAAATGAGTTAATGAAGTAAGAGTCCTGTTACAAAAATGATAATAGGACATTCGAGACATAATTAATCTTTTAGTACTTTTACTTTCTGTACATTTGAAGGCAAATACTTTTGTACTTTTACTCAAGTGAAGGTCTAAAGAGAGAAACTTTTACTGTTACTGGAGTAATATTTTACCTTGGGTATTTCTACGTTAACTCAAGTGCATGGTTTGTGTACTTCGTCCACCACTGGGAGGGATTAAGAGAAAGGTAGGCTGGGAGGAGAGCTCAGAGGCTTGGGGGAAAATTCCTATGTACTTGAGAGCAGATGAATAATAACACTCATTATTGGCCGTTGGTCATCATGGAGACATGGCTGGAGTGTAATTAATTACTCATATGAACAGCAAGAGCAAAAAAGGCAAAGTGAGGCCACAAACACAAGGTGAGGAGAAATGTGCCCATGAGCTAATTAAGAATATCCATGACTCAGCAGATGTGTGACTACACACACATGCTCTCTCTTTCCATCTCCCAATCAAGTGTTAACCTGATGAGGAGAGAGATGTGTTAAAATGTCAAGGCCCAATGTACTCTCTCTCTCTTCTGCTGTTGTCATTTAAAATTTCTCCTGGGTAAAATAAGGTACAGGAAAATTGTGACATGTCTAAGACAATCACAGGGTTATTGAATGACTCCCCTGAAATGCATTGCCTATACTTATTACTGCTTATCATGATGTGTCGGTCATACACAGATGCACGAACCAGAACTGCTTTACCTCTGTCTAAGTGATTAACTGAATTATAGAGGCTTGTCAAGATAGCTAGGTCCTTAGACTACACAATGCACACAGTAAAGCTTATATTCTCACCATAAAGGAAGCTGCAAGAGAAACGACCCAAAAAGAACTATGAAAAATTCAAAGTTAACTATGTACCCAACAACACACAAGCCTCATAATCGCTTTTCCTCCACCTGCATGCCAAAGAATACATAATTACCCTTGCAGAGGAAAATGAATGGAGGCCAAGAATAGAAAGGTAGCCCAGGCATTTCCCTTGCCTGTACCTGTCCTCTGCCAGCCAGCCCATATATCACAGCTGAATCAAGGATAGAGGGAGGGAGGATGGGGTAGAAGAGGGGACCTGGAGATCCCAGGGCTGCAGGGCAAGAAAGTGCCGATGTTAGTAAAACAGCACAGCAGCTGCAGAGGGAGGAAAAAAGATTCACTGGGAAAGAAAAAGAAAAAAAAACTGCCTTTGTGTGGGTTACTTGCACCTAATTAGTCATTGTAAATGGATACCTGTATACTAGAGTAAAAAGTTCAGAAAGTGTGCATACACACCCTACGTACATACATACTACCCACATTCATGTGCTCAGTACAGCATGTTTATCTAAAGAAAATCAATTTCATTTTACATACAATAAAATTAAATGTATAGTAAAAGTGCAACCACAATATGTGTTGATTTCCATGTTTTTTATTGCACTCACTTTTTAAAGAACAATCAGTAGCAATTTACTGCAGGTCATATTCATAAGGCTACTTGACAATTACATAAGCTCTTAAATTAAATTTGAAATAACCCTATATAAACATTTATAAAGCGTTATTTCAATAGGCTGCAGTTGTCATAAAGGCTACTTTTGTGAACTTCAGTGTCACACTGACAAGTGACAAGTGAAGATTTTACTGACATAATACTTTCTGGTGTGAAATGACAGCATGATATAGGAGCTGAAATTCAGTGACATTGTGTCCATTTCAGAGTTCATCTCATGTTTCTAATAATGTCAATTTTTTTGTCAATTTCAATTTGTATAATACTGGACATTTCAATCCTGACAAAATTTCTAACCCAAGTCATTTCCAAAGATGACAGTTACCAAAAGGAATCTTCACCCAGTGAGCCGATGAGTTTCCTCTCCAGATACTCCAACATGGAGGATGTGCTCTAATGCGATCTGCAGGAAGGCAACTTGAACATCCAACCTGGCCCTCTTGTTACGGCAGAGGCCATGCGCCTCTCCAATACATCATCACCCCAATGAAATGTACAATACTTTCGAACTGAAGCACAAGTTTACCGAATGGAACTCTCTGAACGGAAAAAGTATACCGCCTGTTATATTGGAAATGTTTATGTTAGAATGTTTGGTAGAATGTTTAGTTTGTATCTCAGTATAATTATATAGCTATTTGTGATATTGTTGTCAGTGTTTTTGATAGATACACTAATTTCCCTCAATAAATAATTGAAGATTATACTGTGGCACACGGGTTGTATGTGGTTCTATTGCTGCTAGCCAAACGTTTCTATCGAATGCTAGCTAGTTAGTTAGAGAGCTAACTAGCTGTCTAATCAAGCTACCTAACTATAATCTATGTAAAAAAAGGGACTGCTGATAATAGCCTCCATGAATGCGACAAGACTTAAAACTTGATAACTTAAAGAATTGGTGCATCATTTAATCAACAGAACACGAGAGGGAGTGTGTTATTGTGAAATAACATCATGGCTGCATTTGGTTGAAGGCATGAACCAAAGGCGAGTTAGAACGCCTCTTAACCAATCAGCTTATGTAACTGGAACATATAGCTCCCATTATGTTTTATTGTTGCTGTGTTTTACAGCACCCAAAACACTTTAAGGCCAATCCTGAGGCAGCAAGGTTCTGCCAGGATGGTACGTTCACAGATGCCCAATGCCCTGCATTGTCTTTATTGCAGCCAAACAATAATATGCAAAGACCAATTTAAACATCATGCATCCCAGTGCAGCAGTGAAACAAAGACTACCACTAAAGTGCCTCAGTCACCACCGCCACAACATGCTCCCATCAAAATGGACATTATAGCATGGACCCACCTCAATGTTCAGGGTACAATACATGACAATACATGACAATACATGACAATACATGTCAATGCCTTCATCTTCTCTCGCATCGATTATTGTAACTCACTTTTCTATGGCTTTGCAGTTAAACTAATCAATTGTCTTCAGTACATCCAAAACTCAGCAGCCAGGGTTCTTACCTCCACCAAGCACATAGCTTATATCACTCCCATTCTTCGACAGTTGCATTGGTTTCCTATTAGTTCTAGGATCAAGTACAAAATCCTTCTTCTTACCTTCAAGTCTTTAAATTGTCTGGCTCCGACGTGTCTGGATCCTTTCTGATCTCATTTCTTTATATTGTCCCTCTCGTGCCCTCTGATCTTCTAATGCTGGACTCTTCACAGCTCCCTCAACTAGACTTTCTGCTATGGGTGCCAGATCTTTCAGTGCTGCTGCCCCCAAACTCTGGAATTCTCTACCTTCCACTCTTGGTAATTGCTATTCTCTATCTTCCTTCAATTCCCTGCTAAACACCTTCCTGTTTTCCTCTCTGTAATATTAATATTTCATTTTTATTTTAATTATTTTATTTTTTGATGATTTAAAGCATCCTTGGGTTTGTGAAAGGGGCTATATACGGGGTCCGACCGAAAAACAAGATGAGAGCTGGACATCTGCAAAATTAATGCAGGGTTTGTAGAAAAAAAAATGAGTTGTGAAATGCAAGTGTGCCATCTGAGATGTGAGAGACAATTTAAGGATAATTTTTGTCTTTGTTTCACAGACTGCTTGCTCTTTTTACAAAAATTGTCAAAGACTCTAAATATAGTGTAAAAACAGATTCATAACATGAAATAAGAGTAAGATAAGACAAAATATTTGTATTTGTGTTAAAAAACTTTCAAATGAAAAATGAATTTTTTATTACATAAGCAAATTCGAAATCTTTTAACAATACTGTACAACAGGTACTTGTCTATGCATTTTAAGTAAGACATACTTGCGCTAAGGTCAGCATTATAGATAGCACAACTGACAAATGTTTATCAAACTTTTTTTCACACTTTTGAAGATTTTGTTCTTGAGGCTATCGCTCTGTTTTAAGTCTCCAGTAAGCGGTCATGGCAAAGCATTTCTAGTGAGCACGAGAAAGATGCGTAGTGACGTCACCAACTAATCACCTACTAAATTTGGCAACTAATTTGGTCGTCGATTTTAGTCGACTAAGTCGAATAATCATTGCACCCCTATTATTGTGTGATGTTAAAAAAAACACTTTTATTACTGTGTAATGTAAAAAAAAACAAACAAACAAAAAAGAAACTGGTTGATTAGCAAAAAGGTCAGTAACATGATATGGGTATAAAACAGCTTACCAATAAGGCTGTCTTCAGAAGTAAAGATGAGGAGGGGTTCACAACTGATGAACCCCTCTTTATCTTAACTTCTGAAAGATTCAGCCTATTTGGGATGCTTTTTTATACTCAGTCATGTTTCTCATTAGTCGCCACTTTTTTTAGCATTATACAACTTAACAGCCTTTTGCTACCCCCGTCCCAACTTTTTTGGAACGTGTTGTTGGCATCAAATTAAAAATGGGCATATACACTATATTTCCAAATGTATTCAGTCACCCATCCAAATCATTGAATTCAGGTGTTCCAATCACTTCCATGTCCATAGGTGTATAAAAGCAAGCACCTAGGCATGCAGACTGCTTTTTCAACCATTTGTGAAAGAATGGGTCACTCTCAAGAGCTCCAAGAATTCCAGCATGGTATCGTGACAGGATGCCACCTGTGCAACAAATCCAGTCATGAAATTTCCTCACTACTAAATATTCCACAGTTAACTGTCAGTGGTATTATGACAAAGTGGAAGCGATTAGGAATGACAGCAACTCAACCACAAAGTGGTAGGCCATGTAAAATGACAGAGCGGGCTCAGCAGTTGCTAAGGCGGATAGTGCGCAGAAGTCACATATTTTCTGCAGAGTTAGTCACTGCAGACCTCCAAACTTCATGTGGCCTTCAAATTAGCTCAAGATCTAGAGAGCTTCATAGAATGAGTTTCCGAGCAGCTGCATCCAAGCCTTACATCACCAAGCGCAGTGCAAAGTGTTGAGTGTTGATTGCAGTGGTGTAAAGCACCACCACTGGACTCTAGAGCAGTGGAGACGTATTCTCTGGAGTGTCGAATTACTTGTCTCCATCTGGCAATCCGATGGATTAGTCTGGGTTTGGCGCTTGCCAGGAGAACCGTACTTGTCGGACTGCATTATGCCAAGTGTAAAGTTTGGTGGAGGGGGGATTATGGTGTAGGGTTGTTTTTCAGGAGCTGGGCTCGGCCCCTTAGTTCCAGTGAAAAGAACTCTTAATGCTTCAGCAGACCAAGAGATTTGCATATCATTGCATTCTATTTTTATTTACACTCTGCACAGTGCCCCACCTTTTTTGGAAATGTGGTTGTAGCCTTTAAGTTAAAAGACTGCTAAAGTTAATTTAGTGAAAAAGACTAATAAAAAGACAGTGCCATTAGGTGAGCCACAATGCAGATTCTTGATAATTTTCCTCAGTTTCAGCAAAAACTGTTTATAATTCAGGCTCATAAACATTAGCAAAGTAGGCTCATCAAAACACTAACGATTCTGTCTGAAAACTTGGAGCAGATGAGGCAAGAGGCAATTAAATCATCCAGTGTATTATATGGCCTTTACACACCTGGTTTAAGTGCACAATGGAATAAGATTAACCCCAGTAGACGTGGACTATATACCCTTATAGAGTATAGAAATGCTCTCACAAAAGCTTGCTCAGCATATCTGGCCTCGCTGATTGAGAATAATAAATATAATCC
The DNA here is from genome assembly GCF_015220715.1 of Pygocentrus nattereri. Lineage (NCBI taxonomy): Eukaryota > Metazoa > Chordata > Actinopteri > Characiformes > Serrasalmidae > Pygocentrus > Pygocentrus nattereri. The sequence continues at coordinate 20,640,765 of NC_051219.1, read as the reverse complement.
TCGAGTACTGTTTAGTGTGATTTCCTAAATCACAAAAAATCAGGCAGATACTGAACCAGAAATCCCAGCAACTCTCACTAGTGAAGTTTTTATGGACTTCTTTAATAATAAAATTGAAAATATTAGACAACAAATTCAACCCACAGTATTAAACCCAGCTTGGATGTCATCTGACTTGGCTGATATAAAACAAAACACAGTTGTAGAAAAGAGCCTGGAAACTTTTTACCCACTCCCGCAGCTAGAACTAGAGAAGATTATCTCTTCTGCAAATTGCACAACCTGCATACTCGATGCAATTCCCTCAAAATTACGCAAAAATGTACTGCCAGTTATTATAAACCCTATTTTAACTATAGTAAACACGTCCCTTAGTGTGGGCCATGTACCCAAAGCTTTTAAAGTAGCAGTTATCAAACCTCTGATCAAGAAACCAAATCTTGATGTTAGCATATTGTCTAATTACAGGCCTATTTCTAATTTACCATTTATATCAAAGATCTTAGAAAAAGCTGTGGCCCAACAACTTACAACCCCAATTCCAATGAAGTTGGGAGGTTGTGTAAAACATAAATAAAAACAGAATGATTTGCGAATCCTTTTCTACCTATATTCAACTGAATACACTACAAAGACAAGATATTTAATGTTCAAGGAAATAAACTTTATTGTTTATTGCAAATATTCACTCCTTTTGAATTTGATGCCTGCAACACATTCCAAAGAAGTTGGGACAGCGGCAACAAAAAACTGTTTGGAACATTCCACAGGTGAACAGGTTAACTGTAAACAAGTGAGTGTCATGACTGGGTATAAAGGGAGCATCACTGAAAGGCTCGGTTGTTCATAAGCAAGAATGGGGCGAGGTTCACCACTTTGTGAACAACTGCGTGAGCAAATAGTCCAACAGTTTAAGAACAACGTTTCTCAACTTGCAACTGCAAGGAATTTAGGGATTTCATCATCTACAGTCCATAATATCATCAAAAGTTTCAGAGAATCTGGAGCAATCTCTGCAAGTAAGCAGCAAAGCAAAAAACCAACATATGTATATATGTGAAAAATTTCAATCTGGATTCAGGCCACATCACAGCACTGAGACGGCTCTAGTTAAGATAACTAATGATCTTCTTCTTGCCTCTGATCAAGGCTACGTATCCCTGTTAGTGCTACTTGACCTCAGCGCAGCTTTTGATACAATAGACAACAATGTTCTCCTAGAAAGGTTAGAAAACATGGTTGGAGTCACAGGGAGAGCCCTATCATGGTTCCAATCTTACCTATCAGAACGTTATCAGTTCGTTAGTGTAAACAATTTATCTTCCAGTTATTTAAAAGTAAGATTTGGAGTTCCGCAGGGCTCTATTTTAGGACCTTTATTATTTACTCTATACATGTTACCGTTAGGCACAGTTATAAGTAACCATGGTATTAACTTTCATTGTTACGCATACGATATGCAACTGTACATAACAGCCAAGCCTGATGACAAATACAGATTAAAGAAAATGGAGGACTGTGTAAAAGATGTGAAATACTGGATGTCACGGAACTTCCTCCTACTAAACAGTAACAAAACAGAGGTTCTCCTTCTGGGTCCAAAATTTGCAAGAAATAAACTTCCAGATTTAATTTTAAATTAACTTTCCAGTTACACCTGGCTCAGCAGCAAAAAATCTTGCCATCATAATTGATTCAGATTTATCATTCGATCAACACATAGGCAGCATCACTAGGACAGCTTTTCTGCATCTTCACAACATTGGCAAGATAAGAAATGCCCTATCCCTGCATGATGCAGAAACACTTGTACATGCCTTTATTACTTCCAGGCTAGGCTACTGTAATGCACTACTGTCAGGATGCACAAGCAGGAGTTTAAACAAACTCCAACTAGTCCAAAACACCGCAGCCAGGGTCCCCACTAAAACTAGAAAATTTGATCATATCAGTCCAGTGCTATCATCACTTCATTGGCTGCCTGTTAAATTCCGTATTGATTATAAAATTCATTTATTGACATATAAAGCCCTACATAGGCTCACTCCTGAGTACTTACAAGACCTTATTTCCCATTATGAGCCATCACGACTACTCAGATCCCAGAGTGCTTGCTTATTAATAGTTCCCAGAATGCATAGGGCTGCAGCTGGGGGAAGAGCTTTTTCTTATAAAGCCCCCAAACTCTGGAATGATCTTCCAGAAAATGTTCGGGACTCAGACACACTCACTTGTTCAGTTTAGCTTTTGGTAGCTAATGTTCCCCCTTAGATAAAGGCAGCAGATCCAGGGGACCATAGATACAGGGAATTATAGTAAACTGAGATGCTGGTGCTGTCGTCCCACTGCTCACACGCGGTCACTCAGGTTTGTGGATGGTGGAGCGGAAAGATGCCAAACTGTTTCAGAGTGCTGCCATGTCTGTGTCTCCTTCTGGTTCTCTCCTTTTAGTTAAGCTGTCATAGTCAGATCTGCCAGAGTCATTAGCCACACTCTGTAAATGTTTACATCCCCTGTTTTACGTACAAACAGACAGAATAAAACTAATTCCCTTTCCCTGCTTTTTTTCCGAGTATAAAATCGCCCACATGTCTGGCCGGACACTGAAGGACGACTGACCGTCGAGCCCTCCTGCTACCCACTTCAGACCAGCTGCCCACGCCCAGCTACCACCACCTGCCTTGGACTAGCTGCCCACCCTACACTGATGTTCTCATAGACTCCTAGCTATTCCTACTATCAATACTACTGCTATTAATATTAGTAGTATAATCACTTGTAGGTAGTTTGACCAGAGGAGGATGGGTCCCCCCTGGTGAGCCTGGTTCCTCCCAAGGTTTCTTCCTCAGTTCTGAGGGAGTTTTTCCTCACCATTGTTGCCCCTGTTTTGCCTGCCGGGGGGTTTTGCATTTTTTACATTTTTGTTAAAACTATGTCTTTTCTGGAATTCTGTGAAGCTGCTTTGCTTTTAAAAAGCGCTATTCAAATAAATTTGATTTGATGATTTGATGACTATACAGTTCTAGTTGACGTGACAAAATTGACAAAAAATGCATAAGATACATGCTACAGGTACTGCTACAACCTCAAAAAGACAGATAACAAGGTAGGTAAACTTCAGTCAAAGTATAGCGCTGTGTTTGAAAAATATAATATTCAACTATAATATATAACACATCAAGCTCAAAATCAAACATTTGTTTTGACTGATTTTTGACTTTAATTTAAAATCTCTGACCCCCACTGTATAGTAGATTCATGTTCAATAAACATTTAAGGTGAACACTTTCTTTGGAGCTAACCTCAAACAGTTGAGGAGCTCATCAAGAATGAAACTGATAAAGCCTGATATTATTGTAACATTTGCAAAAGTGGAGGAAATGGACAGGAGCTCTACTAAATACCGAATAAATCAGGATACTACTTTTTATTTGGTTCCAGTCACTGTCAATGGACCACAAGAAAAAAACAGAATACAAAGAGCAAGGCATGCTTAAGTGACTTAGTATTTTTAGTTAAGTTCTCAGTTCACTGCGGATGATGCGCTTAGAAGGAGCCCTCCTCCACAGGGGTGCTTGACACACAGTTGTGTGTCAAACAAGCCAAGATTGCTCTTGTCCTCACACTTCTGCAAAATCTTCTTTTTTCCTCTTTTTACACTCCTAAGCTCTGTTTCCCTCCCAAGCGGAAAACATTCCATGACCTCTCTCCTCCTTTTTTCTTTTTTCACTAAATTCAGAAAGAGAAGATTGTGGCAAGTCTGAACCAAGTAATATTTTTCCTGCATGGCTGCAACTCATCATTTTATCTATGGCGTCTAATTGGACTCTCCAAATAGTCCTCAATTTGCTGTATAAATAAGCAGATGTTGAGAAGATTCTGAATGAGATTTTCCTTCTTTCTTCTTTTTGTCCTCACTTCTAGTAAATTTCACACAGCAAAAAACTGCAATAAAATATTAGAGTGGTTGAGTATCATGGTGGATAACACCCCACCACATCAAAGAAACAAGATTTCACTCACCTTTCTGTTTGCTGTTTTATCAGCCTCATTTACATTGGAATATTAACTACTTGTGTTTATTCGCACTCTGGATATCTTTTTTTGTTGTTATTTTCATAAAAACACTGAAACATATACATATTGTGATATCTCGAACCAAGAAGTTAGCAGCAGATCCTTCAAGTCCTGTAAATTGTGAGGTGGAACCACCGCAGACTAGACTTGTTCTAGCACATCCGACAAATGCCTAATCGATTTGAGATCCGGGGAATTTGTAGGCCGGGTCAACATCTTAAACTCTTCGTCATGTTCCTCAAACTACTGCAGAACAATGAGTGCAGTATGGCAGGATGCATTATTCTGCTGAAACAGGCCACTGCCATTAACGGATACCATTGCCATGAAGGGCTGCATGTGGTCCACAACAATGTTCAATTAAGTATGACATGTCAATTTGATGACCACATGAACATCTGGATCATGGTTTCCCAGCAGAGCATCGCACTCTGTCCACTCTGTGTCTTTTTCCCCTAGTGCATCCAGGTGCTATCGCTGCCCTAGGTAAAAAGTGCACACATACCCCGCTGTCCACAAGATGTAAAACAAAAGACTCTTTTGACCAGATGATCTTCTTCCATTGCTCCAAAATCCAGTTCCAACGCTTGTGTGCCCATAATAGGCACTTTTGAGAGTAGAAAAGGGTTAGCATGGGCACTCTACACAGACCCATATGCAGCAGGGTGCAATGCACTCTGTGCTGTGGCACACTCCTCTCATAACAAACATTTCTGTGACTTGTGTCACAATACCTTTCTTTCACCTCAGGCCAGAAGGTTATTTTGATATTAAAGTGAAACAGAAATAGCTTAGTTAGACTAGTTGAGTTAAAAAGTAATAGATGAAACGATTATAATCATTACATCTAGCCCTAAAATAATCCATTCTTTTTCTACACGGTCTGACAAGATGAATATTTGTGCTCTGATTTGTTGGTCCATATTAACTGAATCACCCACACCAAAATAAAAACACATTAACACAAAGAAAACAAGGAGGAACCCACATGAAAAAGAGCCTTCTCTTTCCTCTGTGTCGAAAGGCTAATACGCTCAATGATGCTTTTCCAGGCTTTAGTCTGTGTGCAACTCCTGTTTACTCAATCGATGAACTCAGGACTACTCGCTTCCTCGTATCTCCCTGTATGAGCCCATGTTTTATTAACTATAAATACTACTCCTGCCATCTGTTGCTACAGAATAGAGTGCCTATCTGGCAGCAGCTGCCATACAGCTTCCTGGTTACTGTGGTTACTAATCTGTCCTTAATTCACCTACAATGAAATCCAAAAAATACCATTCCTGGAGATAAGGCACTCTGATACTTCATCTGAAGTAATACCCTGTGGACATAATTCCTGTAGTTATGTTCCCTGTTCCCTTCTTTCGAATTCACCATTAGTCACAGGAATAATCACTCATTCAGAGAAAAGCAGAGCAAAGGCAAAGCCTTGGAAAGATAATTTATATCTGACTTGTGGATTATGCCATCATAGGTGAAGAGTCTATAAAAGAAAAATGACAAGGGCTTCAACGTCAAAGTGCTAGAGAGGTTCTGGGACAAATCCAGGCCAACAGCATTAACAGACTTTTAAACATTCAATCATAACTGTCTGAAATGCTAAAGCAATAGCAGTCCTGCCTCTGAGCCAAGATCATGTTATTCTGAAAAGTGTTAATATTTCTGTTAATAGAATGCTCATGCAGGGCTCTGCAGCACTCATGCTAAAAAATCATGTAAGCTAAGTAAGATGTAATTGCTTGTATCTAATGTCATAATTGCTTTGTGAATATTAACAAGCATGTTCATATCTCATTATCATTGCCAGTTCTCATTAGGAGTGACAGCCGCTCTCTGTCTGGCCAGAAGCACAAACTAAACCTTAGTGAAAGACCAAACCGACTAATCTTCTCTGGAACTACTATCAGAAACTAGTAAATACAAGAAAAAATGACAGGCGGACCACTAATGTTCATTATTACAACTGAGAAACTGCTGATCAAGACTGCTTAGGTTCGGTTTGCAAAGGCTTTGGATTATGAAACTCTGAGGGAGATGAGCCTAGCCTTCTGCCTAATATGAATGAAAAGAGATGCTGGTACTAAGCAGCTGGATGTTTTCTACTCTCAGGAATAATCAAAACCACTCAGACTGTAGCTTCCTTCTATTTGATATGGAAGACTAGGCTAAAACCACCAAAGCAGCAAAACATTGTAGGTTTTTCAATCAGCAACACAAAAAAGTCATTTTTTTTGGCCAGGCATTGCTTTGCCTCATAATTCTAAGATTAATTTTCAATTTTTCAACAGACACTTATCACTCCAGAGGAAGCCTGATGGGAAGAGAGACATTGCTTATGTCCTGTCTTGGGCATGAGAAGTGTCATAACTATCAAACACATGGACATTACTACTTCCCACTAATTAATGACTGTCAAAAATATAATTGGTAAGAAAGATCCCGGTGCCATGTATTTCATCAGCGCCTAGCTCTGCTGCTACGATCAACTCAGGACAGGAGTTCTGGCAAACAGTAAGTTGCATTTAAACTGTCTGGGTGCTGACTTGCAGAGGAAAACATGTTTAATGTGACACAAGACATGCTATAAGGAAATGGCTGGTGATTGAGAGTTCCTTAAAGAATTTATGACATTATAATGCAACACGCCTTTTCAAGCTACAAGAATACAAAATGCACATTTATGATAGTGAGCTGTCTAACAAGGATACATTTTTCAACATTCTGTCAAAAGTTCATGTATTATTTGTCAAATGTCAACGTTGTTGCGGCGACACAAGACACATTCCATAGGGTTTTTGGTAAAATCATATAAACAGACTGATCATAACAGTACAGCAAATAAATGCCTTAAAATGTATTAAGTGCTTCCTGAATTGCCTTCACTGGCCTGTTGACTGAGTAGTGTCGGCTCGTATGTCACAGTCACATTTTAAAAGATGGAAATCAGGCCTTACCAGGGTCTTCTGGCACTGTATGCTGGTGCTGTTAAAGCGCAGTGCGGTGACACTGTACTCTTTGCCCTGGATGTGGAAGATACACTCGTAGTTTCTTTGACCTGACTGTGGCTGTGGAAGGTTCCGGGCTAGCAGTGTGACAGGTTTCATTACGCCCACTGGGATGTAGATTTGAGTGGAAGGCAGGATCTGAGGGCATTCCTGAAGGAAACAACGAAACATATAAGATGATATGTTGCCATCTTCAGGGAAGATTTTGCAAAGTTTAAGGACAGCATGGAAGGACAAAAATCTCTACATGTAAGTATACAAAGATGCATTTTTATGAAGCATAAGGTTCCAGGTGGATGGTTCCAGGTACAACAACACTGACGTACATCTTGAAAGGATGTACAGCATTTGTAAGTCACTCAGACTGCTCACAGCCTGCAATCACCCAGTGATGTTGCCAAAGTGTGAATAAAGCAGAAAATATGGGGGGGTAGGTGGACTACTGTTGTCATGCCAACAGATTGAGGAATCAGAGCATAGAGATAGAATTGTTTTTTTTTTGTTGTTGTTGTTTGTTTTTTTGGAGAGCAATGTGCCTTTTAAAAAGAGTTCATTGCAATATCTACACTATATGTCGCAATGATGACACAGAACAATGCATGTACATTTTCTGTACATAATTTCTCCAAATGCATCAAGTTCCAAACTACCCTCCCATAGCACTGACTACATCATGGGACTATGTACTCATTCAATGCAAACAGACTGACATATCAGTAGAAATCTATCTTTAAAAAAATCTGAAAAAGAAAAACAGAAAATGTACTCTCAAAAAATTACCAGTACAATTTTTGCAAATTGTATTGCAAAGAAAATGGGAATTTGTTTAATTACATACATATGTACATATTTTGTGTAGAATACAGGGCTATTCCCTCACTTCATATACGGAATGTTCTGTAATTTTACAGTTTTATTCATAAATCACCCACGTTTCTTTCAACTCAAAAAAGAAAAATCTTTTATATGCTCCACTAAGACCCAACATATATATTGGTTGGCTGGTATCAGTCATTGTTGACCAGATGCAGATTTAGCAATATCCACAAAGGTACTGTTGATAATAAACCAATAATCAGTGACTTTTTTGGGCTATGGCATGATTTAAACATGTGATATCCTGACAATAGAGCAAAACTTAACAACTTTGCCAGCTGAGAGCCTAGTCAGGTGCTAAAGTCACCATCTGTTTACTTTTCCATACAGAAAACAAGCTGCTCTGGTAAATTTGAACACAAGACACCATCATGATGAACAAAACAAAAACATGTTAAATGCATCCAGCCCTACACCTTAGCATGGAGGTAGCAAACAGAACATTTTCTGTGTTACAAATTTTTGTTTAATTTTTTTATTATTATTTTTTTAATTTATTTTATATTTTAGTAATGCCTTATTTATTGTTCTGTATTTACTATTTTGTGTGTTGTTTTTATTATTAACATTTCATTTTTATACCATCCTTTAACTGAGTAATTTTAATTATCACCTTTATTTTTATTATTTGATATGGTCTTACACATTATTAAATCAAATCACGTTGTCACATTACATTTCAGGTGGAAAGTGAGTGAAAATCTAAGGTGCCTAGCCCCCTTATAGAATTTAAATACAAAACAATAGAAATATTTAAGAAAAAGAAATGTATATACACAGACTCTAAATATACACATATACACATTAAACACTAGTATTACACTATTCCAATGTAAAGTACAGTAATAAGTTATGAAATAAAACTATGAAATATGCTGTTGTACACAATTTGCATGTGCAGTTAGTTTGAGGTAGATAATAAATGAGATGCAGGTACACAAGGGATAGAATACTGATATAGAAATCTTACAGATTGTACAAGATATGGATGCAAGATGTACATAATATCAGTCTTTATGTGCAAGTACAGATTTGCTAGATTGAAGGTACAGAGGATCAGAGTGAGTCTGATGAGATAATAATAATAATAATAATAATAATGAATTTTATTTGTAACGCACTTTACATTTTAAGCAAACCTCAAAGTGATTTAGATTTTAGAAGCATTTCTATGAAATCAAAGAACTGCTATAAAACATCTTTACACTCCATAGGAAGATCACGGGTTATAAGTTCTGCTTAAGAGAAAGGTTTTAAGTCCTTTTTTAAAACTCTCACTTGATGGTGGTGCCCTCAGATGGTCAGGGAGAGCATTCCATAAGCGAGGAGCAGCTGAACAGAAGGCCCTGTCCCCCATGGTGCGGAGTTTAGTTCTGGGGGGAAGAGGCAATTTGTGTTTATAGAACGAAGGGATCATGATGAAGTCAGTGGGGTGAAGAGTTCTTCCAGATACGTAGGGGCATTGACATAACTGCACTGGTGGGTGAGGAGTTGTATTCGATCCTGGCAGAGATGGGAAGTCAGTGAAGAGAACAGAGGATGGGTGTGATATGTTCATATTTACGCACTCTCATCAGGATCCTAGCAGCGCTGTTCTGAATGTATTGTAGCCTCTGGAGACTCTTGCCAGGAGATGTGGATGAGGTGGTGATTGTCCATGGAGATTATGACTCAGAGGTGCAGTGACAGGCCTATAGACCGGTACACCAGCTCTACTGGCTGTTCAGCAGCCTGATGGCCCGGGAGAAGAAACCTTCTTGGAACTGGCTGGTTTTGGACTTCATGCTTCTTTACCTCCTCCCACTTGGCAGCTGTGAGAACAGACAGTGGCCTGGATGGGTGGAGTCCTTTATAATCCTCCTGGTCTTCCTCAGGCAGTGGCTGGTGTATACATGCAAAAGTTTTGGGAGCTGGACCCCGGTGATGTGCTGAGTGATGGAGCCTGTTAGAAAGCTTGCCACAGTGCATGTGCAGAATATTCAGAGGATGTTCCGAGAATGTTCCAAAGATGCCAAACCTCCTACAGTAGAAGAGGCGCTGTTGTGCCCTTTTTACCACCTGTGTGGTGTGTTATCCTAGCTGTACTAAGGTAATAAATAAACCATAGCCAAAGCCGTAAACAACACTTAATGTTATTAAACAACATTTAATGATCTGCTACAACCATCTACGAATGACTGCTCTAAAACAGGAGAACAATAGGAGAGTCTGGACAATGAAATTGAATGTGTTTTTGTGCCCAACACACTATACTACCAGGTAAATAGCTTTAATATGAACATTTAATAAGAATTGTTTATTCCTATTCAATAAATCACATTAACAGCACATCAAAAAACATATCATTAAAACCTCAATCAATACAACAATCATGAAGGATAATTCAAAGTGACTTGCTGATGAGGGAATGATGCACATAAGAGAGGAAAAATGAGCTGAAGAGAGGAAAAAAGAAGAGCAAGCTGAGAAACGTTTATTAACTGTCCTGAAAGGTGTCAAAACAAAGTTGAAAGAGAAGATCAGATAGCACACCTGCCTAGCACAATGGAACAATATTATACCTGTGGGATTTGTTTATAGGGTCTCTCCTTCTCCCCCCTTCTGCCTTTATTTGCTTTAAAACCACTGCAGCTCTAGTGAGGCTGCAACCCAGGTTAGTGCACAGTGCGCTTCCCCAACACAGCATGTTCAGCTTAGTGAAGAACATGCTCAGTGCTAATGTAGCAGAAGCAGTTTTAATTCGTATAAATTTCATCAAAATATTACATTTAATGTGGAAGCATTTAGTACTGTAGCTAAAATGCATTATCTGAATTGAATTATGAATGGAATTCTCGTCAAATTATCCATGACGTCATCACTATAACAGCTACTGTGTTATGTGTATTGGTGAGACGGTAGGTAAATAACGTGTAAAGTGTAAAAAAATTGTCATAAAATATGTTGTAAGTTTGTGAAATAGCTTGTCAATATATGTGAATTACAATTTGTAAACAACATATCTTATGATTTGTTCAGTATGTTGATATTAGCGAGTGATCAGAAAGGCGATGGAACAGAGTAGTCTGCCTAGTATACAAGTATGTTTGCACTTGGTTTACACTTTGTTGTACAGGAGCTGAGAGCTGTAGTCTATGCCTTTTTATGAGCCCAACATTTCATTATTGTGTTTGTCAGGTACATTTATTTCATTATGTTTACTTTATTAATATCTTTCTATGTACTTCTATTGTTTTAGTAAGCATTGTTTCTGATGTTTAGCAAGCACTGTAATTGTGACTACAATCAGACTACTCAAATCACATAACAGTCTATTATTGTTGCCATTGTAACATAACAGAAAATGGGTTCTTGCCAGTCAGCTGCACATACAAATGCACACACCTTCTAAGCTGCTTATCCTCCTATGTCACACGAGGAGCTGGAGCCTATCCCAGCAGTCATTGGGTGGAAGGCAGGCTACACCCAGGACAGGTCCATTGCAGGGCAGACACACATATACAAACCCAATTCCAAAAGTTGGGACGTTGGTTAAAGCTAAAAAAAAAAAGATTTGCAAATCCTTTTCAACCTATGTTGAGTACACTACAAAGACAAGACATTTAATGTTCAAACGGATAAACTAGCATTTTTTGCAAATATTCACTCATTTTGAATTTGATGCCTGCAACATATTCCAAAGAAGCTGGGACAGGGGCATGTTTACCACTGTGTTACATCACCTTTCCATTTAACAACACTCAATAAGCGTTTGGGAACTGAGGACACTAATTGTTGAAGCTCAGTCCTGGGTCTCCGTTGTTGTATTTTGCGCTTCATAATGCACCACACATTTTCAATGGGAGACAGGTCTGGACTGCAGGCAGGCCAGTCTAGCACCCGCACTATTTTACTATGAAGCCACGCTGTTGTAAAACGTGCAGAATGTGGCTTGGCATTGTCTTGCTGAAATAAGCAGGGAACGTCCCTGAAAAAGACGTTGCTTGGATGGCAGCATATGTTGCTCCAAAACCTGAATGTACCTTTCAGCATTAATGGTGCCTTTACAGATGTGCAAGTTACCCATACCATGGGCACTAACACACCGCCATATCATCAGAGATACTGGCTTTGGAACGTTGCGCTGATAACAATCCAGACAGTCCTTTTCCTCTTTGGCCCGGAGAACACGACAGCCATGATTTCCAAAAACAATTTGAAATGTGGACTCGTCAGACCACAGGACACTTTTCCACTTTGCGTCAGTCCATCTCAGATGAGCTTGGGCCCAAGCCAGCAGCTTTTCTGGGTGTTGTTGATATATGGCTTTCACTTTGCATGGCAGAGGTTTAACTTGCACTTGTAGATGGAGCGACGAACTGTGTTCACTGACGATGGTTTTCTGAAGTGTTCCTGAGCCCATGTGGTAATATCCATTACAGAATGATGTGGGTTTTTAATGCAGTGCCGCCTGAGGGATCGAAGGTCATGGGCATTCAATCTTGGCTTTCTGCCTTGCCGCTTACTTGCAGACATTTCTCCGGATTCTCTGAATCTTTTGATGATATTATGGACTGTAGATGATGAAATCCCTAAATTCCTTGCAATTGCACATCCTTGCTTGTGAACGACTGAACCTTTCAGGGATGCTCCCTTTATACCAATCATGACACTCACCTGTATCCAACTGACCTGTTCACCTGTGGAATGTTCCAAACAGGTGTTTTTTTCCTTCTGCTTTTATTGCCCCTGTCCCAACTTCTTTGGAATGTGTTACAGGCATCAAATTCAAAATGACTGAATATTTGCAAAAAACTATAAAGTTTATCCGTTTGAACATTAAATATCTTGTCTTTGTAGTGTAATTGAATTGAATTGAATTCAACTGAACATAAGTTGAAAAGGATTTGCAATTCATCGTATTCTGTTTTTATTTGTTTTACACAACGTCCCAACTTCACTGGAAAACACTAACACACACAGACACACACACACACACACAGACACACACACAGACACACACACACACACCAAGGGGCAATTTCGCATGTCCAATCGGACTGACTGCATGTCTTTGGACAGTGGGAGGAAACCGGAGTACCTGGAGAACACGCAAACTCCACACAGAAAGGACCCAGGTCGCCTGGCCAGGGAATCAATCCCAGGCGCTTCTTGCAACCTAACTGCATAGTACATCATATGAAATCAAAACAAACTGATATTTCATATTTTAATGGTAGCTAAAATATACAATCACTTTTTATGGTCACTGTGCTACATGTAGACAGAGCTGAGAGCTTTTTATGACCCCATTGTTTGGTTCTTGTGTTTATCAGCTAATAAACTCGGCACTACGCCTGAATTCAAAGCTTTGGAGAATCATTACTTGCACACAGTGGTCACAGACCGATACACAGGGGTTACACTAAGCCACAAGCTAATGAGCGTGGCAGACAAGAGGCATCCATACAGTTGTCTGGCTGTTCCACATGCATATTCAGTGAATGCACTTTTACATCATAGCTTCTCAAAACAAAAATAAAACAGGACTTGTGTATCCTGACCAGATCAGGGTTACTGCGATCGTCTGGTGGCTAGGTATTTACTCATGGTGCCCGGCTGGGTTGCTGAAACTGGCTTTTGGAACTTGGAATATTACCTCACGGGCGGGGAAGGAGCCTGAGTTGGTGAGCGAGGTTGAGAGATACCGGCTAGAAATAGTCGGGCTCACCTCAACACACAGCTTGGGCTCTGGGTCCAATCTCCTTGAGAGGGGCTGGACTTTATTCTTTTCTGGAGTTGCCCATGGTGAGAGGCTGCGGGCAGGTATGGGCTTTGTCATAGCACCTCGACTCGGTGCCTGTATATTGGGGTTTTCTCCGGTGAACGAGAGGGTAGCTTCCCTACGCTTTCGGGTTGGGGAACGGGTCCTGACTGTTGTCTGTGCTTATGCACCGAACAGCAGTTCAGAGTATCGGACTTGTGGCCATGTGTTTTGGACAATCGGGTAAAGAGAGGAGCTGAACTGTCAACTGATCACCACCTGGTGCTGAGTTGGATCAGGTGGTGGGGGAAGATGCCGGTCAGACCAGGCAAACCCAAACGTATAGTGAGGGTTTGCTGGGAACGTCTGGCAGAAGAACCTGTCAGATTGATCTTCAACTCACACCTCCGTCAGAACTTTGACCAGATATCGGGGGAGTTGAGGGACATTGACTCAGAATGGGCCATGTTCCTCTCCTCCATTGTTGAAGCGGCTGACTGTACCTGTGGCCGCAAGGTAGTTGGTGCCTGTCGGGGCGGTAATCCTCGAACCCGGTGGTGGACACCCCAGGTGAGAGATGCCGTCAAGCTGAAGAAGGAGTCCTACTGGGCATGGTTGGCCTGTGGTGCACTGGAGGCAGCTGGCAGGTATCGACAGGCCAAGCAATCTGCGGCTTCAGTCGTCGCCAAGGCAAAAACCCGGGCGTGGGAGAAGTTTGGTGAGGCCTTGGAAAGTGACTTTAAGTCAGCTCCGAAAAGATTCTGGCAAACTGTCAGGCGACTCAGAAGGGGAAAGCAGTGTGCCACTAGCACTGTATATAGTGGAGATGGTGTGCTGTTGACTTCGACTGAAGACGTCATTGGGTGGTGGAAGGAATACTTTGAGGACCTTCTCAATCCCACCGACACATTCTCCAATGAGGAGGCAGAGTCTGGGGACATGGGAATAGGCTTGTCCATTACTGAGGCCAAAGTCACTAAGGTAGTTAAAAAGCTCCTTGGTGGCAAGGCTCCAGGCGTGGATGAGATCTGTCCGGAGTTCCTCAAAGCTCTGGATGTTGTGGGGCTGTCTTGGCTGACACGCCTTTTCAACATTGCGTGGACATCGGGGTGGTGCCACTGGATTGGCAGACTGGGGTGGCGGTGCCTCTTTTTAAAAAAGGGGACCAGAGGGTGTGTTCCAACAACAGGGGAATCACACTCCTCAGCCTCCCTGGTAAGGTCTATGCAGGGGTACTGGAGAAGAGAGTCCGGCTTATAGTTGAACCTTAGATCCAGGAGGAGCAGTGCGGGTTCCGCCCTGGTCGTGGAACACTGGACCAATTTCTTCATCCTCTCCAGGACTCTGGAGGGTTCATGGGAGTTTGCCCAACCAGTCCACATGTGCTTTGTGGATTTGGAAAAGGCATTCGACTATGTTCCCCGGGGTATTCTGTGGGAGGTGCTTCGGGGGTACAGGGTACATGGCTCTTTGCTACGAGCCATTCAGACCCTGTACAAACAAAGCAGGAGTTTGGTTCGCATGGCCGGCAGTATGTCAGACTCATTCCCAGTGAGAGTTGGACTCCGTCAGGGCTGCCCTTTGTCACTGATTCTATTCATAATTTTTATGGATAGAAGTTCTAGGCTGAGCCATGAGGCAAGGCTCTCAATTTACAGGTCGATCTACATTCCCACCCTCACCTATGGTCATGAGCTTTGGGTAATGACCGAAAGAATGAGATTGCGAATACAACTGGCCGAAATGAGTTTCCTCCACAGGGTGTCTGGACTCTCCCTTAGAGATAGGCTAAGAAGTTTGGTCATCATGGAGGGACTCGGAGTAGTGCCGCTGCTTCTTTATGTGGAGAGGAGCCAGCTGAGGTGGTTTGGGCATCTGGTTAGGATGCCTCCTGGACGCCTCCCTCGAGAGGTGTCACAGGCAAGTCCACCTGGGAGGAGACCCCGGGGAAGACCCAGGACACGCTGGCGTGACTATATTGCCCAGCTGGCCTGTGAGCGCCTCGGAATCCCCCCCAGGGAGCTAGTGGAAGTGGCTGGGGAAAGGGAGGTCTGGGCCTCATTGCTTAGGATGCTGCCCCCGCGACCCGAACCCTGGAGAAGCGGAAGATGATGGATGGATGGATGGATGGATGGATCATAGCTTCTACAAAAGGTTCTGATCTAATTTTAAATTTAACATACTACCAATCTGTATTTTAAACTTTATGCACTCTGAGTAGTTACATATTTTATGTGGGATTTAATATTGCACTAGAAGCCCTGATTATTTATGGCATTATGGCGAATAAACACACAGTGTAAGTTAAAGAAATGAATGATCCACAAGCTCAACTTCAAAAAGATGAAAAGATTAAAATGTGGGAAGCTGAGAAGCCAATGTTGTGTTGACAGTGTTTTGCTCAAATGCAGCCTCCAGTTATGCTTTTGGAAGCAAAAACATTTCTGCTGCCCTCTCTTTCCATCTCATTCCCTATTTCTCAATTGATTCTCATCTCTGAAATACACTATGCTGTACTGCAGAGATTTTGCTCAGAGAATGCTGTGAAAAACTGCTCAGTCTGCAAACAGACAAATGGGATAACCACAAATTGTATTTTTTTTGTGCCTGCAGTGCTTAATGGTTTAAGCAGAACAGATTAAGGTGCCTTATATTAATTAAAAGATTTTGAAGGTGATGTATTTGCCCCATGACCCACTGTGTATAGCTATTCAAAAGTATACAGAGTACCTTGCAGTAACATGTACTTTGGTGATTGGTTCACAACGTATGTATTGACAAGTTTTTACATGGGAAAAGTTTGGATCTCATGAAAAGCCAGATGTAAACACACCCAGGATTCAGATGCGGTCAGAGACAGATATCGACGGCACAAATGTATCTACAAATGTGAACAGAATGTCGTTAGTCGTGTGCAATTATATCAGCAGAAATGACTCTGCTGAGTGCTCAATAACAAGTGAAATGAAAAAGAAGAGGGAAAATATGAAAATATGAAGCTGAAAGCCCAGAGCCTTCAAGCACTCCAGGCCATTGATTGTGTCCAAGCCAAGCTTGTATACTCGTATTGTCATGGGGGCATGATAAACAAATGTAAAACAGAAACAACATATGTTCTGACAAGCTTATTACATGGGAAACGTACAATTGGATCTCCTCTGGTCACAACAGGGATGCATTTTAGTGAAAAGTGTACACAGAATCCAGCCAAAGTACATCCAGATACAATCCATACATCACATATTAACAAATGTTATAAAAGGTGTAAACAGGTTCAAAGTGTCATATGAAATATAAGAAGATCCCTTGGGGCTGAGGGGGGGTTTCATTCACAAACAAAGATAATATCACTATAACCACACAACTGCATGCAATGCCAGTGTCACTGTGCTACAGCTAAGCTCCAACACAGGTTGGTTGCCCACATTGTCAGTGTCTCTCTGGTAAGTGAGAGATGTGACATCAGTTACAGATGACTGCTGAGCTTCACTGGATAGGAATGCTCCAGAGTGAGAGCAGCAGGCCAACAGAGGCAGGACATATCCTGGATGAGGGCTATGAACCATATATTTAACTTAAAATAGTACAAAGACAAATCAAATGTTGAAACTGAGAAAGTTTAGCATTTTTTGAAAAATATATGCCCATTTTGAATTTGATGCCAACAACACATTATAAAAAAAGTTGCAATAGGGGCATGTTTACCACTGAGTGTCATCACCTCTTCTTTTAACAACTCTATGTAAGTGTTTGGGTACTGAGGAGACCACCTGCTGTAGTTTTAAAAGTGAAACGTTTTACCATTTTTGCTTGATTTAGGATTTCAGCTGTACAGCAGTTCAGGGTCTCCTTTGTTGTACTTTTTAGTGTGTAATGTGCCAAATGTTTTCAGTGGGTGACAGGTCTGGACTGCATGCAGGCCAATTTAGCATCTAGACTCGTTTAATGCAAAGCAAATGCTGTTTTAATACATGAGAATGGGGTTTGGTAATGTCTTACTGAAATCAGGCCTACCCTTAAAAAATAGTGCCTTCACAGATGTGCCAACCACCCATGCACAGATAAAAAAGGTCTTTAGCCTGGAGAGCGCATCGTCCATGATTTCCAAAAAGAAATTTGAATGTAATTTTTTCAGACTTTTCCACTTCCCCTCAGTCCACTTTGAATGAGCTCCAGCCCAGAGAAGGTGGCAGCATTCCTGGATTTGCCTTCTTCTTTGTGTTTAATAATTTCATTTGTGGATGTAGTGCCGAACTGTACAGGATTTTTTTCTCTGTGTGAGGATTTGCTACTTTTAACGCAAAGTATTTGTAATGATCCATAATGAATTTACTTCCAATATCTTGTATTAATACAAATTGAAGTGATGTGGCAAGTGAACTGGAAGGCTCTCATTCACTGCTCTTGTTTGGAGCACATGAGACACAGGCTGCCACTCATCTGTGATAAAATGCGCAGTTACGGTGAAATAACATCCATTAACAATGGATGCCCAAGCAGCATGTTACAGCTATCCTACCCATTTTTAGTGATTTTATAACATTGGTGTATGGTGTTGTTGTAGAGAATGGGGGCTGCTGTGTCAGTAAAATATCTTTGAGACGGGATGCTGTATCTTGGCTCCAAAGTGTGCAACATAGCACAAAAGCCCTGGTTCTCAACAACTGAGTACGGATGCAAATCCTTGGCAATAAACGTTGTGACAGAATTTGTAATTCATTTCCAATTTCAGTGGAAACTTTGACATCACTAACTCGATGGTCCTCTGTCTGGCAGCAAGTACAACTGTACAGAAAATAGGTGGAAACGTAATGTGGTTTCTCATGTTTGTTGTTTCTAAAATATTTTAGTTTAGTGTGACAACTTCCATGGCTCTTATCCAGGTCCCTTTACCCACCTAGCTAGTAGCTAATGAAATGGTAAAGTGAAAAATTTAAGACGAGCGTTTGAAGACGAATATACTTATTCGCATTTATAAGCACTGCAGTTGATTTCCTGGTACATTAAAAAGAGACTGGCAAACACTAAAAATATATGCAGCTTCTCTTTCGAATTTTCCCGTTCCAAAAATGCCGCATGTATATTCTGGTGCCTCAGGCAGAATTTAAGGTGGAACGAGAAAATTTGAACAAGAAGCTGGTGAATTAGAAGCTGAGTTCAGCCTCGTAAAACATGTTTTACATTTTACAAGAAACTATTCAAGTTTTGAGGAAAAGTTGCTGGAGATGGGAGGAAAGTGGCTATACCTACAGCTAAGAGCAGAGCAAAGTAAGACTGCGTTTTCACTTATATTTTTTGTCTACATTAGGATTTTAGCACATAAGGATTAGCACCTATTGGACATAAAATGTTGTGGTTCCCAAGGTGGTTTGATTTTTGTTGAAAGGACAAAATGGCTCTTCTTAACATTTGGGTTGTCGACTCCTGACCTAACCTGGCTTTTAATGCAGAGGGTGCAGCTGTGCTTGTTATGTGCTGTCACCAAGTGTTGCTGGCATCAAATTCAAAATGGGCATATATATTTTCAAAAAAACAAAAATTCTCAGATTCAATATTTGACATGTTGTCGTTGAAGCATTTTCAATGAAATATAGAGTTTAAATGATTTTACATCATTTACATAAATTACATTTAAATGAATTAACAATGTGACACCCAGAAGACCACAGAAAACAACTCTGGTGAAAGACAGAAGAATTTCTTCCCTTGTAAAGAAAAACTGCTGGCTAGATCAGGAACACCCTCCAGGAGGTAGGTTTATCTGTGTCAACAATTAAGAGAATACTTCACGAGATTAAATACTGAGGGATTACCAGGACCAGACAGGAACACAGAGAGAGCAGCTAACCACAGGTCTCAGGGGTTGTATTATAATACATGCTAGCTTTCATCTATTTTTCTAAATGCTGATGTTTAAGGTGTGTAATATCTGAGAGAAAATTTAGATTAGACAAAGGTTAGGCACCTATGAAATTTAAGGTTAAAGCTATTTAACTAGGCAGTAAATGTTTATTTGTTCAGAAATAAACTAATATTAAAGTAAATACAAATAATACTTTTGCAATAAAGGACTATGTATGTGAATGTGTTCATTTAACTATTTCCATACGTCTCCTAGCAGTAGCCCAGTATTATGTGTGGTCATCATCCAATATCTGGTTTGACTACTAAATAAACTAAATTATGTGCGTCTTAGTTCCACATCCCAAATCAAAATTCAGTCCATAACATGACGACACAGTCAGAAAAAAGTGCGGCTCCCTTGTTTTATCAAAGGAAAAACACAAAAAACAAAGCTATTGGATTAACATAACATTTAACCATATACATTTACATATACACTCAGTAATGTCCTATGCATTGTGAAAACGTGTTTTATGAGTCAAGATTAAACAAAGCCTTTTAATTAGGTTCCTCTGACAATGGAGGATATGTACCTTCAGGAGGACAACAATGTGATTTAAAAATAGCATGAGAAACCTGGGCCTCTCGTCTGGTCTTTGGGCACTAGTAAAAACTTTGCATGAGCTTGTGCCATCTCCTTGACTCTAGAATATAAAATTCATCTTCAGCCTCCATTAAGCTGAAGACAGATGCTGAGACATCTGGAAATTAAGATTTAATACACTTTGAATAATTAAAGGCTGCCTCCGATACCTCTGAAAGGCGTAGTACCAGAGGGAGCCAAAACTGAGGGCCTTCATACCCAGCAGGGTGGACCCTCATCAAAATGCGTTAGGTGTGAGAGCATACCTACTGAATTTCTAAAGAAATAATTAAAGTACAGGCCCACTGTTGTTCTCCCTAAAGCATGAAGTACTGTCTGGATGTAGCTGGCACACTTGTACACAATGGAGTAGTATGCGCTGAAATGATCAGAGTTCTTGGCAGAGCCAAATGCAAACTGATCCAGAACCTGGAGCTCCACAGCTCCTTTCCCGCTGTTTATAGTTTACTGGTGTCACAAATGGTGTTCAGATCAGACAAAGGGGTGATTTGGATACACTATTTACATGAGCCTGGCTTACAGTAGGGATTTTGGTTACTTGATTTGAGTAAGGGGCTGCTCCTACTTAAAATAATTTTTTTAATACAAAAACACAGACTACAACTAACATGTACTGTGTGTCATATAATCATACCCATCATATAACCATAATGCACATGCTGCACCAGTTATTATATAACAGCAAATTTATATGGAAGCCAATACTTTATTAGAAGCCTTGTTTATCAAGAAACACTCGCAATGACAATGCTAATTTCTGCTAGAGGAAAAATTACTGTTTCCTCATTGGGCTCAATACAACACTGCTAGATTCTACACACAGACTTTGGACAATGACACTTATGACAGACTTTCAGGTCATTTTTTAACTTTTTAAGGTTTCTACTTTGTATGTAATTTCAGTTCAACTGTGAATAATTTAGTAAATGCTTCAAGTTCTATATAATCAAATTTGGAATATTACTGGATTTGCCCATTAGCCCATTAGAAGTAAACTGTGTTCTTAAGTAAGGTTAAGTCCGGTATGCTTCTGTGCCTTTATTTTAAACACACAGTTTGTGACTGCAAACATATGTTATCATGAGGCCGTTTTTGTTTCCTTCTCCATGTAAGTGTTCAGGGAAAGTCCTTCTAACAACGCTGTGTTTGAGACTTCCTTCAGAGAAAGAGGTGTGTTACAGCCAGCTTAAAAGTAGCCAGACCACTTCATATAAAAAATGACTCTTTATATAAAAAAAGTGACTAGAGGGGCACCAACATGGAAGTCCTCAATGAATGTGGGTAAAAGGAGCTAAATGGCTAAAAAATCAAACTTGTTTCTAATCATTTGTGCAGGACCTTCCTTTAACTTAGGAAAGCAGAAGGATGTATTATTTTAAAAAACAAAAGAAAACTTTCCTGTATTTGCCCACTTTTCTATAGCAAAAGGTTTTGAGCATTAGGCCGCTGGCATTATGAGCTAAAGAGTGCTGACTGGTTGGCGAGCTGCTCAGCTTACTGGCCTATCGCGCAACTAATGCCAAGAATGTACATGAGGTACTGTTATTAGGTCTTATAACTGTTTATACATGGTAAAAATATACTGAAATATTCTACACTGTATACTGTATTTTATATAGAACAATGACAAAGCATTTACAAACCATGATTTTGCACAAAAGCTCTTAGGAACAGTCATTTTAGACTCGCTTTGGAGCACCCTCTAGCGTTTGACAAACCCACAAGACTGAGTGTCAATTCTCCTCGCTCACATTCTCTGGCCATTTCGTGTGATCAGAGTAAGTGGAAGTTTGTGAATGCAGGGTTGATTTGTGTCTCTAAAAATCTCCAGTGAAACCGCAGATTGTTTGACTAAACTGGGTGGCATTTTAAAGGCTCCACAATAACATTCCCATGCCTATTTAATATTGCAATACACTGAATACTGGCACAGGTCTAGAAAAGGAGAAACAAAACAGAGGCAGAGGTGTAAAAAGAAAAAGAAAACAAGCAAGAACTAAAGATGTGAAAAGAGGGGAGAGAAAGACAGAGGGAAGGAGAAAGAGAGGGGTACAGGAGAATACGTCTTAAAACCAGATAAGTTGGCTCTAGTTCAGAGGAGAGACAGAAATGATTACTTTTATGCATACAGCATTTGCTCTGCAGCAAAAAGCATGGTATAATGTCAAGCAGCCTTATTTCAGTTGTTGCCAAAATTCAGCTAGGAATCTCACAGAATGTCTAAACCATAAAACAAAAACCATGAGTTATAAAGCCATAATGCAAATAAAAACAAATCAACATTTGAACAAGTCTCTGTGTTTTGTGCATTATCCAACAATGTTAAAAAAACAACGATCAAAATGGCATTGAACCAAAAGTAACTGAAGTTACCTTGCTGTAGAAAGGTTAAGTGATTCATGAAAGTTTATGAAAATAATAAGCATATAGCCTAGAAAGGCACTACAATTTTAGCTATGTTGCTGTTGATGTAGGCAACACACACCTTTGTTTATATGATTAAATGCAATGCAGTGTGCCATTGAACCCATAAGAATCTGGAGGGGTTCCTTGGTGATGCTCATAACTTAATTAACAAATCACAATAGTCTCGCAGGAGCTCATCATTCATAGGACTCATATGCTGACAACAATGTTACAGAACATCCCGGTTTTAGCATCCTCAAAATGTATCTCATTCATTGTGCTTACTCTGAAGACAATTTAGCTCAACCTTTGTAACTCCCAAGGTAAAGGAATCCAAGGAAGATGCACTAGTAATAGGAAATCAATGAAAAGACAATGTGGTCAAAGTCAGTTTTCAAAAACTGGTCAAAGTAAAAAAGCCTTAAAGCTCTTGGAACAATAAAAAAGAGCACAGAATACACCTCTTCTCATCACAAAGCACCTTGTAGCACTGTATCAGACACAGCTGGCCTAGAGGAATGCTGTTCTGGTCCTGGAGTACGACTACATACATTTTTCGTGTGCACTAAATCTGCTCTAACACACCCATTTCAAACTTACACAAAGTTTATTATAAAGAGTGAGGTATATTACAACAGGGCATTTTTTTTACATTTACAGCACTAATATTTTCAAGGATTGGGAAAGGCAGGCCTAGTGAATCTATAGTTTCCATTGATTAGCTAATGTTTCAGCTAATGTAAGTTCAACAGATCCTTAAGGATTGTTTAGTGCTGACATCATGAAAAATATCTAAACGTTAAAAAAATTCTAAGCTGCAATAGGCATGCTTATATATTAATGGATATTAAAATTCTTTGCAAAAAAAGCCAGATAAACATGCACAAGTTATATGTGGTGTATCCCTTTGACCAGGGGTCGGCAAACCCAAATGTTAAGAAGAGCCACTTTCTCCTTCAATAAGAAATCAAACCACATATTATATCCATATTACCACCCTGGCTGTAAAGATATCTCTGTATGTGCTAAAAATATATAAACGTAAACACAGACTTACTTTGCTCTGCTTTAAGCTTTAGCTCAGCTATAACCACTTTTCCCCATATCCTCTGCAGGAAACCATTCCTTAAAAGATTTGACTTTTTACAAAATTGAAGTCAGCTTCCCATTCGCAGCTTCTTTTTGGAATTTTCCTGTTCCACTTTACATGGTGTCTTAGGTCCCATAACTGCTGCACCATTTCAGGTGGAACAGGAAGATTTGAACAAGAAAACTGGCATATGAGAGGCTGAACTCAGCTTCTTGACTTTCTAGTGTTTGACAGATTAAACATATCAGGAAACCAGCTGCCTGTTTGTAAACAGCAAATATGCCCATTTGTCTCCAAATTATCGGTGATGGCCTTAGATTTCTCTTTGCCATTACATTAGTTACTAGTTAGGTGAGATTGTTTTCTGTGTTGCTAATGTGCCTAGCAGTCTACGCACCAGCATCCAGGGTTGAAGGCATAGATATACATACCTAGTTGCCGCATTGTCTTCCTTATTACTCAACCGATTTTTACCAAAGTTTCATTATAATCCTCAGACATAGATTAAGATATATCGATATATATATATTTTTCAATATCTGATTGTGCTAATTAGCCATCCAGACCAGCAGAAAAGTATTCAGTCTGCACCTGATGTTAAAAACCAAGATTAGCATTATCTCCAGTATAAACAATCTCACAAACATCAACAAATCCATCAATGTGTGAATCACTTCTAATCTTAATACACAAAATAAAATAAACCCCCAAAATGCAGTATGAAGGACAAAGCTAAAGTTGGCTTCCTAATCGCCAGCTTCTTCTTGGAGTTTTCCCATTCCACCTTAAAGAGTGACTGCACCCCACTATTTTCAGCCAACACCACCGCTGGCTCAATTTTGAAAAATCTTGAAAAATGGAAGGGGCATGCTGGGAGGGGCCCTGCAGTGATGTTCAGGTTTAGAGGTGGGGCTGCGAGAGAAACTGGGTGGGCTGGGCTGCTGTGTTTTTAGAGCTAGCCTTGAGCCTTAACGATATGAGCCACTGACTCAAGCCGTTGAAGAGTTAATGTGGTATCAGAAAACGATTAGCAGCGAGCAGCAGAAGTGCCTGATTGGTAGATACCTAAAACCGTGACTGCTAGCTTCTAATCTGTTCAGCGGGTCCATATTCGATATAACAAGAGTTCTGACTTCTCAGACGCAATGAAGTATGAATGAAGAGAGTGGATTTTTTTTTTAAACACTGTCTAAGTTCCATTCAGTTTGACATCAAGGTTGCAGACTGCATCAACGGTCAACAAGAGTTTGCTGCAATGGCCCTAAATCATTACATTCTGCAAGCTGTTCATGACACTTACCTGTGTTATATCCGATTCCGTTCCCACATGTTCCCCTTCAAAAGTCGAAATCTCAGGCACACACACTCACTGAACATAAATCAACAGCAAGCAAGGCTGGAACTACAAAAAGGGGGAAAAAGTTCGAGAAAGGCTGTACGGATAAAAGGTTGACATAGTTGGTAATAATGCCCATTTAACATTAACCTTTCCTGATCCGTTTCACTTTCCGTAGTTCCAGTGTAGCTTGCTATTGATTTCTGTTCAGTGAGTGCATGCACCCAAGGCTTTGAGTTGTGAAGGAAAACGTGAATCGGATGCAACACAGGCAGCTTTATGGAGACTTACAAGAATCCTCACTTAATCGGTCCAACATCTTTATTACAAACCAAGCTTAGATTAATTTGAGTTATTTACAGTTGGTACAGACAGCTGGCATATCGCAGCCTTGTGAGGTGGTGCTGGGAGTATTAAGCTCACCTCGTCAATGGGGTTCTCTCCTCACTCCAGGGTTCTCTGTTGGTTCAATGCCATTTTGATCGTTGTTTTTTTAACATTGTTGGATAATGCACAAAACACAGAGACTTGTTAAAATGTTGATTTGTTTTCATTTGCATTATGGCTTTATAACTCATAGTTTTTGTTTTATGGTTTAGAAATTCTGTGAGATTCCTAGCTGAATTTTGGCAACAACTGAAATAAGGCTGCTTGACATTATACCATGCTTTTTGCTGCAGAGCAAATACTGTATGCATAAAAGTAATCATTTCTGTCTCTCCTCTGAACTAGAGCCAACTTATCTGGTTTTAAGATGTATTCTCCTGTACCCCTCTCTTTCTCCTTCCCTCTGTCTTTCTCTCCCCTCTTTTCACATCTTTAGTTCTTGCTTGTTTTCTTTTTCTTTTTACACCTCTGCCTCTGTTTTGTTTCTCCTTTTCTAGACCTGTGCCAGTATTCAGTGTATTGCAATATTAAATAGGCATGGGA
This sequence comes from Pygocentrus nattereri, assembly GCF_015220715.1. Lineage (NCBI taxonomy): Eukaryota > Metazoa > Chordata > Actinopteri > Characiformes > Serrasalmidae > Pygocentrus > Pygocentrus nattereri. Next base: position 20,614,791 of record NC_051219.1, on the reverse strand, counting down.
ATGTTATTGTGGAGCCTTTAAAATGCCACCCTTGCAGTTTAGTCAAACAATCTGTGGTTTCACTGGAGATTTTTAGAGACACAAATCAACCCTGCATTCACAAACTTCCACTTACTCTGATCACACGAAATGGCCAGAGAATGTGAGCGAGGAGCCGGCTTCTCTGGGCCTGAGCTCATCTGAGATGGACAGGCACAAAGTGGAAAAGTGTCCTGTGGTCTGACGAGTCCACATTTCAAATAGTTTTTGGAAATCATGGACGTCGTGTCCTCCGGGCCAAAGAGGAAAAGGACTGTCTGGATTGTTATCAGTGCAAAGTTCAAAAGCCAGCATCTCTGATGGTATGGGGGTGTGTTAGTGCCCATGGCATGGGTAACTTGCACATCTGTGAAGGCACCATTAATGCTGAAAGGTACATTCAGGTTTTGGAGCAACATATGCTGCCATCCAAGCAATGTCTTTTTCAGGGACGTCCCTGCTTATTGCAGCAAAACAATGCCAAGCCACATTCTGCACGTTACAACAGCATGGCTTTGTAGTAAAAGAGTGCGGGTACTAGACTGGCCTGCCTGCAGTCCAGACCTGTCTCCCACTGAAAATGTGTGGGACATTATGAAGCGCAAAATGCGACAACGGAGACCCAGGATTGTTGAGAAACTGAAGTTGTACATCAAGCAAGAATAGGAAAGAATTCCACCTACAAAGCTTAACAATTAGTGTCCTCAGTTCCCAAACGCTTATTGAGTGTTGTTAAAAGGAAAGGTGATGTAACACAGTGGTAAACACGCCCCTGTCCCAACTTCTTTGGAACATGTTGCAGGCATCAAATTCAAAATGAGTGAATATTTGCAAAAAACGATAAAGTTTATCCAATCGAACATTAAATATCTTGTCTTTGTAGTGTATTCAATTGAATATAGGTTGAAAAGGATTTGCAAATCATCGTATTCTGTTTTTATTTATGTTTTACACAATGTCCCAACTTCATTGGAATTGGGGTTGTATATCTATGGTTAAAAATTGGTAAATTAGCAGTTGTATTTTATATAGCTAGAGCGTTTAAGCCTGTTTATTGTTAAAACCGTTTTAGAATAATCAGCAGAGGTTTATTTTAATGCAAAGGACAATTATTTTATTTTCTTCTAAAAATCTAATTCTGCTGTGGAGAAGCAACACGGCAGTAAAATAGGCACATTGCGGCTCTGGAGCCACCTGATGCTGATCCCTGACTAAGACTAAGACAGGTAGCCAACCTAGGGAGATTTATTTTGGACACAAAGAAATGTTCTGCTTGACATTGTGCTGACATGACAGACTGAAGATGTGGACAGCTAAATGCACAAGAGCTCAAACATGGTCAGCCAACTTTTATAAAACTGTGAACAATTAAGTATTTCATAGTAAAGAGTGGTAAAACGTAACTGTATCAACTAGGCTTAACAGGACTCTCACAAGGTCTTTGAAAGAGAGTATTTACAGCAAGCCTGAAAAGCTCCATACAAGTCATATGTGTAGAGGCTTATATTCACAAAAGCAAATCTCCGCTGCACTGAGGGATCAAGGTGTAATACAAAGGTGAACACTTCTGAAAACCACATATAAACAGGATTCAGAAATGTTGCCACCTTCTCTGTGTCCGGGCTCATTTAAAATGGACTGAGGGGAAGTTTAAAAGTGTCCTGTGGTACGACAAATCCACATTTGATTTTTTTTTGGAAATCATGGACACTGTGTCCTCTGTCTAAAGACCACTCAGCTTGTTATCAGTGCACAGTTCAAAAGCAGTTCATGGTATAGGGGTGCATTAGTGCACATCGCATGGGTGACTTGCACATTTGTGAAGGCACCATTAATGCTGAATGATATATACATGTTTTGGCAACATTTGCTGCCATCCAGATGACATAATTTCAGGGAAGGCCTTGCTCATTTCAGCAAGACATTGTCAAACGACATTCTGCGTGTATTACAGCAGCATTGCTCTGTATTAAAAGAGTCTGGGAGCTAAACTGGCCCACCTGTAGTCCAACCTGTCATCACAGAAAACGTCTGGTGCATTATGAAATGAAAAATATGACAAAGGAGACCATGAACTGTTGAGCAGCTGAAATTCTGTATGAAACAAGAATGGGAAAACATTTCACTTTTAAAACTACAGCAGTGACTCCTCAGTTCCCAAATGCTTACAGAGTGCTATTAAAGGAAGAGGTAATGAAACACAGTGGTAAACATGGCACCGCTCCAACTTTTTTTAACGTGTTGTTGGCATCAAATTCAAAATGGCCATATATTTTTCAAAAAAAAAATTCTCAGTTTCAACATTTGATGTGTTTTTAGAATTTTCTTTAAAAACATGGTTCACATGAATTGCATAACATTACATCCTAGTTTTATTTCCATTCTGCACATCATCCCAAACTTTTTGAAAATGGGGTTGTAATTCATGCTCAACTTGCCAAAAAAGGTTCAGTGATATTTAGATCAGGTGAGTTGCATTTGGGACTTTGTTTAGCAGCGTATACACTGTGTGCACAATTATTAGGCAAGTGAGTATTTTGAACATATGATTTTTAGGCATATTTTCTAACTCCAAGCTGGATAAACTTGAATGCTTAATGGATTTAAGCATAGCAGGAAATGTGTAACTGTGTAATGAGGGAGGGTGTGGCCTAAGGAGGTCAACACCCTATATCAAAGTGTGCATAATTATTAGGCATCTTTTTTCTTTAGGCAAAATGGGCCAAAAAAGAGATTGAAGTGACTTTGAAAAGTTCAAAATTACAAAAAGTCTCTCAGAGGGATGCAGAACTCTTGAAATTGCTAAGATATTGGGGTGTGATCACAGAACCATCAATTGTTTTGTTGCAAATAGTCAACAGGGTCACAAGAAACGTGCTGAGAAAAAAGATGCAAATTAACTGCCAAGGATTTGAGAAGAATCAAGTGTGAAGCTACCAGGAACCCATTATCTTCCATTTCTGTCATATTCCAGAACTGCAACCTACCTGGAGTACCAAGAAGTACAAGATGTTCAGAGACATGGCCAAGGTAAGGAAGGCTGAAACCCGACCACCACTGAACAAGACACATAAGCTGAAGCCTGTAGACTAGTCCAAGTAATATCTGAAGACAGATTTTTCAAAGGTTTTATGGACTGATTAAATGAGAGTGACACTTGACGGACCAGATGGATGGGCCCGTGGCTGGATCAGTAACGGGCACAGAACTCCACTTCGAGCCAGACGCCAGCAAGGTGGAGGTGGGGTACTGGTATGGGCTGGTATTATTAAAGATGAGCTGGTTGGACCTTTTCGGGTTGAAGATGGGCTCAAAATCAACTCCCAAGCCTACTGCCAGTTTTTAGAAGACACTTTCTTTAAGCAGTGGTACAGGAAGAATCTGCATCTTTCAGAAAGACAATGATGTTTATGCAGGACAATGCTCCACCACATGCATCCAAGTACTCCTCTGCATGGCTAGCCAGTAAAGGCATTAAAGATGAAAAACTTATGACATGGCGCCCTCCCTCACCTGACCTGAACCCAACTGAGAACATGTGGGCAATTCTTAAACGGGAGATTTACAGTGAAGGAAAACAGTACACCACTCTGAACAGTGTCTGGGAGGCTGCGGTTGCTGCTGCACAAAAAGTTGATCGTCAACAGATCAAGAAACTGACTAACTCCATGAATGGAAGGCTTATCACTGTTATTGAAAAGAAGGGTGGCTATAATGGTCACTATTTTTTTTTTATTTCTCAGAAATGTTCATTGGAAAGCTTTTTTGTTGTTTATAATTCTCACTGGAACAGATGAAAATAAAAAAGTGAGATGGGAAAATGTGTGTTTTTCATTTAGCTGCGTAATAATTCTGCACCATTATAGTTGCCCAATAAATGTGCACATGTAGATATTCTCATAAGAAAAACAAAACTTCACTTTTAGTTTCTTAAACATTCATGTTTGAGGTTTATTAACATTTTTGATTAACCGAGAGCACTGTAGTTGGTCATTAATAAAAATAATCCTCAAAAAAGACTTGCCTAATAATTGTGCACACAGAACTTCATGAAGGAACATTGCTCACACCAATACAGCATATTATGCCTTGGCTGTAATACAGCCATGCATTAACCACAATGTATCTTCTTCTTCTTCTTTCGGCTGCTCCCTTTAGGGGTCACCACAGTGGATCACAATGCATAACCACAATGTATAACAGCCTTTAAAAGTCTACCAAATGCTTTGGACAAATGTAAAGATGTCCAATTAGATCATACATGTGAAGATCCTGATACAGGATTTGCTCACACTGGGTCACAAAGGTGCGTATTATTCAGTTCCATACTAATTTATGAAGACATTATTTTGTGGTCCTGAAATGTTCCATCAATGAGTTCTTAATACATGCATATACTGTTTCTTAATTGTTTTATAGTCTGAAACATTTTTTAGTATACATTTTCATATTTTTAATATTTTTAATTTATATTATATCCATATCATTTTAAAAATTAAATAACTTTTCGTGACTGATGCATCTGTACTTAAGCAAGCTGTCACTACTTGGCCTCTCTGGAAGTTGGAGTTTGCCTGATGTTGCTTAGATATCTCACAATTTAAAGTATTGATGATCATTCCTCTTTTCTGCCTAGGCTGCTTGACATGCAACCTAATATATAACCTGTTACTCTGCCTTTAAAATTGTACCTTTAAAAAAACGAATGTTTCTGAATGTGTTGCTGCCATCAGGTTCTAAATGAGTTAAGAGTTTTCATGACATGCTAAAATATTTCACTTCCAACATCTGATTTGTGTTACTCTGTTATGTTTTTATTTACATTTATTTAGATTTTAAACAGTGTCACAATTTTTTTTGGAACTGGAGTTGTACTTGTCCACTCCTTATACACCAGAAAATAGCTCATTAAAGAGCGGACTATTAGCAAGCTCAGAGGAGAATCACCACTGTTCAAGGGTGACTTAGTAAACTCCTTGCCAAGTACTGTCTGGAACGGCAACCATAGCCTAACACTGATCAGGATAGTGGAACAAATTTGTTAGCTGCTTGCTTGTGTGTTTGTTTATTTCTCCTCGTGGACTTCTCAAGTGCAGTTTAGCCAAGCAATTTTCTGCCTGGTCAGGTTTAATGTGTTCCCTTGTTTATTCACTGTCAGGCAAATGCTGATTTACATACATTTGATTTGCAAATCTAACTTAATATTTACAGTGACTGATGAGTTTATACTGTATTTTGTGTTTACATAAGGCATGTAAGATGTTTTATGGTACAGATCTTCAGAATTGTATCAATGATCAAAATTTTCCTTGGATGACTTGTATAGTGTATAAAATGTAGCAGAGAAATAATTTGGATGTTTCACATGATAAGTAGAAGACCCACTTGCTTTAATGGAATGGAACTGAGATAGATAAAAAGTGTGATGGAATAAGGGTAAGATTGACGGAAAGATTGGGAGTGATGGCAAGACACTGTGGAATCTCATCCCAACTATTGCTTATTACAGTGCCTAAACTTGAACACAATACCAGATACCCAGTCTCAAGTACTGATGTTCTCATTTTCTTATGAAAATTCTACAAATTTAGCATTATACCCAAACATTCACTTTTTTATATCAGCCCATGCCTTCTGCCCAGATAACACACAGGAAGCCTTGATCAATGTTATTTTCTTAATGAGTTGCTCAGAAACCATGTGAACTGCACTACACGAGATAAAAGAGCACTCTGTAATTGGATTGAGCTAGGATACCTTGTGACCAATTAACATCATAAATACAACAAAATGTAAAGCCCAGGGAGAGGAATGGTCCTGGGGAGCGGAGAAAGATAAATGCATCTGGTTAATTGCTAACATGTGTATATGTTGCATTCACAGCCACTCACAGGGATGAGTTGTTTTTCACTTCTGTGACATTGCTTATATGTGACAGTATACAGTGTGTGTGTGTGTGTGTGTGTGTGTGTGTGTGTGTGTGTGTGTGTGTGTGTGTAATTGTAGTGTATCTATTAGTGGGTTAGGAATTATGAATGTGCCCAAGAACAAAAAGTGTTTGTTCATGACGATATTTGTTGTGAAGGAGTTTTTTTTTCCCAGGGATTGGGTATGGCTGTCATCATAAGGCCCTGTACATAAGCACTGCTTGCCATTACAGCACTAGTCTGAGACAGAAGCAGAGCTGAGATTGATTCGTTTTTATGCAAATGTAGCATTTGGAAATGTAGAACATTATACAATTTGCATAGTCATTCAGTCAGAGCTGTTTATGAGTGCATAAATTCAGCCGGCTCTCCTCACAACAGCTGCTGAAATTAAACAAACATAGTGGCACAACAACAGGAAGGTATAAAATGCGATTTGAATTTGACTTTGTGGGGGGGCATGAAATGTTTATGCATGCAACAGATATGCAGGTAATCTGCACAGTGGGTTGTTTTGTGTGTGTATGTGTTTGTTTACAAGTGTGTGTAGGCATAAAATGCCCATGCATGTAGGAATGCAAATAAAAGTACACTACCAGCAGGCGTGGAAATGGGCTAGAATTTCCGGAGTAAAAGCCAAGAAATAAAGGTGATCCAGCACAGATCTTAAAAACCTAGTATTTTTACAGGGAAACCACTTATAGTTGTTTTACTCTGTTCTAAAGTGTGTGCATGAAGTGTCTGTTGAACAAACCTTAATTTCAAAGCCCATTCAGCAATGGAAGGTCAATGGAAGTGCTGCAGCAGGGTGCACTCACCCAGTCTCCATGTTAATGACACATCAGTACCAGTACACCGTGTTGCAATATTGGTTGTTTTGACAAACATTTGATGATTTGCTTTGAAGTCGTCACCTTGTTAGAAAGCTTGTTTGGATTTCTCTGTGTTAAAATACTAGTTCACATTAGTTTCAACAGAAGTAGTATTTACTTTTAAACGATTTTTTTTCGTTGTGGTGTTAGTTTAAATTTTAGAAGATACCTATACCTCTTTACATTCAATGATGTTTTTCAACATTCAAGCAGATTTTATTCCATTTTAATAAAACCCCATTTCCAAAAAATATGCTTTGAAAATTGTAAATAAAAACAAAATGCAATGATGTGCAAATCCTATGTTTAATTTAAAATGCTTCAAAGACAATATATCAAATGTTGAAACTGAGAAATGTTATTGTTTTGTGAAAAATATATGGCCATTTTGAATTTGATGCTAGCAACATGTTCCAAAAAAGTTGGGACAGGGACAACAAAGGGCTGATAAAGTTGTGTAATGCTTAAAAAACTCCTGGTGGTTAATTGGCAACATGTATGAGCTGAGCATCCCAGAGAGGCTGAGTCTTTCAGAAGTGAAGATGAGGAGGGATTTGCCACTCAGTGAAAGACCCAGTTCAAATAGTGCAACAATTGCAAGACCATTTCTCAACATTAAATAGCAAAGAACTTTTGCTTTTCATCATCTACAGTACACAAAAACAATAAAAGAATCTTTAGAACCTTTAGAAATCTCTGTACCTAAAGGACAAGGCCAAAAACCAGTATTTCCTGGCCATGATTTTTGGGCCCTCATGATTCTATAATGAAAATCTCTGCATGGGTTCAGGAACACTTCTGAAAACCACTGTCTGTGAATACAGTTCAGAGCTGCATCCACAAATACTAATTCAAACTCTTAAATGCAAAGAAGAAAGCATGTATGGGCTTCTCTGTGCCTAAGCTCATTTAAAATGGACTGAGGTGAAGTGAAGAAGTGTCCTGTTGTCCAATTAATCATTATCTGAATTTCTTTTTGGAAATCATGGACACTGTGTCCTCTGGGCTAAAGACCACCCAGCTTGTTATCAGTGCACAGTTCAAATGCCAGTATTCATGATGGTATAGCTGTGTATTAGTGCATGTGGCATGAGTGACTGGTACATTTGCGAAGGAGGCATTAATGCTGAATTATATATACGTGTTTTGGCAACATATCCTGCCATCCAGACGATGTCTTTTTCAGGGAAGGCCTTGCTTATTTCGGCAAGACAATGTCAAACCACATACTGCATGTATTATAACAGCATAGCTCTGTATTAAGAGTCTGGGTTCTAAACTGGCCTACCTGCAGTCTAGACCTGTCACCACTGAAAACATTTGGCACATTATAAAATGGAAAATACAACAAAGGAGACCCCAAAATGTTGAGCTGCTAAAATCCTATGTTCACCAAGAATGGAAAAAACATTTCAGATTCAAAACTACAGCAATTACTTTCCTCAGTTCCCAAACACTTACAGTGTTATTAATAGATGAGGTGATGAAACATCGTTGTAAACATCCCCACATCCCAACTTTTTTTGGAAAGTGTTTTTCACATCAAATTCAAAATGGGTATACAACTTTCAAAAACAAAATTTTGTTTCAACTTTGTTGCTTTTCTAATATTTTTATTGAACATAGGGTTTAAATGATTTGCAAATCATTCCATTTTTTTTTTTTACATTTTGCACAGCGTCCCAACTTTTTTGGAAATAGGATTGTAAATATTTCTGCACTCCAAATAAATGATGTCTTCTGCATTAAAGGAAAATAATGGGATATTTACAAATAAACTATTTTTTTGTATAGGGAAATCTTTACTTTTAATCAAAGCATTAATGATTATATAGGTCTGTAATGAAAATGCCTTGGCTGAATAGAGACCTACTGTATATTTATTTACAAAAATCAGTGAAAAGTACTGTTGTTGGCAACATGCAGAATTTGAGAACTTTGACATTCTTTCAGTTAAGCTCTGAGACATTTGATGTAAGGTAAAGTTAAGGAAAACAGTCCAGCTTTCAGCCGTTGAAATGTCGTAGATTTAAACATTCAGTGGTTAAAGGTGGATAAAAGCATCTTCTTCTTCTTCTTTCGGCTGCTCCCTTTAGGGGTCGCCACAGCGGATCATCTGCCTCCTCTACTTTTACACCAACCATCTCCATGTCCACCTTCACTACATCCATAAACCTTCTCTGAGGTCTACCTATTCTCCTTCTACCCAGCAGCTCCATCTCCAACATTCTTTGACCAATATATCCACTATTCCTCCTCAACACATGTCCAAACCATCTCAACCTAACAATTTATCACCAAACTGCTCCACCTTCACTGTCCCTCTGATCTGCTCATTTCTAATCTTGTCCAGCCTTGTCACTCCCAACGAAAATCTCAGCATCTTCATCTCCGCCATCTCCAGCTCAGCCTCCTGTCTTTTAGACAGAGCCACGGTCTCCAAACCATAAATCATAGCAGGACGCACTACTGTCTTGTAAACCTTCCCTTTCACTCTTGCTGCTATCCTTCTGTCACACATCAGCCCTGACACCTGTCTCCACCCACTCCATCCTGCTTGCACCCTCTTCTTTATCTCTTTTCTACACTGTCCATTACTCTGGATGGTTGACCCAAGATATTTGAAGTCATCCACCCTTACGACCTCTACTACTAAGCATGAAAACGCACAATAAACAGTTATTTTAGGAATTGTTTATGCAAAAAAAAAATGTTCCCCCTGTAAAACCTAGACATTCTCCTCCCTGTCTACCAGTCAAAAGTTTAAATTTATATTCCTAATTTTAAAAACATTTAATTCCAAAGGCATACGTTTAAATGTAGGTAATTTTTTTTTAAAGACAGATATGGACAAAATGGAAAACATTATTTTTTATATGACCCAGAACAAGTGGCTTTCAGCAACATCAAAGTATCAGCATGTTTATAACTTATTCAGTCCTGTTAGAAAAGAATCTGAGATGACTCGTCATAAAGCTGCTTGACAAAAAGCAAAGAACATGTAAAGCTGTATCAAGCTGGGGGCTAATTTTTAAAAAGAATGTAAAATAGAAGATGTTTTGATTTATGTATGTGTTTAGCATGTTGTGTCTCACCTCTGATATGTTTACTCGGCCCTCATGGAAGGAGCAATCATTGACATTATGGGTACATATGTGGCGATATTTGCACCAGTGGCAGGGGAAGGATCCATTCACACAGGAGAGACATCTGTAGAGATATACAGACAGACAGGATTTGCTAATCAAAAGTTTTCAAAATGGCAACCATTACTATATATTGCAACAAGTATTTATTCAATCAAATTTCAGAGGGCTTGTATTTCCTCAAGAAATACAGAAGAGATATAGGAACACAACAACTAACATTCAGCAATCATTTAAAATTAATCAAATTTTGCCCATAATATTCTGTCAAATACCCTTTTGTCTTATTTTCTTTGTCTATGCTGTCACTTTCCATCTTAAAGTAGAGGGCATGGAGAGAGGAAGGTGAGTTTAAAATATATTAAAAAAAGACCAGGAAGACAGTTACTCATTAAAATCTGAGATGAAATGATGTCAAGGTGATGACCAGCAGAATGGAAAAAACATTGCAAAAAGGTGCATTTTTGATTATAAGAGCATAATATATATATAAATAAATTTCCTGTAGCAGTAACTAAACAGACAAAATGCATATCGTCACTGTTCAATCAAAACCATCTTCATTTTTGTTGATGTTTAGTTTTTTACATCATTTCAACACACCAGTTGTCCTTTATATTGCGTGAAATTCTCATGATTAATGGACATATAGAAATGCTCTAAAATCACATGGAACAAAATCTCTTTACATTGACATACATTGAAAGGTAAGAGTGTATCTAAAGTTAATATTTTGGAGATACTTGTTTTTCATTGGACAGCAACGATTTATACACATATATACTTGTAAAAAACAAAAAACTGTTAGCAAATTTGATCTATTTTATGTTCTGTACTTAATCAAAATTATCTGCATACATAGCATAAAGAAATTGTCCGGTTTCTTTATTCACTTGCAAAAGGATGTGTTTTACTATAAAACAGAAGCACACCAAGTTCTTAAAATGTTTCCAAAGTATTTGTACCCAAGTATCAAACAGTACAATGTCACAAAAATATAATTTAAGCTACACTGGCCATCTTACCCAGGTGGACAACAAGGCTCTACAGTTAAGCAAACAAACAAAATTATTTGGATCCATTACTTACTGAAGATTTGGTTTGATTAAATAATTTAATGACCATCTAAAGCAACTGGTGCATAGGGGAACAAAGTGCAAATGCAATCTAGAGCCCCTAGAAAAACAACAACAAAAGAACTAGATAAACAAACACTTTAATTATCTCAAGATTTTGCAAAGCTGTGCCACAACATACAGCTTTTATTTAAAAATACAACATGTATTGTAGCCTGTAGCTTCTGCTTGGAAACCCAGTAAACTTCTCCTTTAGTGGCCTCAGCATGCAGTGAGAAAGCCAATAAGCCAATAGGAACAGGCCCATCCCTCTGCTTTCGTCACCCTGTCTGTGCCAAATATTCAAAGGCTTACATTCAAATACACTGCCAGTGCAAGATAAGGTTTTCTGCTCACCCTGCTTTACTCACAGTACAGGATGCATATATGTATGTGGAAAAATTATGGAATCACCTCTCTTGGAGGAAAATCTCTCAACTGTTTATTTTGTAGAAAAAAGTTAATCACAGACATGCCACAAACCTTTTTTTTTTCAAAATTCCAACCTTCTGGTATTAAAAAAAAGTTTTTAGATCAAGTAGAGGAAAGAAATCTAATCAATCACTAAATTCTGAGAAAAATATTATGGAATCAAGAGAAAAACACTGCACCATTAGTACTTTGTTGCACCACCTCTGGCTTTTATAACAGCTTGAATTCTCTGAGGCATGGACTTAACTAACGACAAACAGTATTCTTCATCAATCCGTCTCCAGCTGTCTGTTATTGCTGTTGCCAGATCAGCTTTGCAGGTTGGAGCCTTATCATTGACCATTTTCTTCAATTCCCACCAGAGATTTTCAACTGGATTGAGATCTGGACTATTTGCAGGCCATGCCATTGACATTATATGTCTTTCTTGAGGGAAAGTGTTCATGCCCTTTGCCCTATGGCGAGATGCATTATCTTCTTGAAAAATGAAGTCATCACCACCAAACATCCTTTCAGCTGATGGAATAAGAAAAGTGTCCAAAATTTCAATGTAGACTTTGGCATTTATTGAAGATGTAATGACTGTCATCTCCCCCGTGCCTTTACCTGACATGCAGCCCCAGATCATCAATGACTATGGAAATGTACATGTTTTCTTCAGGCAGAAATCTTTATAAATTTTATTGCACTGGCACCAAACAAAAGTTCCAGCATCATGACCTTGCCCAATGAAGATTCGCAATTCATCACTGAAGATTACTTTCATCCAGTCATCCACAGTCCATGATTGGTTTACTTTAGCCCAGTGTAACCTTGCTCTTTTCTGTTTACGTGTTAATGATGGCTTTCATTTGGCTTTTCTGGATGTAAATCCCATTTCTTTTAGGCAGATTCTTACAGTTTGATCACAGACATTGACTCCCGTTTCCACCCACTTGTTTCTCATTTGTTTTGCTGTGCATTTTCTGTTTTCAGGACATAGTGCTTTAAGTTTTCTATCTTGATGTGCTGATGTTTTCCTTGGTCTACCTGTATGCTTCCCTTTTACAACCTTCCCATCTTGTTTGTACTCGGTCCAGATTTTAGACACAGCTGACTGGGAAGAACCAACATCTTTTGCAACATTCCGTGAGGATTTACCTTCTTGAAGAAGTTTTATAATTCTCTCCTTTGTTTCTACTGACAAATCTCGTGTTGGAGCCATGATTCATGCCAATCCACTTTGTGCAACAGCTCTCCAAGGTGTGAGCACTCTTTTTTTAACTGAAGACTAATTAGCAGATTTAATCTGATGCAGGTGTTTGTTTTAGAACTGCAAATTACAGAGCGATTCCATAATATTTTGCTCAGAATTCAGTGATTCCATATTTTTTTCCTCTACTTGATCTACAAACACAATTGTGAGTGACTACAACAATTATATTTCATTCTTTTTTTTATTGTTTTCTGTGTTTGTTGTTTTGTGGCATGTCTCTGTGATTAACTTTTTTCTACAAAATTAAACAATTGAAAGATTTTCCTCCAAGAGTGGTGATTCCATAATTTTTGCCAGGGGTTGTATACACAGAGAGAGAGAGAGAGAGAGAGAGAGAGAGAGAGAGAGAGAGAAAGAGAGGGAGAGAGGCTGAAAAACAAAAAAAGAGAAAAGAATTCACTGGAGTACGTCAGAAATGCATATTTCTCACATTTGAATCTGCAATCTGTTTCACAGCTTCACATTCTTAAGCAACAGTAACAGATTAACTGATTTCAAGAACATTAGAAGAAAAAACATTGCGAAACATTCAGACTACATTTCATTCTCCAGTCACTCTCCAGAACAGATTTTCAGCCTTTTAAGTCTCAATGTTTTATGCCTTTACCACATTCCTTTTGTGAGTGCAGTGGAAACAGCTGTTTGTTTTTCTCAAGTAGACTGGAATAACAACGGCAGGTCCCCAGACATGCTAACTATTGATCAGACTAAACGATCAAAGCAGTCTAGGGTAATATCTCTGATGTAACACCACAGGCCTTACAGCAAAGGGTCTCTCTCTCTCTCTCTCTCTCTCTCTCTCTCTCTCTCTCTCTCTCTCACACCCACACACACACACACACACACACACACCTAGGGCTGCAACAAACAAATAATTTGATATTCAATTAATCTATCGATTACTGGAACGAATAATAGATTATTCGGATTATGAATCACTACATTACCAAATAACTTGTATGTAGCTATTAGCTTTTAAATTTATCTTGAGTTTATTTTATGCATTTGCTAACTAATAATAAAGACAATAAAGATGAATACTATTCAAGAATTCACGCTTTTAAAGAACTTTCCTGTTAATACAAAAGATAAAAAAAAAATCCAAAGTTTTTCCTGTCAAAATGTATAACCAAGGACATGCAAAGCAGCAGCAATAAAATAACAAAACTAAGTAAGTTTTCGTTTAATCAAGTAAATAAAAAAAAATCTATCTAAATTTAAATGTTACACTTAAACAGTTCGGTCTTTGTGTGCATTCTGCTGGCTGTCTATACCTTGCTGCAACTAAGTCCTACAGTCACAGCTCTATTGAAATGGAGGAAAGTCAGTATCTCTCCCGTGCTCCTCTGAGAGTAGATAAATCAATCAATCAATCAACCTTTATTTAGTCTCGGAGAACATTGAGGGTGCCCGCTGCACAGAAGTTGCGCTCTGATGGAGCGAAGGGGAAGTGGCAAATGTTTGTGGCAAACTTCTCTACAAATAAAAACAATTTAACGATTTTGCATTTAACGATTTTCATTTAAACGGTAACCCTTTGTCCAGCTACCCTGTATGTTCATGAAGAACCACCTCCTTAAACCTTTAGCGAGTGAAGCCGAACGCTCGCGGAGATCAGAAACGTGTTCGGAAGCGCTGGCCTGTGTTCGCTGAATTTAAACACACTGGCAGCCTCGACATTAAGATGACGGTGCAGTGTTTAAAACTGTAGGTTAAACGTTATTTGGAAAGTGAACAGGGTCACTGTCTTAAATCGCCACGCCCCAAACCACATGTATTTATGTACTTCACACACTACACTAATGAGTGCACTTATAATGGTATATGTGCTATTTTTACACACTATTTAGAGTGCTAGTAGCCGGTTTGGGATGCACAGAGGTCAGCTTCCCAAATAGCACAACTCACAACCTTTTTTCTGAGTTTAGCCTCCGTACCTTTGAGGGCAATGGACAATTAATAACGACAATTAATCACAATTAGAAAAAATAATTTTTGGTGTTTTTACAATATAAATGTCTATGATCATTAACACTGCAGTGACAGAGCATAGAAGTCATGTTCCTCAAACCATGTGTACAGTGGGGTAGACAGCATTTGCCTACTGAAACAGACCACTGCCAATGGGGAATACCTGTGCCATGAAGTGGTGTACCTTGTCTGCATTGTTTAGGTAGGTGGCACGTGGCAAACATCCACTTGTCTTCTTCCCACAGTATACCATGGTGCCATCACCTTCCCAGGTGAACAGAGCATACATACCCAGCCATTCATGTGATGTAAAAGAAAATGGGAATCATTGGACTAGATGACCTTCTTCTGTTGCTCCAAAGCCTATCTCTGCTGCTGTAATGCCCATTGTGGGTGCTTTCAATGGTGGGTAGAGGTTGGCATAGTCACTATGGCCAATCTGCAGCTACACAGTCTTATACACAGCAGAGTATGATCCAATGTTTGTTGTGACACATTCCTTCTATAACCATCATTAAAAAGTATTGTGACATGTCACAGTAACCTTTCTGTTGGTTTGGACCAGATGGTATGTGAGATGTTCTGACCCAGTCTCCTCACCATACCAATTTGGCTTTTGTCAAAGACACTTAGGTCTTCATGTCTGTCCATTTCATCAGCATTTAACACAGGGCTGGGTGGGTCAAGACCAATTCCCTCACTCCCAGTCAGCTTTTTTTCTTTACTGTCTAGCCACTAAAGATCAAGCTCAGGCCGTCAGTTGTTTCATTCCTTACAGCGAGCTTGCTGTTGCTGTTTCATCTGGCATTTTTGCTCAACATGGCCCTCACTGTTTGCACAATGTGCACCCACTTTTGTAACAGTTGTTTCAAATTAAAAGTCCTCTACAGAGTCTTGTGACTGCAACTAACAGATCAGAAAATTCTGAAGCGGCGGCTGCCGCTGGAAAGTATCAATATTTAATTTAGGAATGAAGAATGCAAAAACAGATTAACTATTGTAGATGTACAAAAATGATAAGTATGTTTAATAGAGTAGACAGTAAGTGTACACAATGTTTAAAAACTCCCACTGCTGTGAGATATATTTTTCACTTGTAGTAGTACAATGCACACTAACATGCCACTATCATGTCAGTGTTACAACAGTGCTGAGAATGAAGCATCACCTAAATGATAACTGCTCAGTGGGTCCTGACCACTGATGAACAGGGTAACTACCAAATGCAGAGAAAGAGATGGTCTACAATCTTAAATTGCTAAACTACAAAATATAGCTTAATGCTAAGTAGATCTGATAAACTGGACAATGAGTGTACATAAAAGGTAAGTAGGTGGACCTAACAAATAAAGTGACCAGTGAGTGTATCATTATATCTAATCAGAGACACTGTTATAATTATATTTTAGCAGTTCCCATAGCCATTGCAATGTCCAACTTAATTTTTACACTGCATTTATGTCTATACCATGTAGCCATGATGCATATTGTACATTTTGAAACTGCTTTTAGGTACTGTGATGTTACATTTTTTGCCATATTACGACATCTGTACAAATGTCATGTACTGTATATCAGCACATTCACACAAAGTTTTCAACAGGGCGAAAAACGTAACAAAGGTGAAGGTCAAAAGAGAGCAACATAGCGTGACAGATGTAACGACTGCATGGTGCCATTCTTGGGGGGCACACACACACACACACATACGCACGCACAGACACACACACACTCATCCAAGAGACAGTGTTTTCAGTGCACTCTACCCACATGCATTAGCTCTTTTCATATTAAAATTGGTGAGCTGCTGCTAACCTTTTAGTTCTGTGGATACAATATCCCTCTTACAATAGCCAAAAATTCAACATCTTTTCTACTTTTTTCATTCTCTCTTCCTCACTCCCTCTCTCTCACTCCTCCTACACACTGCTCTTATTAAAAATGCATTGCGGCCCTTCTATGGTCAATTAAGCTTTGCCCACTGTCTTTTCTCACGCTAAACTCATGTAAATAGACGGTAAATCTCAGAGTAAATTGCTCATAGGCAGCCGTAGGCAAGAGACAGTTGTCTTGGTACTCATCACCAGGGCGCCACCACACATGCTGGACACCATCTGAGCCAAACAAGCTTATTTTGGTCTCGTCAGACCACAGGACATGGTTCCAGAAATCCATGTTCTTTGACTGCTTGTCTTCAGCAAACTGATTGCGAGCTTTCTTGTGCAACAGCTTCAGACGAGACTTCCTTCTGGGACGACAGCCATGCAGACCAAGTTGATGCATAATGCGGCATATGGTCTGAGTACTGACCTGCTGACCTCCCTCTTCTTCAACCTCTGCAGCAATGCTGGCAGCAATCATGTGTCTAATTTTTGAAGCCAACCTCTGGATATGACGCTGAACATGTGGACTCAACTTCTTTGTTTGACCCTGGTGAGGCCTGTTCGGAGTGGAACCTCTCCTGGAAAACTGCTGTATGATCTTGCCCACCATGCTATAGCTCAGTTTCAGGGTGTTAACAATCTTCTTATAGTCTAGGCAGTCTTTGTGGAGAGCAACAATTCTATTTCTCACATCCTCAGAGAAATCTTTGCCATAAGGTGTCATGTTGAATATCCAGTGGCCAGTATTTACACCAAATTTAACAGCCCTGGTCCCCATTCTCACCTGGTAACGCTAACGAGTCACGTAACACCAGGGAGGGACAACAACACAATTTGAACAGGTTCACTGTGAGGTGTACTCACGTGTGTTGCCGGCTATTTAGACATTAATGGCTATGTGTTATTTTCAGAGGACAGTAAATCTATAATATAGAAGTTATAGAAGTTAGTATAGAAGTTAGAGTTTCAGTTCTATAGTGTTGTCCTATGAAAATATAAAATAAAATAAAATGTGAGGGGTGTACTCACTTTTGTGATATACTGTGTGTGTGTATGTGTGTGTGTATATGTGTATGTATATTTATATATACACACACACATGCCACTTTATTAGGTACAGTTGCTAGTAAAAGGCTGGACCCCCTTTTGCCTTCAGAACTGTGTTGGAAACATTACTCAAAGATTTTGAGTTGTTGCAGAATTGTTGGCTGCACATCTATGATGCGAATCTTCCGTTCCACCACATCTCAAAGGTGCTCTATTGGATTGAGATCTGGTGACCGTGGAGGCCATTGGAGTATAGTGAACTCATTGTCATGTTCAAGAAATCAGTTTGAGATGATATGAGCTTTGTGACATGGTGCATTATCCTGCTGGAAATAGCCATCAGAAGATGTGTACACTGTGGTCATAAAGGGATCGACATGGTCAGCAATAATACTCAGGTAGGCTGCAGCATTTAAACAATGCTCAATTGGTGCTAAGGGGCCCAATGTATGCCAAGAAAATATCCCCCACACCATTACACCACCACCACCAGCCTGACACAACGCAGGATAGATCCATGCTTTCACATTGTTTACGCCAAATTCTGACGCTACCATCTGAATGCCACAGCTGAAACCGAGACTCGTCAGACCAGGCAACATTTTTCCAATCTCCTATTATCCAATTTCGGCGAGCCCATGCAAATTATAGTCTCAGTTTCCTGTTCTTAGCTGACAAGAGTGGCACCCGGTGTGGCCTTCTACTGCTGTAGCCCATTTCCTTTAAGGTTCGACGTCTTGTGCATTCAGAGTTGGCATTCTGCGTTCCTTGGTTGTAAGAAGTGGTTATTTGAGTTACTGTTGCCTTTCTATCATCTCAACCCAGTCTGCCCATTCTGCTCTGACCTCTCACATCTGCAAGGCATTTTCATCCACACAACTGCCGCTCACTGGATATGTTCTCTTTTTTGGGCCATTCTCTGTAAACACTAGAGATGGTTGTGCGTGAAAATCTCAGTAGATCAGCAGTTTCTGAAATACTCAGACCAGCCCATCTGGCACCAACAACCATGCCACGTTCAAAGTCACTTAAATCACCTTTCTTCCCCATTCTGATGCTCGGTTTGCACTTCAGCAAGTTATCTTGACCACCTCTACATGCCTAAATGCATGGGATTGCAAACACATGCCATGTTGTTGGCTGATTAACTAGTTGTGTTAACAAGCAATTGAACAGGTGTACCTAAGTGACCAGTGAGTGTATATATATATACATACATATATATATATATATATACACTGAGACGCCGAATGCAACCTAAATGCGGCACCATTTGGTGGAACAGGAAAATTCGATAGGGAAGCAACATCATCTTCACAAGTAGTGTGTAGTGTTTGACAGTCTCTCTTTGCAGATTTAACGTACCAGGAAACCAACTGCGCTGCTTACAAATGTGAATAAGTCCGTTGGTCTTCAAATGTTTGCATGTCAAAAATATACTGACACAGTGACTTACTCTCTCAGTCAACTTTTTTAATGATACGCCTGTGTTAATAATTGTAATATACAGACCTCCAAAGCAAAATAGTAAATATTTGTCAGAAATCAGAATTATTATCAGTTGCATCCACAATCTTCTCTCTGGGGACTTTAACTTACATATCGATAGTCCTTCAGATAGTAATTCATTGGAATTCATTAGACTTCTAGAGACAATTGATTTGAAGAAGCACGTGGGCAGCCCTACTCATAGGCTAGGTCACAACCTAGATTTGGTTATCACTATAGCTTTAAATACAAATGTGTCTCAAATCGCTGATGTTTTTGTATTTTCTTTCAAATCAATTTAGAAGTGAAAAAGAAAGTACTTGAACGTTACTTTAAAAAACATTACATTGACTCAAACAGTTGAGCAGCTTAAAAAAAGTTTACAACAGTTCAGGGAATACAGGCATGACTCCATCCTGTAATGCTCTAGTCTCCGATCTAAGTGCTAGATTACAGGAAACCCTTTACCTCCTCGCTTCAGTAAAAAGGAAGAAAAATCCATGGATGAATGTGGAAATATGCCAGTTTAAGAGAAATTGTTGTAAATCAAAGAGTTTATGCAGGAAACTAAACTGCAGATACATTATGATAATCTCAAAGATTAGATTTCAGTCAATAATAATGCTATGAAATTTCCAGACAGTCATATCTCTCCAGTGTAATTAATAGACACAAAGACAATACCAAAATCCTTTTTTCCACCATTAACCCTAACTTGTCTGGTAGTGCGTTTAATGATGATTTATCTTCTAAAGTGTGTGAAGAGTTTGCAATTCATTTTCAAAATAAAATAGACCTGATACGACAGGGTGTAGCTCAGCAGACTGAAACAACCTCCTAGTGTTCCTGATAAACCACCTACATCAGTAATGGCATTTTTCTCTGTTATCAACTAGGAGGAGCTTACAACTATTTTAAACAAACTAAGTTCATCCACATGTGATCTTGACTCAGTTCCTACTTCATTCCTTAAGATGGTTTCTGATTGTGTGCACAATGATTTTTTAACTATTGTAAATTGTTCTCTGATCAACAGGTGTTTTTCCAGATGTTTTTAAAACTGCCCTGATGAAGCCTCTGCTTAAAAAGAGTAGCATGGATCCTTCTATACTAAATCATTTTAGACCAATTTCAAACCTACCTTTTCTAAGTCTCAGAAAAAGCTGTTTTCAAACAACTAAATACCTCTCTAACATCAAACAATTTATATGAGAATTTATATTTGTTCTAACTACTGTACTGAGACAGCACTGATTCGTGTTATGAATGACCTCAGGATCAGCGATGATGCACACATTCCTTCTATTTTGGTTTTATTATCTCTTAGTGCAGTCTTTGATACCGTTGACTACAAGATTTTAATACAGTGTCTTGAATGCTGAGTCGTCCTCTCAGGCACAGTTTTAGAATTTATCAAATCACATCGGTCAGTTCACCGTTTCACTTGGAAATCATTCATCAAAAGATTCGCCATTTCTTGTAATGTCCCTCAAAGTTCAGTCTTAGGGCCTTTAGTGGATGTTGCACATTTTTTTTACAATTAAATCATGAAAAAACTGAAATACTGATCGTTGGTACAGATTCTCAGAGAAAATGATTTATGAGAAACTTCATTCTTTAGCTTCATATTTCGAATCTGAAGTATGAAACCTAGGTGTAATCTTAGACTATGAGCTCTAGTTTACCCCGTGTGTAAATACAGTCACTAAAGTGATTTTTATAATTTGAGAAATATCCCTAAAGTTGGCCCTTTCTATCTTGAAGCAACGCAGAGAAACTTGTTCATGCATTTGTTACAAACAGACTTGACTACTGTAATGCTCTTCTTACTGGACTTCCTAAGAAAACTATACATCCCTTACAACTCGTACAAAATGCAGCAGCGCAATTCCTAACAAAAATAAAAAAGAGAGATCACATCACTCCCATTTTGAAATAACTGCACTGACTGCCTGTATCATTCAGGATAGATTACAAGGTTCTGCGACTAGTCTTTAAAGCGCAAAATAGCAACTAGCACCTGCTTACATTACAGAGTGTCTGTCTGTTTATGTTCCGGCACATAATCTAAGATCTGCAGATAGTGGCCTTCTACAAATACCCTCTGTAAAATACAGAAAATGTGGAGAGACTCTCAGTTATTCTGCTTCTGAACTGTGGAATTCAATTTCACTTTTTATTAGAAGCATCTAAAAACATATCTCTTAAAGTTAGTATTTAATTAAAACTCTACATCTCGAGGTGTTTATCTTGTAATTTGATATTTTTCATTTTCTTCTAATTCTAATTCAATACTAATAATTTATTGTACAACTATGTTTTATCACCTGTCTGTAAAGCACTTTGAGCTGGCACCAGCATGAAAAGTGCTATAGAATTAAATCATTATTATTATTATGAACTTTAAAAAATAAAGGTACTAAAAAGAATTTAAAGAAAAATAAAAGAAAATAGAAAAGGAGCAAAAACAGGCTGAAAGGGCAATGAGAGGAGGAAAATAAAAAGCTAGACGGGCAATGAGGAGAGGGTATAATGTGTGTGTGTGTGTGATAAAAAAGAAAGACAAAAAGAGAGAGAAGCATAACTGAGAGTAGATGGACGTTCTGAGCCACTAAGGAAAGTCTCATCTCTGTTCTCAAAAGAAAGTTGCCCAAACAGGCAAAAACAACCAGCCTCCCTCACAACGCATATAGGGCTCTTCCATCTGCATATACACATTTTCTCAAATCTGAAATATCAGGCAGAAAAATGGAGGTGGGTAAACTTACGACTGGTGGACACTACAGTTGTAGAAGACAAAATCCACATTTGTAAACTTCTTCCCTGTCTCTTTTGACTTCAGGTAGAGCTTCATCACACGCTTGTCACCTATGGCAAGGAGAGATACGTGCTACAGATACTGCAAAGAAATGCACAAATGCACATTTGTATGTGTGCTCTCGGGTCTCACCCTGGTTGCGTGTAATATGGGCTATTTCATGTGTGGTGGGAGACAGACAGTAGATGCGTCCTCCAATGATGTGTCCCTCAGTCTCTGTGTAATCCTCAAATGAGCAGTTTACTCCTGCAGACAGACTGGGTACATTCTGAGCCTGCAGCACGAGCTAGAGAGCAAATGGAGACCTTTAGCATTAGTACTGCTGTAAAGACCATCCAGCAGACACTTAGTATTATTGTGTTTATTCCAAAGTGTCTACATAAACATCTTCATTTTAATTAAGAGACATTCATAATTGTGCTAGTACATAAACAAACAAGCACAATGAAGCATGCACATACTATCGACCTGACCGATATGTTGAGGTCCCCCAGATTTATCATTCTCACTACTAATTTTGGTACTAAAGCACTAATATTTAGTCGTTGCGTTATGATACGACAGATATGATGTGAAAAATTTACTTCTGCTAAAACAATACAGGCTGAACTGGTCAATCTGTGATAAGTAAAGGCCAGCCTGTACTTTTATACGTCTGCATATATTTGAAGTGGCCGTCAAGCAGATGTTTGCATAGGGTGTCGGCCAACTCACATGTCACATGACCGTGTACACTGGGGGCAGTGTCCAAACCAGAATGCACATAAAACAAAGAGGAAAGTCTCATTCTTTAACTATCCTAACTGAATACTGACATCACTACTTTTAATATTTGGAAGATTGGTCATATAAATGTTTGTAATGTCGAACCTTTTCTGTCAATCAACCTTCAAACTGCTCTATTTAATTTTGTACTGGTTCTAGTATGGGGTGAGTACTGTTTGGGTCTTGTCCCACTCTCAACACTACCAGCATTTATAGAGTTTATACACTTTTTAAACAGTGAAATTCCATGACTTTTCTAGGACATAAAATTTCCATGCTACATATTTAGCACAGTGCTGGGCAATATATCATCTATTTCTGTATACTTTATATTTTTAGAAGTATATTGATAGATAAGGACCACATGTTCACATGATGGTTTACATTTAACTTGTTTGCTTAAAATTCATAAAAATAAGGAAACCCAGGAAGCATGAGTTCATTATCTTTATTAATATTAAACATTAATATCACCTGATAGCATGATACTGTGATATGTTTGAAAATATAATTATATTGAATTTTATCAGTAACTGCCTAGTACTAATTTAGCATATAGACAGCTGGTCCAGGAGGAAAAAAGACCTACATTATCTAAATAATAATTTAATTTTTAAAAATTATTTTAAATGGTATGTGATTGAAATTAAAAAAGACATTTTATTTAGCCAGCGAATATAATTTATAATGTGTTGAATTAAGCTACTTACTTAATATTTTAGAGGTTTGCACATAATGTAATCTGTAAGCCACACTAATCCAGGAACCCCTACTCTGAGTTTCAATTTTATATAAACTTAACTTTGGACAGCTGATTGGTTTATGTCAATGTTTTATATTATTATTATTTTATTCGTCTGTGATCTTATAACAGCTATTATTGTTGCTAGGCATTTATTTATCCATAGCTATCATGTCAGGTTTTAACTGGCACTTTCTCTGATGATGAGCCAGTTCAGGTTAGTTTTAGACAGAGTTTGATTGGACTCTTTAGCTGGGCTCAAAACAGTCAGCCAGGTAGGGTTGGGATCAGATAGATGGTTATCAGGTTGCATTTAGGTTCTGACTAAAATTTCAGGCCCATTTAAAGCTCTAACAGACAACATGTACATGCATTTTCAAAGATTTAGCTTTAAAAATAACTATGAATTTTAGTAATTTTGCAGATAGGCCTTAGCACACACATGCATGTAAATCTATACTCACAGAAACAGACATAACAGCTGTTTTTCATCAACATGCAATACTCACCCAGAAGCCACACACACAAAAGTTACTGACCTGCACTTCAGACATGGTGACTGAAATGTTGTTTGGGTGGACAGTGAGTCTGACACATTGCTCCATGCGGGAAGCAAACCGCTGGGGCTCATCAGCTCTTTCACATCGGTCCTTACGAGTGCAACTACAATGAGAATGAGTTAAATCACTTTCTAAACAATATTTAAGCACTTTTAAGTATATTTGCATGTAAAATGGTTTAATGTATCATTATATTATGTGAAATGATCAGATACTCACAGGTTGTGTAAGACACACCAGCCACAGTGGGGGTCTCCAGATCCAAGACACTCATTACAGCTAGAGTACTGCTCACAGCTCTCAACTGGCAACCTGCTCACCTACAGAGAGAGACACAGTCATTGGGAGAGAGTAAGTTGTCAGAATCTGTAGAAGGTGGTCATGGGAGGTGGGAAGTGTGATGCTGTTAAATGATATGGATTTCTGTGGGTACCGTGATAAGACCAAAAATACCCAAGCACTTTATTATTAAACACATATTATTATTGTCCACGTAGTGGAACACACTGTAACATAAATATATGTTCACAATAACCATCCCTGGTAGACGGCATAAAATAATCTGGATGCGAGAGCCAATGTAAATTTTTGTTGACCAGCTCTAGTAGAAAAGCATTCCAAACCCCAGACATACTGCAAAAGTTAAAAAGCCTTTATCAAAACCCAGATTTATACACATACTAATATGCAAGTCACCCGTGATTTATTTAAGTTCTATTCAAAATGGCCATTAAGTTATTAATTTTTCAGTATCAGGAAAAAAAAGCAGGAAACTTACATAGAATTTAAAATTGGCCTTTATTACATCTTCCATTTCTGGGAGACTTGCTTTTAGTTTTTACAAAAATCTGCAGGGATATTTTTCCACACCTCCACAGTTCAGTCTTATAAGTTGGTAGCATTTTCTGGTTCTCATGATCCAAGTAATCCAGAATACATTCAAAGATCTTGAGGTCTGGGTTCTGGTGTTGCAGATATTTTCAATTTTCCATTCCTTATCAAGTGGTTTGTATCATATCTAATCTCTTCTGAAATATATCCTGAAAAAATGAATAGCTTGTACTTACTCGCTGTTTTGACTGGAAATTAAATAAATGAAGTGTGGTCCCTGACTTTTGCACAGCACTGTACATATACAAATACACACATTAATGGTGCTCATAATTCCAATTCTCTGCAAACCAGAGCAGCAAGACTAGGGGCACCATCTCGCAAAGACCCTACTACCTTTCATGTCATGCAGTTTCAACTTTAATCTGACACAAGACATGTGGTTTTATATTTAATGTGCCTGCACCAATGTCCTCAAGCCATGTCCTGTGTCTCTCTCAGGTGTTGCAGGTATTACAAGAAGAGGGCAGGCCACTTTTACATCTGCTGTCAGAGATGAGGAGTGATCCATTTAATCGCCGTGCTGCATCATTAAACTGTCTGAGCCCTGCAGAAGTGCAATTATAGGAAGAAAGGAGGATCGAGAGACAGAAAGCAAGAGAAAGAGAGAGAGACAAGAAGAAACTGGAGAGCTGCCAACTGCTATAGGAGAGAGAGGTGATAAAAGAGAGGGCAAGACGAAAGTGAGGACATGCATACAGGATGGAACAGTAAAACAGCAAAGAAGTAAAAGATGAGAGGTAAGAAATGAGACAAAAAGCATAAGAGAGACTGAGTGGAGAGCGAGAGTGAAAGGGTGTGTGTGCGTGTTTGTGTGTGTGTGCGTTTGTGTGTGTGCGCGTTTGTGTGTGTGTGCGTGTGTGTTTGTGTGTGTGTGTTTGTGTGTGTGTGTATGTGTTTGTGTGTGTGTATGTGTGTGTGTGTAGGTGTGTGTGTGTGTGTGTTTGTGTGTGTGTGTGTGTGTGTGTTTGTGTGTGTGTGTGTGTGTGTGTGTGTGTGTGTGTAGGGTGGCCAGTTTTCACTTTCCTTCATGCGATCTGATAAGAGGTAAGGCACGGACAGCAGTGCAGTTCTGGATAAATGGGTAAATGGGTCAGTGAGCAGAAGCATGAAGATACAGTAATTTCACTCACAGATGAATGAAAGGATACTCCTTATTTTCAGCCTGACTGCCAAAGTTGTGAGCCTGTACATGAGCATATCCTAATCTGATTGGGATCAAAGCTGATCCAACATATTTTAATGGATTGGGTATCGGCTATACTAGGCTGATCAATTTCAATCCTTCAAAATATTTTTGAACTGTATTTTTAGTTTTTATTCAGTAAATATTAGAACAAAGTTAAACTTAAACTTTAGTTCAGCTATAGCTGTTTTTATTCGGCAGGAAACCTTTCCTCAAAAGTTGAATAGTTTCTTAAAAAAAGTCTCTAAACGTATGACTGTTTACGAAGCTGAAGTCAGCTTCTCATTCACAGCTTCTAGTTTGAATTTTCTTGTTCTACCTTTAGGTAACTGCTGCACCATTTAAGGTGGAATGGGAAAATCTGAACAAGAAACAGCCTAACGAGAGGCTGACCTCAGCTTCACGACTTTTTAGTTTGACAGGTTCTCGCTGCAGATTAAACATCCATATCAGGAAACCAGCTGAGTGCTTGTAAACGCAAATACACTATATTTCCAAAAATATTCAGTCGTCTGCCTTCACACGCATATGAACTTGAGTGATATCCCATTCTTAATCTATAGCATTTAATATGATGGTGGCCCACCCTTTGCAGCTATGACAGCTTAAACTCTTCTGGGAAGGCTTTCCACACTGTTTATTGTTAAAACTGTGGCTCTGTCTAAAAGACAGGAGGCTGAGCTGAAGGTGGCGGAGATGAAGATGCTGAGATTTTCGTTGGGAGTGACAAGGATGGACAAGATTAGAAATGAGCAGATCAGAGGGACAGTGAATGTGGAGCAGTTTGGTGATAAAGCCAGAGAGGCCAGGTTGAGATGGTTTGGACATGTGTTGAGGAGGAATAGTGGATATATTGGGCAAAGAATGTTGGAGATGGAGCTGCCGGGTAGAAGGAGGAGGTAGACTTCAGAGAAGGTTTATGGATGTAGTAAAGGTGGACATGGAGAAGGTTGGTGTGAAAGTAGAGGAGGCAATGGATAGGGAGGATGGAGGCAGATGATCCGCTGTGGCGACCCCTAAAGGGAGCAGCCGAAAGAAGAAGAGTATTGTTAAAACTGTGTTAGAATGATCAGCATAGCTTTATTTTACTGTACAGGACGATTATTTTATTTTTACATAAAAATCTGCTGTGGAGCCGCAACAGGGCAGTAACAAAGTCACCTGCTGCCAACCCCTGGCCTAGTAATAAACCAAAAAAAGCGAATGAAGTTGAGATGGTACTGTGCCATGGAAAAATGTAGTGTTTTTTTTTTATTTCTTGAATTTTGGTTACATCACCATGCACTAGAAGGTACAAGTACATAATATTAACCAAAAAATGTTGTGCTTTATCTTCGCTTCCCACCACTTAATTAGCTTAGAGACCTTCCTGATACCACATTCCACTTGGAAATATGTCACATTACAGAAGGAATGTAAACTTTCACATTTGCTGTTCAGAGGCCTTAGCAAAATTTACTGAAGGATACTTTTGAAAAATATTTGGTTGTAGTTTGAGAGTGAGAAAATGAAGGTCTGGTCATTGTGCCACCTTTATTTCATGAGAAATCAAAAAGAGAAAGTCAAATATTCAGCAAATCCCCAATAAAAAAATTTTAATGTGCTCATTCAGCTTCAACAGCCCTAGCTCAACCTAGAAACACACAATCAAAATGTTAATGTCTTAGCGCTAACCACAGCAGTTGCAAACTAATTTGACTAATAAGAAAGAACCGGAGTGAAACGCCTTCTTTTCCAACGTACACTTTTACATATATAACCATAGATAGAACAAAATCCCTACTAGAGCACAGGTTTGTCATGCACAGCATGTTCTAAATATCCCAGTTGTTCATCACTCAGGCATATGCGCCAGAAAAGCTATCATGTAATGGCTTTATATTAAACTCTGTATTCAAAGATACATTTCAGTGTGGTTCTCTGGTTCGAGCATTGGAGAGTGGAGTGCAGAGCTGTTTTTTGTCTGTATCAGCAAAGCATCTGTGTACCTGAATTGCCAGCTACTGGAATGAAATGAAGATGAAATGAAGTGTGTGTGTCAAACCTCAGAATTTGCCTCTAATGTCATTTGGCATACCCCTAGGGCAGAGGTCAGCAACAGGTTAGTGCCGTGTTGCAGCTCCAGAGCAGAATTAGATTTTTAGGTAAAAATAAAACAATCCTGCAGTAAAATAAAGCTCTGCTGATCGTTTTAACACAGTTTTAATAATAAATGGTCTTAAACGCTGGAGTCGTATAAAGTATAACTGCTTATTTAACCTTTAACCCTGAAGGTTGGTGCACAGACTGCTGGGCACATAGCAGCAGAGAAAGTAATGTCACTTAGCTAGTAGCTGATGAAAAGGTAGGGAGAAAGGTTTAAAACAAACATTGATAATTTGGAGACTAATTGATGTATTTGAGTTTATCAGCACTCGGCTGGTTTCCTGATACATTTAATCTGCAAGAAGAAACTGGGAAATAATAAAAAGTCGTGAAGCATTCTCAAGAAACTTAGGTTTAAGAGTTAAGCTTAAAGTAGAGCAAAGGAATTGTTTTCATCTATATTGTGATTTTTAGCCTATACTTACACATTAGCATAGACTGAGGCACATTTACAAGATGGTAAAATGGACATAAAATGTTATGCCTCCTGAGGTGATTTGATTTTTTATTGAAAGGACAAAATGACTCTTCTTAGCACTGTGGTTGCTGACCCCTGCACTAGTGGTATGAGTATCACAGTGTGGGAACCACTGTTTCAGAGGATGGTAATGAAAATTAAAATGATGATGCTGCTATGTTTCAATTATGAAGATTCACTGTGATGCTGCATACACAGCAGCATTATACACACCTGTACAATCTGTCTTTGCTTCTATTTGTCTGTGCTATCTTATCTGTGCTAGATACTAATAAATTGCACACCTCTTCATATGAGCAGATAGAGCTCTCATCCTTCGATATTTAACAGACAACATTCATTTGCCTGCAGCAGGAGGAGGAGAAAAATGAGGGCTATATTAAAAATAAATAACATCTGCAAACAACACTCATTTAATGCACTATGAAAAGCGTCTCCATCACAAGGTGGAGGGGCAGATGTTTTTTTTTTTTTTTTTTATTATGAGGACTGAGTGGACCCTATGGATTGTAATTGGTCCATCTGTACAATGTGGGCCCAAACTGGGCATGCACTAAAGCATGACATGATAATCAGTGGGTCATTCTTCCACCCTTAAACACATACACAAAACACACACACACACACACACACATACACAAACCACCACCACCACCACCAAACACATAGGTTATTTCATTTGCGTTCTTTCTTAGCCTTCAACCAGCTCATCTATCTTTAATTAGGCCATGCAAAAAAGAAAAAATAGCAAATGAAACCAGACCACAGATCACAGCCAGGAAGCCAGACACAGCTGAGGGAGAGATAAATCTCTGTATGCAGTCTCAGCACTCTCAACAAAGAGCAATAAAGGAAACAACATCCTAACAGCATTCAAACCAATACATTTCCTCCCATCAATGACTTGGAGCGATTTTTTTTTATAGAAGTGCTTCAGCTGTCTCTAAAACATCACAAATGTGCTATCATCATTAAGGATGTAAACAATGACTTTCTTGCAATAAATAAAAATAAATAAATAAAAACTTATGATTTAAGGTAGCATTATACGAGAATTGGTATAGTTTTTCAAGATATCAACACCGTTCCAACTGAAGACCTATTATTTCTATTGCCAGAAAGCCACCAAACTGAATATTCTCACTTTGGGCAGGTCCCAAAGTTTTTATCCAAAGTCACACTGACCCACACTCCTCCCTTTATTGTTTTTTCATCTCTTCCTCCCATTTGTTTTTGCCCACTCCCAAGCACTATTAGTTTCTACTGCATGTTCTTGCTCAGGGCAGGCCCCAAGCTCTAATCCACAGCAAAACTGACTCTGCTATGTGTCATTTTTTTCCTCCCTCATAACTCCCACAAACTCCTGTTAATTTTTAAGAACACCTAGCAACAACTTGGCAACCCCTTAATAACCACTCAACGAACACCCCATACGCCACGCAAACTTCTAGCAACATCTTAACACCTAATCCTTATACCATAGCAACCTCCTTTCAACACCTGCACAATTACTCTCTAGGAAATACAGTATTCTAGTTCTTCTTTTTCTTACTTTTCTGTCAGATTTTTGGCCACAAACTTGTCCCACAGTTTTTGAGATATAGACACCATTCCCACATATTCCACTTAGCATACAGCACAAATTTGTCCCTGAGTACAAATGCAAAGCTGTTCTGAACCACACTCACTGTTTGTCATATTTTCCTCGTTCCTCATTTTTCCCAATTCATTTTTGCCCCCCCCTCACAAGGCCAATTATTATTTTGGCCAACAGCCACCAGACTGCATGTTCTCACTTAGGGGAGGTCCCCAAACTCTACTGCACAGCCATACTGACTTGCGCTCGTCTATGTGTCATTTTTTTAATCCATCATTCCTCCCATACAGTCCTATTCATTTTTGGCCATAACCCAAACCCTATTATTTTCTTTACATGATAGCCACAAAACTGCATATACTCACTCAGGAAGGGTTCCAAGCTCAAACCCACTGCCATACTGACCCAATCTCTTCTATGTGTCATTTTTCATCCCTCATTCCTCCCCTACACTCCCATTAGCTTCTCACCCCCAACAAAGCTCTACTCTTTCTTTCTCATGACAACCAACAAAGTAGACATACTCACTCGGGGCAGGTACTCAAGCTCTAATCCACAGCCATATAGACCTGCACTCCTCCATGTGTCACTTTTCATTACCACTTGACAACTCCCCATGAACGACTTATTAAACATCTTGTACACCATGGCAACTGCCTCGCAACATCTTAGCAGCCACATGGGATACCATAGCAACTGCCTAGCAACACCCTAGTAACCACCTAGCAGCCCCTAGCAACCACCTCAGATACTATAGCACAGGAACTACCTGTGATACCATAGTAACCACCTAGCAAAACCTTACTAACCACCTGGGATACTATAGCAAGCACTTAATAAGCACCTAATTAAAAGAAGGGAAAACTTTAAATCCTTACATTGGCTATCAATCTGTTACAGATTAGACTATGCATTATATACTATAATGCTATTACTGGTCTACATATCACTCAATGGTGCAGGACCAGCATTTTTATGTTGCAGAGATATGAGTCAAACAGAACTCTCAGATCATTAGGAACTAGTCAGTTAGTTCTCCCGAAGGTAAAGACTACACATGGAGAATCAGCGTTTAGATACAATGTTGCTCTTAAATGGACCCAGTTGATAGACAGCATTAGAAGAACCCCAAGACTGGACACTTTTAAATCCAGGCTTAAAATGTCCCTGTTTGAGTAGACTTTCAGCTCAGCTTAAATACTGTTAGCGTTTCTAGACCTATTTCCTCTGTACCAGCACTTTAACCATAATCTAATTTGTAGTTTTTAATTTGATTATCTTAATTGAATTTCTTTGATTTTTAATTTAATGAGTTTGTCTTGTAAATTTATGGTTATAGTCAAGTTTTAAGTATATTTTTAATGTTTTTGTGTTTTTCTATTTGTGTTTACTTTTTCTCTAAACAACTCTGACTCTTAATTTTCTCATTTGTAATGCACTCTGAATGACAGCCATGTTTGAGATGTGCTATATAAATAAACTTGCCTTGCCTAAGGTGTCAGTGGATATAAAGTATCAGTAAATTTAAGGTGGCAGTGGATTTTAGGTATCAATAACTCTAAGGTGGCATTGAATTTAAGATGGCAGTGGATTTAAGGTATAAATAAACTTAAGGCAACAGTGAATTTAAAGCGGCAGCAACATTTAAGGTGGAAATGGATTTAGGGTATCAGTTATTTTAAGATGGCAATGAATTTAGGGTATTAGTGGATTTAAAGTAGCAGTGTAACAGAGGTCTGCCTTACTGTGAACCCAACACAATATCTTGCAGTGCAGAACGATATGTTCTGAGTTTCTCGCGTGAGCAGGCGGAAATTAGATCCCGTCAGATGGGAGCGGACAGAAGCGTGCATATTAATTAATAGCCTAAATGAAGTAGAGTGATCACAAAAACATATATAAACAGTATAAAATGATAACAGTAAAACAGTTAAAATGAAAAGTCTTCTTGAGCAACTGAACGCGGAACAACACGCAAATTCTCATTGGTCTGATTCACATATACTGCATGTGCGTAGCATGAGCGAAACGGAAAGTCTTGCTTTCCATTTTGATCAGCGCTTTCAAACAGGCTGTGCATACGAAGCTGCAGAGTTGCAGACACTACACTGAAGTGCAGTGGTGTTTAGAGAAGAGACCTGGCGCCGATTTTTACTGCACACGTCACACAGCTAAATACACTGAAATAAAATTGTTAAAAGGCGATTTTTATGTAATTCATGATTAAAACATCGCACACTGCAGACAGATTTCCCAGTTGGTCTACCAGGCTTGAAACTTTTGCCTAATCACAAGTAAGAATGCTGTCCAGGATAAAGAGATATACCATGTACATTTATAAATTATATTTCTATTGAGCTCATCCACGCAACAAAGATGCAGCATGTGTGAATCAGGTGTTACAAAGATGGTTGAGCCTTCAGTCTGACGGCCACAGCTGCCCAGCAAAACGGCAAAAATAACCGCTCTGTGGTTTAATTCTTCCTTTCTGTATTCTGGGAATAAATGGCGTTTGTTTAAGTTACTCACAGACGACCAAGACTGCCATGTTACTTCAGCAGAGAATAATGTATATGTGATTAGACTGTGTCAGGTACTGGATGTGCGCAGGACAGCAAGGGCGGGAGCAGATCAAATCGTTTCGGTTGTGGGCGGAAACGGGAGAAATGATTCCGATTTTCTGTGGGAGCGGGCGAAAAAAACAGTCCTGCACAAACCTCGACAGTGTAATACAGATAGCAATGGATTTAAGGTGGCAATAAATTTGTTTACAGTGAATTTAAGGTGGCTTTGGATTTAATGTGGCTGTAGACGAAGGTATCAGTAAATTTCAGAGGGCAGTGAATTTAAAGTAGCACTTGATTTAATGTATCTGTAAATTTAAGGTGCTCTGAGCACCCAGCTAATGAACTTGAATGCACTCATCAGTACAAAGCTCACAGGTAAATGCCTCAACAAAACGTTTCATTCAGAACTTGAAAATCCACACAACAATGTCTTTTCGCAAAACACTCTGACTTCACTCAAATCTTGAAAACTTGCTCAGTGGTGCTCTTCACCTCCAAGACTTGTACATGGACGCAAAAAATTTTTGCTCTCAACTCCACAAGTGCACTGTTAGGTTTCGAATCTGCTGACGTAAAATGCTTGAACATTCGTGTCAAAACTCCAGCCAATCAGGCAAGTTTGTTGATCCAACCAATTGTGGCAATGTTTACTGAAAAAGTGTGCGATAATTGGTTAATGAATTATTATATTAAGGGCTGAATTATTCAGGTAGAGCCTGTTTGTTTTATTTGCCAGAATGACAGGGTTGCTTCTGGTATCAGTTGTGTTTTTAATGTGACCAAATTCACGTGTCAATGATACAGCCTTAATAACTTATTTGTCATCTTGCTAACTAGCTATAGCCATAACCTGGCTAATGTAACTAGCTAACGGCCTTTAGTACTTAGCTAGTGTTGGCTAATTTAGTTAATTTAACTAGCTTACCATCTTGCTTTTAACTTTATCATACCCAGTCACAGGTAACTACATCAGTCTCCTGAATGATGCTCGATTCAACATTGTGATTTTGCTGGAGTTCATGGATTGTTAAGGAAAGTAAGTGGACTGTTTACATTTTCACTAAATAACAAATAAAGTTTGTTGCATGGTCCATATCAGAGAAGCTCATTTGTTTACTCATTTTAAATAAGACTCAAGACTAATACTCATACTCATTTAAATAAGAGTTTGATGTTTTGTGTAAACCCAGTCTATATTTTGAAACTAAGCTGCAAAAATAGCCTGATGGAGGTACCAGTAAAATCGGTGCATTTGCATAAACCTACACATTCAAACTACAACAGTTCAGCTCCACCCAATCACATTAAAATTATTTTTGAATAAGGCACAATGTATGGCAGCCAATCAGAGCTTATTTACATATCAGTCTTAAAGACACATTTTACCCAGACACAAATTCACAAAGACATCATTTTAAAGGATAAAGGAGTGAATATGGTCATATAAAATTTATTATGAAAAATCCCAAGAAAAAATTCCAAGAAAACCACAGAATACAGGCCCTTTAATCTTTATTTTCCCCTATAGAATTCTATCTTCAAGCTGCCAACAACAGAGCTGAAACTGCTTTGGGGTTTTATTGTTGGCCATCAAGGTATATATAAAATATTTAATGTAAAAATTTCAAATTTGATATAATTTTGTAATTAGTGTCTTATTTGAGTAATATTTTCAGGGTGCGTGCAGACTGTGGGATGGGAAATGTGGACATTGCCCAGTGTATGTTCACAGTCAGAGTAACAGGACATGGCAGCCTTATTGTAGTTGAACTTTGTGTCTTCTTTTTAAAAATTTTTGAAAACTCAAGTTACCCAAGTACTCAAGTTCGTGTTGTGTTACAATTTTAATGATGAATGGAACAACAGATATGGTTCAAAATTACTTGTATTACTGTGATCCAATTGTGCAGTTAACATCTTACCATGCTCTGTGGCATGTATAAAAATAGTCACCAGATCTCAACCCAGTTGAACACCTATGAGAGACTTTGAATATGTGGGACATATGTACTCCACCATCTTCAAAACATCAACTGAGGGAAGATCTTTTGGAAGAAATGCATTTCTTCACTTGGGTACAAATCTAGAGAATTGTAGACTCTATGCCAAGGCAATTTGACGCTGTCCTGTTGGCTCACCTTAGACACAACACCTTACTAAGATTCTTTGGTTTTTTGTTTATCACCTATCAGTATATATTTTAAACTCTAAATAAAATGCTAGTCCAATTCTTTTTTAAGTACTTCATACCTGGGAGCTCCAGCACAATACATTCTCTTATATATATACTTATTTAAAATGGATTTATCTGTTGATATACATATGCACTACATGGCACTACATTGTATTACTTTTTTTTCTCTCTCCCCGATCTACTCTGAGCCAATGCAACGTAATTTCATTCTAATGCACACTGTACGGTGTAAATTTGAATGACAAAGTCTAAGTCTAAGTCTTTTTTTATCTAAGTCAAGTTTTGATCTCATGATCATTTTAACAGACTTCAGCATCAGACTGGTTTACCAAGAGTGACACTGGAGTATTTTCACCTAAAACGCGTTAATGAAGCAAGTGTATTGTTAGAAAAATGATAATAGGACTTTAGAGACATAATTCATCTTTTAGTACTTTCACTTTCCATACATTTGAAGGCAAATACTTTTGTACTTTTACTCAAGTCGAGGTCTAAAGGAAGGACTTCTACTTTTACTGGAGTAATATTTTACTGCATGGGTATCCCTACTTTAACTCAAGTACATGATCTGTGTACTTCGTCCAACTCTGATCTCCACTGACCTCTTTATACCTGTTACAGACAGAAGTGAGCTCTTCTGATATGTACAGTCAGACTCAGCTGTTATAGTGGATCGATGGAATGATGGTTTTTAGTGTTTGTGTGATGGAATCTGCTATTGCACAGTAATAAGCAAACCTGTATGATGTAGTTTCTGAAATCGTTTACTACCATCTCAAATTCTGCTGCCTATACAGTAATTAGGGCCCCATTTCAGGCATGGCATTTGACTCCAGTGTACTGGAATAGATCCTATATCAACACTCCAAATCTGAATGAAGGCCCTGGAGTACTGCTGTAGTGATGTAGTACAAGAGTAGTGCTCATGAAATTATTCATTTAACTTTCTGCCTGCTTTATTGCTGCTCCACCATGTGATAACTGATTGACGAGTCTATGCTGATGTAATTGGAAGTACTGTAGACACGTACGTATGGCACATATTTTGTGAGTTACCTATATAGAAGCAGAAATGACTAATGGACCAGTTAGTTTCGCTCATGAAGCAACAGACATGAAAGACACAAGACCAGATATATGGCAATTTATGTACTGTATTGAGAAAATATGATTTAAATTTTTTCAATGTAGCAAAGGTTCTTTTTCTTTCAGGAATAGAATAAAATAAAATAAATCAACGTACAGAAACTTCCCCAAATAAAATAAACACTGCACAACTGATTCAAAGTGCAAAATCACAGGGAAGAACCTTTTTTCCTCTTTTTTTATACCCAAGTGTTATACTCCAGTAAAAGGTTGGTTTGAAGCTAAAATTCAGTGTTTTGATAACCTAAACTTAGTGTCCAGAATATTGTCTGTATTGATGCACTGAAATGCAGACAACAGGTAAGTCTGCTTTTTATGTTAAGATAAGATTAGACTTTTATTATCCTACTGGGGGAAATGTACATTGTTACAGCAGAATACACAGTAAGCAGATAAAGAGCAGTAAGTAGACAAAGATGTGCATCATATAAAATACAAAATATAAGATATACTATAGAAATAAATAAACAAACAAGGCATCTGTTAGCAGAAAAATATAAAAAATAAAAATAGAATTAAGAAACTATACAAACTTACAGTTTACACATGCAGTTGTATGGATATCGCACATTTCTGAGCAGGTAATGACTGGATATCGCACAGAAATTGTAGATATTGCACAGTAATAATTACAGATATTGCACAGAAAGTGTGTACGTATTGCACTTGTACCAATCTATCAGCAGCAGATACTGCACATTAATTATAGGTAGAATACGATACAATTAGGGTTTTAGAGTATGCTGCTTATTCAAAGGGACTGGTGAAAATCCAGAGGATATGGCAAAGAACTGCGTCTGAGAATAAATGTCCTTTACATTTATAGTTTGTGCTTGATAAAATTTCACTCATTAAAAACATTTTACAGTAACCAATGTGAAAAAATCATAAAATCATACAGAGCAAAACGCATTATGAATGGTCCTCAGAAAAGAGGTACAGTGATATATCTAGTAAACAAGATAAGATTAACTGTGCTCCTGTGCTTGTAGTCACTGGGAAGAGTTTTTGTCTCTCAGGAAAATATATATATATTTTTTTGGTCCAAGATGACACAATTTTACAAGACAAGTAAACAGGAGCATTAATAAGATGAGCGATATGGTAAGACAGTTAAGAGGTTTTGAACAGAACACTGTTACACATTGTTAGCTTCATTTTTAAAAATTCCCTAACGTCAGCTTAGTTGATTAATGTTAAGCTATTTATATTAAGCTTGCTAGTGTTATATTGGTGGTTAAGCCTCTGGTAGGAAACAAATGAAATGGCCCAGCTACCAATGTTAGTTAGATTAATAAGTTATCATTGTACTGTTCAATCATTTATATTTGTTTGATACTAGAAAGCTAGAAACCATCTAGCTGATGTCAGAAGGCTACAAGCACGCCAGCCAAATCAATACCATGGCAACGAATGTACCTTGACCAAAAGCTGTCATGATTGGTGCAATGACTGGTCCTCGTAATTGGTCCTCGACAGTTCTGATTGGCTGGAGTTTTGATACAGATTTTCAAGCATTTTACATTGAGCAGATTTGAAACCTGAGAGCACGCTGTGGAGTTAAGAGCAAAAATTATTTGCATGCAAGTAAGCAAGTCTTGAAGGTGAAAGTGAGCACCACTGAGCAAGTCTTGAAGGTGAAAGTGAGCACCACTGAGCAAGTCTTGAAGGTGAAAGTGAGCACCACTGAGCAAGTTTTGAAGTTTTAAGTGAAGCCAGAGTGTTTTGCACGTATGATTCCTGAAAGAGAAGGATGTTGTGTGAATTTTCAAGTTCTGAATGAAACTAGTGTTTTGTTGAGCAAATCCAAAGGCGTTTACCTGCAAGCTTTATACTGACCAGTGCACTCAAGTTCATTAGCTACGTGCTCAGAGCACCACAAACATTCCTCTCTGAAACATTTTGACCCAAAATGAACTCCACAGCACTGGATTTAAGGGAGCAGTGGACTTAAGGTAGCAATTAAATGAAGGTAGCAGTGGAATAAATGAGCCATTGAATTTAAGGGAACAGTGGATTTAAGGTAGCAATGAATTTGTGGTGGCACAAGACTCCAGATGGCAGTGGATTTAAGGCAACAGTGGGTATAAGGTAGCTGTGGATCTAAGGTAGCAGTGGACTTTTTGTGACATTGGATTTAAAGTAGACATAGATTTAAGGTTGCAGGAGATTTATGGTTTCAGTGAACTTAAGGAAGCAGTGGATTTAGGGTACAAGTGATTTTATTAGTATAGCAGTACACACAGACTTACGCACAGCAATACACAAAAATGAATTTAACGTGAAACTCCATTTAAGGTAGCACTAAAATTAAGGTGGCACAGAATTTAAGGTGGAACAAAAAATTACATAGTTCTAAATTCAAGGCAGCACAGAATTTAAGGTGGAAGTGTAAGATAGCACTAAAATTAATGTGGTACTGAATTTAAAGTGGAACTTCATTGAAGGTGGCACTGAATTTAAGGTGGAACTGCAATTAATATGGCACTAAATTTAAGGTGGTACTGAATTTAAGGTAACTCTATTTTAAAACCAAAATTGAGGTGGCATGGAATTTAAGGTGAAAAAAATGGTTTTTCATTAGTAAGCCTTGCTTAATATTTGAACACATCTTAAACTGTAAAAAATAAAATTTTTACTGTGGCCGTTTCCATCTCTGTTGTGCCCATCTCTCTGCTATAGGTGCAGATAACGTGCACATCAGTCAACCAATGTTACTACCCTGCTCTAAAAATGACGTCTTACCAGGCTAGAGCAAGGGAGAACTTAGTCTCATCACATTTAGCTTGTTATTTAGTGTTCTAGTTAGTTACTATTGTTAGTTCTGAGTTATTGTGTTCGTAGATATTGTAGTTTTTAGTCTTTAAGCTAGGTTGCGCTAGCTGAAGGTAGTCAATAAACTTAATAGTTATATTTAAATATTTAGTCTTTCAAGTTTAGTTTTTCAAACAGTTTAGTGTTTTTGAATTTAGCTTTTTTGGGTTAAGAGGGTCGAATGTGTGCTTACCACGGATATAAAAGCAACATAGGATTGCACACATTTCACACTAATCCAACACTGGCCATCCAGTAGTAACACATGACCAATTAGGTCCTACCATCCTAGTAACAAGGAACTTTGCCTGCTTGATGGAGGTGAAACTGGGTTATCTGCCTGAATGATTCTTTGTCTAAATCCTGATGGTTTCCCTTCATCTAAAGATTACCTAACAGTTCCGCTATGGTAGGTTCTCGTTATCTCTTAGTAGAGAGCACTTTGTCAGATGTCTCTGTTTAAAATCAAAGGAAGCAATCTAATGATAATTTAGCATCATATGTGGATGATGCAATTTATTAGTATTTTTCCCCAAATTGGCGCACTTCTTGGCCAGTATTTTTCAGATGATAGCATGAAGAAGTTAGCCTGCTAGCTAACTAAAACCCCCATGGCTCTACATAAGTTTGTGATATGTTTAGCTAGCTAGCTGGCTACCTTAGCTGACGTTGCATCCACATATGTCTGTTCTTTATCACATTACGCAGCCAAACTTGTATGTCTCTCTAATTATAGGAAACTGAGCGTACCAACAGTGCAGTGTTTTGATTCAGTTTAAACCCAAATATTTAGGTGAGAAGTATTGGGATTTTTTATTGTCAGCTTTGTGGACGTGATGTTAACTCGTGTCTATCCCTATTTTATTTTAATTAGAAAAACAAAAAAACAGAAACGTTTTTTTTTTTTTTTAATAAGAGAGACAAGGAATGTCGGACTGATTCAACTGGCCTGCACGTCTTTGTCCAGGCACATGTAAAACCATCCAGAAAATCTAAACGTAGTATCTGAGTACATAAACACTTAAACGTACATCAAGATCCAAACAGGCCAAGCTTTAGCCAATCATTTAAAAAGTAAGAAATAAACAAAAAAATGGTGCACAGCTTTGAAATATTGCATGGTCACTTGGACTAAGTCGATATTTTTTTCATAGAAATTCATGATGTGAGCAGAAATGCTCTAAGTGACTTGCCGTGGAATGACCTCTTTGTCAAATGTATCAAGGAAATTCATTTTGATTGAGCTTCAGTTACTTTGCTGTAGATGGAGCATACCTTTGATATCAAAAGTTACAGGCCAAGTCATATTGTACCTTTCAAGGCAACATACCTAGTCTGAAAACACCATTCATTTTTAGTTTGCATGTGACTTTTTATTATTTTTTTTGGCAAGCTTATCAGTCTTGCATAATGACCTCTGCCTTAGATGACCTTAAAAGAAAATCCACAAGAAACTTCACTCATGGTGGTACCTTTCTGTTAGCAGCAACATGCCACCATGGATCATTTTAGCTGAGCTGAGGAAAACAGTGGGTGTAAAAGTATTATTACAGAGAAGTGTGTGTCTTTTAGTGAGAGAGTAGGGGAATAAATTCTCTAAATTACAAAAGAATAACTTCTTTAATTAATAACACAAAGCCTGCAATTGTCTATTAAAATAAGCATATCCACAAAATGATTTTCCTGCAATTTTGTACAGTTTGGACTAATTAATGTTTAGGTAAATAAAATTGTTAGATTATCGCTCATCCGTGTCTTTATGGACCTTGCTTTGTGCACTGGTACGCAGTCATGTTGGAACAGGAAGGGTCCTTCCCCAAAGTTGAGAGCATGAAAATTTCTTGGTCTGCTGAAGCATTAAGAGTTCCTTTCACTGCAACTAACGGGCCGAGCCCACCTCCTGAAAAATGACCCCACACCATAATCCCCCCTCCACCAAACTTTACACTTGGTACAATGCAGTCAGACAAGTACCATTCTCCTGGCAACCGCCAAACCCAGACTAGTCCACCAGATTGCCAGACGGAGAAGTGTGATTTCTCACATCTCCACTGCTCTAGTCCAGTGGCGGCGCTTTACACCACTGCATTCAACACTTTGCATTGCGGTTGGTGATGTAAGGCTTGGATGCAGCTGCTTGGCCATGGAAACCCATTCCATAAAGCCCTCTATGCTGTTCTTGAACTAATCTGAAGGCAACATGAAGTTTGGAGGTCTGTAGTGATTGACTCTGCAGAAAGTTGGTGACCTCTGTGCACTATGTGCGTCAGCATCCGCTGGCATACCACTTGGTGGCTGAGTTGCTGTCGTTCCCAATCACTTCCATCAAGCTATTTTAGTTACTTATTTCTAGCTTTGAGTAAGGTATTATAGTGTTGAACCAGGGATTAGAGCTTTCTCATATTCTAACAATTATATAAGAGCA
Organism: Pygocentrus nattereri; assembly: GCF_015220715.1. Classification (NCBI taxonomy): domain Eukaryota; kingdom Metazoa; phylum Chordata; class Actinopteri; order Characiformes; family Serrasalmidae; genus Pygocentrus; species Pygocentrus nattereri. Next base: position 20,573,309 of record NC_051219.1, on the reverse strand, counting down.
TGTTTGTTTACCACCGGCAGTAATGTTTTGCTACAGTGGTCTAATGCCAAGTCGATATCTGGGATATCAAAGGTGTAATGGATGTCACTGAGTACCAGGTCATATAAAACAGCTTGGTCATTAAATGTTTTAAATTTTTCTTCTAACCACCATCCAAGAGCCTGGCTTTTTTATTCAAGTATTTCTAATGCATCCAATAGAGCAGTGGTCATTAAAACCAGGGTCATATACATCTACAGAAAGAGTTGTGTACCTGCGTATATTCCTAGTCTTTCTAACATTAACATCGGAAAGGGTTAGAATATCGAAATGTGCTCTACATTTTCAGAGAAAGAGGGAGAGAGAGAGAGAGAGAGAGAGAGAGAGAGAGAGAGAGAGTGAGAGAGATGCATTGTATAACTGTGTAAAGTGTGGCTTACATTCATAAATAATTTAGAATACATTGAGAAATAAATGTACCTCTGCAATTAGAAATGCCAAAGCAGATAATTATCTCAGCTTGTTCCCCAACTCTTCCAATGTTTAAAAAATGCAGTAAATTCTCTTAAAAACAAGCTCTGTTATCCCAACTAACATTTTAGCTGATAATCAATTGATAATTGATCAGAAAGAAGAAAATTTTTCTGCAGCTGGTCATATATTCAAAAACACTTACACAAACTTATCTTTGAATCAGTCTGACTATACTTCTCCTGCTACGCAGAACTACGGTCTTGAAAAACTACAGGTGAAGACAGTTTGAACACCTATTTTCAGTGTCTTGCAATCCTGTTTATTTTAGAACATATTACACACATTTTCTCTTTTATCTTGGAGAACTCCTGGGATCTGGAAGACAGCACGTTATTCTGCTGCAAAAGAAGGAGAAGCGGCAGATCAAAATAACAAAACTCATGTTAGCAAAGATTTTAGAATCTTTATTGAATAGCCAACTCAAATAATTTTCGCATATTAATGTAAATAATATATAATGTCCAGTTTTACAACCCCAATTCCAATGAAGTTGGGACGTTGTGTAAAACAAATAAAAACAGGATGCGATGATTTGCAAATCCTTTTCAACTTATATTCAATTTAAAACACTACAAAGACAAGATATTTAATGTTCAAACAGATAAACTTTTTTGTTTTTTGCAAATATTCATTTTAAATTTGATGCCTGCAACACATTCCAAAGAAGTTGGGGCAGGGGCAAAAAAAGACTAGGAAAGTTGAGGAATTGTCAAAAAACACCTGTTTGGAACATTCCACAGATGAATAGGTTAATTGGAAACAGGTGAGTGTCATGATTGGGTATAAAGGGAGCATCCCTGAAAGGCTCAGATGTTCACAAGCAAGGATGAGGTTCACCACTTTGTGAACAACTGCGTGAGCAAATAGTCCAACAGTTTAAGAACAACGTTTCTCAACGTGCAATTGCAAGGAATTTAGGGATTTCATCATCTACAATCCATAATATCATCAAAAGATTCTGAGAATCTGGAGAAATCTCTGCAAGTAAGCGGCAAGGCAGAAAACCAAAACTGAATGCCCATGACCTTCAATCCCTCAGGCGGCACTGCATTAAAAACCGACATCATTCTGTAACGGATATTACCACATGGGCTCAGGAACACTTCAGAAAACCATTGTCAGTGAACACAGGAAGAGGAAAAGGGCTGTCCGGATTGTTATCAGTGCAAAGTTCAAAAGCCAGCATCTCTGATGGTATGGGGGTGTGTTAGTGCATGGCATGGGTAACTTGCACATCTGTGAAGGCACCATTAATGCTGAAAGGTACATTCAGGTTTTGGAGCAACATATGCTGCCATCCAAGCAACGTCTTTTTCAAGGATGTCGCTGCTTATTTCAGCAAGACAATCCCAAGCCCCATTCTGCACGAGTTACAACAGCGTGGCTTCATAGTAAAAGAGCGTGGGTACTAGACTGGCCTGCCTGCAGTCCAGACCTGTCTCCCATTGAAAATGTGTGGCGCATTATGAAGTGCAAAATACAACAACGGAGACCCCGGAATGTTAAGCAATTGAAGTTGTACATCAAGCAAGAATGGGAAAAGAATTCCACCTACAAAGCTTCAACAATTAGTGTCCTCAGTTCCCAAACGCTTATTGAGTGTTGTTAAAAGGAAAGGTGATGTAACACAGTGGTAAACATGCCCCTGTCCCAACTTCTTTGGAACGTGTTGCAGGCATCAAATTCAAAATGAGTGAATATTTGCAAAAAACAATAAGGTTTATATGTTTGAACATTAAATATCTTGTCTTTGTAATGTATTCAATTGAACATAGGTTGAAAAGAATTTGCACATCATCGTATTCTGTTTTTATTTGCTTTACACAACACCCCAAATTCATTGGAATTGGGGTTGTACATAAAAACGCAACACAAATAGCAACCACACATGCTTCGCAAGGTGTGTAGAGTCTGGTGTGAAGTACCAAGCATTGCTTAGTGGCTCCAGATTACCACACATGCTGCGTCGCATTTGTGTGAAATGGGCATCACTCCCCTCCAAGTAGAAATAGTTTGACTGACTGATCGACGGAAACTGTATTTGGCATCAAAGTGCTCTGAAAAGTTTCCCGAAAAGCAGTTGCAATTGTTGTAACCTCAAAGCTAGAGGTTTCTGGAGGTGCAAGTCACTAGAGGCTAAAATAGACATCATCACAATAGTTAAGCCACGATACAAATTATACTGTGACTGTTAAATATTTGTGATATGCTACATAATGTGATATGCTATATAGGGATATATTTATCAATTTTGACTACAAATTCTGCCCCCAAAAGAAAACTCTTCCTGTTGTGTGTGTGTGTGTGTGTGTGTGTGTGTGTGTGTGTGTGTGTGTGTATGTGTATACATACTGAGTCTCTGTATCTAGATTCTACTTTTTGACCCTAAATACCACAATACAATGTTGCATCCAGTCTTCAAACCCTTAGCAAGACAAAACTGTCACATCAGCTTTCAAAAACTTTCAGTGAAGTGTGTCAAGGACGAATCCATTTGAAGGCACCGTCTTGGAGCCCACTGGACAAAACTTTGCACATATTTGCAAAGCTTTTGTTTTTCTCAGTGAAAACTACTAGAGGATGGCATGGGCATGTCTAAATCAAGCTGATACTAATCAAAGTCTTCACCCCCTCATTTAGTGTAGGAAAGGCTTATATGAAGACAGCAGAAGGGGGGAAGACACACTGTGCCTATCAGCAACTTTTAATTAACTGCCTGTGAATATGGGGAAGGGGAAATTGTTCTGTCAAGCCAACGAAATGGACTTTTTGATGTTTGAGGAACAACATGGGCCTCCATCTGCCATTTCTATTATCAAACGAAGAGATACAAATGGGGAAAAAGTGTAGGGGGGAGGCAAATGGAGCAGAAGCAGCATGTCTCTGCCGATCCAAGCACTACAGAGGGAGCAAAATACCAATACTGTGCCCATGTCTGCGAAGAAATACTTTTGTGCAGCAGCTGTACAATTTATCTGTGGGTGAAGTAATGACGAATACAAACGTGGTTAGGGCTGCACTTATAGAATTGGATGAATTACTACATTCAAAATGAAAAATGCTACAGATGAATATTTGTGTATTCAAAAAAATATGTGACCATGCAATGTAAGATCTTGCAGTCTTCTGGACAATGTAAGGTGATGGTGAAAGAAAAAAGCCTGACCAATCACTGCAGAGGCTTGCTGGAATTGAGGGCATTGGTGAATATGAAACACTTGATATAACTTTGAAAGACTGAATTGAGGGACGTAAGGTACGTAAAAAAAGCTAAATAAATGAGATACGTAATAAAAAACACAAGAGAAGTCTCTGCTAATCAGAACCCATCTCCTCTGACTCCTGTCAGTTCTCAAAGAATCTGCCCTATCTCAAAGGCAGAGCAAGAAAAAGAGCACCCTATTTTGGAGAGGTTAGAAAGGACGAGTGCTTGGGGCGATTCCCCTGTTGACTCCTTCCTCCAGAGAGGTAAAAACATTTAAAATAGAAGGGCAAAAGAAAAGGGGAGAGACAGATGAAGCAACAGAGAGAACAAACTGCTTTAAACCAATTAATTTTCACCTCTTGGCTTACTTCAGTATTTTAGAGTGGATTAAGCCATACTGAGCTGGTTTTCAGGGTTATGCCTAACTCCTAGTCATGAAGGGTGAACTGCTATTCTGCAGGCTGAAATTTTCAAACTTGCATGCCTTCTTATAATAAATGCACAGTAATTGGTGAGAAATGCTGAAGGGAAACAAAACCTTTGCATTACCATGTTCATACCATCATTATTAGTCCTTTTGCCTGGTAATTTGGGTGTGACGGTCTGTTCTTTGAATGTGCACTCAGGAGTTTCAAAAGATTTTTTTCTCCAAGATTTTTTTTTTTCCTTGAATGGTTGTATTTTGCTATCTGAGGTTCATGTTTGGTTGCGGCACATCATCTAAATCATTTTATTCACTACAGTCCGATTTATCAGACCCATTTAACTCATCACTTCCCATGTCTTTGTGGCTGGGAGTGTAATCAGGGTTTTTATCTGAGCTATCTTCACATCCCTCAAACTCACTGCCACTGTCATCTCCGGTAATGATCTTGAGTGCATCTGAAATACAGTTCTTGGCATTCATACTGCATGTTAAATGGTATTACAGATAGGATGGACATAGCATAGTAAAAATTTTATTTGTTTATTTACCAAGTGAAGCTTGTCAGCTAATGCCATGGTCATTTCATTAGTGATATGCAAAAAAAAATGTATTTTTCTTATTGTGAAAAAGACATCACATGGCATCTTCTGTAACTATTTTAAGATAAAAATCCTGATGTAAATTATATATGTCACAACAACAAATACAACACGTAACTTGTATTTCATCATTGGGGAATGCAGTCAGAATAGTTAGATGCAATGAGGAACATGTTATTAAAGCATTAAAATTGTTAAATGGGTTGGAACTTACCTTTAGAAAAAAAAACATTCTAAATGAGGTCACGTGAACACAAATTCACAGTGTCATAGGCCAGTTTCCAGGATGTTCAGTATATTTCATTTAGAAACTTCGTGAGGATGAAATGAAGAATAAAGCTGTATAAGGAACTTTCAAGACCCTTTAAAGGGTTTGTGGCACATACGTAACCAGGGTCTATTATGGGTTAATGTCGAATTCAAGATTTCCAACTTACATTTTACTTCAATGGTCAATGGTAGACTCTTTGTAGATGCTCACCTTGCTTTTAAATGGAATTCAACTTATACATTTAATATCTAAAATCTATATCTAACCCAAGCAAAACCTACCTCTAACCCTAAAACTACTAATGATTAACAATAAGTAGTTCGTTAACCACTTGAGCACCTGCATATCTGTACAACGAACATTCAAAATAAAACACAGTCAGTATAGTGGGGTGAATATAAAAAATGTGCAGCATTTTATCTCTGTTCAAGAATAAAATCTTTATTTAATATTTCTCATTTTCAGCACTCTATACCAGCTAGTCATGTGAGCTCCATAAGTTTAAGCCACTGCACGTCCATTTGAAGTGCACTACAGCTCTATACACTAACCATTCATGTGGAAAAGGGACGAGGGGCTTATCTATTGTGCCCTTCCTCTATGCTTTCTTGCTCATCTCCAATGTCAGAGTCATTCAAATGCAACCCATTTATATCAAAAACAGCATCTTCTCTGTAAAGCTTTGGACACATTAAAGATGATTATCTGTAATTGCTGACAAATTGCAGAATGCTGGTGCAGCAGAGGTATTTACATATAGTGTGTGTGTGTGTGTGTGTGTGTGTGTGTGTGTGTGTGTGTGTGTGTGTGAGAGAGAGAGAAACAATACATGTTTGTTAAGAAGCACACTCATTAGAAAGGAAAAGCTTGAGACAGAAGGATGATTTAACTTTTTTCATGGCCTTTATCTACAGCTCCTAGAGCCCTCCCCCTCAGAATGCAGCATATTGCTACCTGGCACTGTGGATAAGGCTGTCCACAGGCAGAGGTCTAATTCCACAGTGTGCACAGTTGGCTGATGGTTCTGAGTTCAATATTGTACTGTAGTAAAGGGTCTTCTGAATGAACAATAAATTCTGGTTCAAGTTCAGTAGGTGGGTTTTGCAACCGTTGTTTCAACTGAACAATTACATATGGCAGAAATCTGCACCCAATCCCCAGTCGTGTTGCGTGTCCCTTCTTCCCCTTCCCACAAACCACAACTCAACCAAGACTCACTTGTTTCTAACTACACTAATGATTGTAATAAACTAATAAACGGAACTCAGATTAGTTTCCAGTATAGTTTTCCAGCCCTATGCTGTGACATGGAGGAGCTGGACCACATTTTTACATCAGAAAGGATCAGAGAGGCCTTCATTCCCAAACATCTTTGATAAGATAAGTGGCATATTATGAAGCTGTGTGTCTGCTGATGGTCTATTATAAATGCTGTGTGCATCTTTTACATGAAAGCTTGCACACACACCTCACCACATATATTTAGTAGAGATGAAGTGGTGCCTCAATTACAACATAAGTAACGAAGAAATTAACATGAAAAATTGCAGCTTCAAGTGCAAATAACGTCATCATTTAGATTCTTCAGATTATGTTGTTTTACCCAAAACCACTAATGTATGCTTAAAACATTTTTAGAACTTTTCTTAAGATTCAAGAACCACTCCAATATTCAAATTCCACAGACCAGAATGAGCTTAGATTAAGTAGTGAAATATGTATGTGTCTGGATATTGATGTGTTGCATTGCATGTCTCACCTCTTTGTCTGTGAGTGTGTATATGTATTGATGGTCTGGGCTGAAGAGCATGTCTCTCAGAATGGAATTCCCTTCACTCATAGCCACATTTTCATACAGCAGAGCAGGCTGGTTAATAGAGTTCACCAGGATCTGAAACAAAAAAGACAATTGCCTTGAGTTAGCAACAGCACTGAAACTTTGCTCACAGATAAAACAATGGGTAGTGCTGGGTAAAAGAGAGGCATGGCTGCTTCTTTAATAGGTTTTGCATGGTCCAGTAAAACCGGTCATTTCCCATCATTCTGACAGCATGAGTGAGTACTGCACCCAGTTTTCAGCTTTGCAGTAAAAAAAAATTAATGAATGTAATAAATCTTCTCATAAGTGTAATAAATTTTCTCTCCATGATATGTATTTTACTATGAAAACAAAACTATTGTGAAAACACTGAACTGCAAATTGCCCTGCCATCAACATATTACATGCAGCAGTGAATAGGCTTACACTAAACTCAATGTGCTCTAGCACACAACATGCATAACACTAAAAAACCCCAACGTGCAGCAGTGACATAACTGGAAGAGCAAGTTGCTCTTAGCACGTTACTCAAAATGTGTACCTTAGTGGAAAACAGAATGATTTAAAAAATGCAAGCAATTAATCACCATATAAACAATTGCACTTAACAATTTAACCAGATTTTTTGTCATTTGTATGCAACTATAAGTACCTGAAGTGGCAAAGTTGCTTCCTAGTTGTCAATACGTAGGAACTCCCCAGTACTCACCATTTTCCTCTACAGCATCAGTTAGTTACTTACATTGATTTGCCTAATGAATGAAAATGCACCCAATTCAAGCTGTTTGTTATGACAAATATGATGATGAAAGCTAACAAGAGAGGAATATACCAGCTCAAATAATTGTGATCAGGCAATTATGTAACTGTGTATTTATGTAATTGTGAAAGGTCCGATGTACAGATACAAAGAAAAATGGTGTTGTCGAAGAATTGTCGAAGACACACAATTAGTGGAATTATTATTATTGCTTCAATTTTAATAGAATAATGCAACCAATTTGCCTTTCCTTTTGTCACTTACATTACCCTCAGTTCATGATTTCCTTCTCAGGGTCTGCTCTTGGCCTCCACACTCCATGTGCATTCATCAGTGGCTCAGTGGTTAGTGCCACTCAGCACCATTTAATGCCATAGCTTCCATGCTTCTACTTGAAGGCGTGGGCTACAAGGTCCAAGCAGTACTAAACAAATGGACTTTAGACTATAACATCAGGCACCACCCCCCGCCCCCCATCCTGTAATACTCTCCCTCGCCTCCTCACAAGCCGTATTGATGTGAGGTCAAGGGAGTGTGACCTGGTTGTACCCTTGTACTCCAGGGCCAAATAATCTCCCTGGCCACAGTGTGAGAGACCTGTGATTAATGGGTCTCCTTCCCTGCAAGCGATGTGGGAATGCACTACCTGGCTCCTAGACAGCACCACTTTGTTAATGAAGAGGAGACAGACTACAGAGCTGGGGGAGCAAAGGACCTTCCAACCCACTTACATATACACAGTCAGCTAAAGCTCTGACTACTGGAACAACAGTATTTTTAAGAAATTAGACAGTTTAAAGGCTTTTATAACCTCAACTGGGAGTGGTCTATCTCTGTCAAAAGCCTGGGTTATGATTCTGTGATTTCCAGAAAGAACTCTCAGGAAACAGCAAAACTCAGTCAGCAGTTCTTTAACAATTTAAAAATTGAGAATGTTAAGAAGAGGTAAGCTATTGATTGCCTTTAAAAATGTAGAGGTCGTACTTCTCCCTAAGGGTAGCTGGGTGATGAAACATCTAAGCAGTTTGGGACTTGTAGAGCATTGTCTCGCCATCACCCTATTCAGCACTGTCCCCACAGGATGCGGCTCATTAATGAACAGAGGCTGATAAAAGTCCAAGGACGCTGCCTCCTCTCCCTCAGCCAGTCCATCCAGAACACTTGCCAAACAGAGCTGAGATTCTCTGCAGTGGGGATGAGCGGGGGGAAGGGAGACGAGCTAAAGGATCCTACCTCAGAAACGGCATGCTTCATCTATCAGTGCACAGCAGAAGGGAGACACTTCAACTTGACATACCAGAGCACATGGAAGTGTAACATATCTGCTTAATTAATACTAGCTAGGGCACTGGATTTAATACCTTTCACATATTTTACTCACTTATAGATAGGTTTGGTCAAGAAAAGATCTTTATTATAACATACATTAAAATTATAATTTTGGCTTCTCAAAATTACACACCTTTGTAACTCTGAAATAATTAAGGCCTTCCCTGAAGAAAAAAAAAACATAATCTGGATGGCAGCATATGTTGCTCTAAAACCTGTAAATATCATCCAGCATTAATGTCAGAGACTCAACCAATGCAGTTTCTAAAGCTTTACCATCTAGACTTCAAACAGAGATCCTCTTAGCTTTTATTTGGTATTTAGCTTATTAAATTGTAAATACTCTTTGATCAGAGGAGGATGGGTCTCCCCTTGTGAGTCTTGGTTCCTCCCAAGGTTTCTTCCTCCAGACTGAGGGAGTTTTTCTTTGCCACTGTCACCTCTGGCTTGCTCACTGGGGGATATATGTTGTAACTATATGTTTTCAAACTTCTGTAAAGCTGCTTTGTGACAACATCACTGTAAAAAGCGCTATACAAATAAATTGGAATTGAATCTTTACAGATGAGTAAGTCACCCATGACATGCACTAAAGCACCCCCATACCATCACGGATGTGGGCTTTTCAACTGAGATAACAAGCCAGATGGTCCCTCTCCTCTTTAGCCTGGAGGACACGCCACCCATGATTTCCAAAAAGAATTTAAATTTTTGATTCATCAGACCACAGGGCACTTTTCCACTTCCCCTCAGTCCATCTTAAATGAGCTCAGGGCCCATGAAGGTGATGGTGTTTCTGTATCCTGTTTATATATGTTTTTTTTCTTTGCATGGTAGAGTTTTAACTTGCATTTGCAGATGCAGTGATTAACTTTATTCACAGATAGTTGTTTTCATAAGTGTTCCTGAGCCCATGCAGTGATTTCCACTACAGAAGCATGTCTGTTTTTAATGCAGTGCTACCTGAGGGCACAAAGGTCACGGCCAGCCAATATTGTTTTTCCTTTGCATACAGAGATTTCTCCAGATTCTCTGAAACTTTTATAAATATTATGTACCAATGATGATTTGCTTGTGCAGTCTTTCACAGAGTGGTAAACCCCTCCCCGGCTCTCTGGAATTCACATGAATAATTTTGGGCTGTTCTAGATAAAACACAGACATTTGAAACTTTAAAAAGACATTGTAAGTTTTATTTAAAGCTCAAACATATATTAGCAGTTTTCAGTGACTCCTTTAGGGCACATAGAAGCCACTGTTTCCCCCATTTCTAACATCTGACTTAAAAATATTGGTCAGGCTCCCACTTGCATGCACAGCCTGTGATGTATCTAGGACTTTAAGTAAGTTATTAATTCTCAAAGTTGCTCTGACCTATTGGAAATCAAAGCATGATTGGTTGATTCTACTACTGGCTTGATCTGACATGTTAGGACATACTAGTCCAGCTCCTGAAGGTCAAATCAATGGGAGAACACATTTGACTGTATCTACCTAGATACCACAGGGAAAAATATTCTGTTCAGAAAATTTCATCATTTCATCATTTTGTTTCCTACAAGGCCTGAGGGTTCTTCACTGCTGGCTACCCCTTACATTGTGAGAATACGCTATGATGAGAAGACCAATATAAATAGAAAGTAAACATTTTGAAGCAACAAGGTTTGCTCTGACATCAAACTTCAAGTCATTCATAGATTCAGCCTGAAGCCTAGCACTGTAAGTTGCTAGCAGTGACTCTACAAGTGTAACTATCTCACTCAAAATCTTTTAAATGTCTGAAGGCACTCTTGGAAAAAAACAAAATTCTTTCAAAGTAATGCCACAGTCAATCTGCTTAGCACTCAAGTATGAGGTTTAATTTCTAAGCAAAACACTGCACTTATGCTGCCAATACCATTAATAATATGGATAAATCAGAAACAGCATAGAGGGATGCTCTAGTTACCCTCAAATCAAGATGATATTTAATGATACAAGAGTGAGAGCAAGAACAAGCACCCACTCTTACTGGACATCAGTGATGAAAATTAGAAACTGGGTTCACTTCATTTAATATTCACTCTGCATTCACATGAGCTTCAGGTTCATATCAACCATGCCTCTACATGATGAAAATAAAAATGTTACTGAATTGATACAATGATACATACAGTATCTCACAAAAGTGAGTACATCCCTCACATTTCTGCAAATATTTTATTATATCTTTTCATGGGATAATTAAACTTGGACATAACAAAGTAATCAGTGTACAAGTGTACAGCTTGTATAGCAGTATAGATTTACTGTCTTCTGAAAATAACTCACAGCCATTAATGTCTAAATAGCTGCCAACATAAGTGAGTATACATACACACACACACGTATATGTAAGGCAAGAAGAGCTCCAGTTCTTAAAAGCTGTGCAGATAGATGCAGTCAGTCTGATGTCCGTGTTCCACATTAGCACCTTGGCACAAGGCCCGCAATTCTCTTCTATGTTGTAGAGGAGCTGACCTATCTGCGAAGCCTCTGTCCACTTTGCTTCATAAACATGTCAGGAGAGACAAAGCGAGGGGTTGACAAAACAAAACAATTCCCCATGCAGGCAGATCCAAAACTCAACTGCAGCCAACCAGGCACAAGCTTATTGCTGTTGTTCCTGTAGTCAGCTCACTTTATTAGGAGACAGATACTGGGTCAGTCTTGCTTAATCACATCTAGGGGTCACACCACACTATCACAGCAGGCCTCACTTCACTGCACAGACTCGTCTGACAGTCTTTGTCCTTTGTAGATCCAGATGCATTAAAGCATCACATTATACTTATGCAACAAATTTAAATTAATACATTGTATGTATTCAACTAAACAGACCTTGAGTGCAGACATGTACATTTTCATATGGTTACAGGTTACATCTGTTACCTATGAGTCTGTAATATTTGAGGTCACTCACTGCAGTAGTCAAGGAAATTAGAATTTGTCTGCCCTTTTCAATCACGTCACATTCATCTGTGGATACTTTGGCTACGGTGTCTGGCCTTGTAAACTGACCAGTGTCAACAGATATCACAGTATTTTACTACATATAAGATATTAAATGAACTTGAAGAACTTTGCTCTCATCAGTACCGTTTGACTAATTGAGCATACTAAATCTGTGTCTGTGGTCTGCCATGAGAGAGAGCTGAGAATCAGCACATAAGCAATGAAACAAAAGAGAGCAAAGCAAGTATTTTCAAGAGACATACTCAAAGAACAGCCCCATTTTCAATGCGAGTGCAAGTAACAGTTTTGTCCCATCAATAGGAATTCAACTATTTTTGCTACTTGAGTTTTCAAATTTTTAAACCACCAGTACTTGAATATAATGCCAATGAGAAAATAATGTAAAATAAAGCTTTGGACACTCACTTATTTCATGGACTTTTTTAGTTTTTGTAAAATAATTATCCAAAGCACCGAATCTCATTTACAACCAACTCCTGTATGACGCTGCTTTTTATAACACACCTTTCACGATGCAGCAGACACAGGCTGCAAATGCACACCCTGCACCCTGCCAGATATAAAATACCTGCAGAGATTAAAACGTTTGACCCACAGCTGCTTTGTCATGAAACCACTGGCATCATGCAGCCAGGCACTGTGGTGACCAATCAAATCTCAGATTTTGACAATCTATTTATTCTGGCTTGAAAGAGGAAACATTTGACATCTGGAGGATACTTTCCAGAGGAGGCTGAAATCAATTTAATTAGAGCACTCTCTGCCTGGAATCTGGCTAGAGGACACCAAAGCTTTAAGGACTGTATAGGAATAAGGGCTGTCTCTATCAGCAAGGCTCAGAACAAGCAACCTCAAGATCTCCATCCTGTGTGTGCAACTGTTTTCAGAGGGCATCCGAGATGTTCTCTGACACCTCTTGACTTCACAGTCTGCATGTTACTGGGAAGAGGATGGAAAAGAACCTGGTAAACAAAAGTTTATTCACCTTGTTCAGCGCGACAGATTCCTTGGTGAAATTAATCATCTTTTTCTTGCCACTCCACTGCTCGCATAACAGGATTGCAGCCAAAAGCAGTGTGGACAGCCAATCTAGGGAGATTTGCTGATGTCGTGTTACTGCCCCCCAACGTATTTCTGTCCTTGCACCCAGTACCTGTTTGGGGTCTGTCATTAGTAAGAGGGAAAAGTAAGTGCACGGTTTGCCTATGTTAGAATGCAGTAAACAACTACACGACAAGCACTGTCCCCCTGGAGATTCAGCAGATCAGTGTCACATCTTTTCATACTTTGTGGCAGAGCTCGCAGCAGAGTAAGTGAAAAAGGGAGGGAGGGTGACATGAAAAAAGAGAGAGAAAGAAAAAAAGTCTCTAGAGAACAACCAGGCATGTCTCAGCCTCCACCCTATTTAATCTTTTAGGCCCTAGATGGGTAGAGCCTCTCCTGTGCCAGTCACCCCCACTGTTGCTACAAGCGCCACTCGTACGCTCTTGACATAACTAGGTCTGCCTGTGAATAATAAAGCAGCCACCAGATTCCTGCCTTTGATATGTAGCCCATTGAAGTGGAGATCTGCATCCATTTGAGCACAATTGCAGGCTAATTAATAAGATGAAAGACCTGTGCTTGGCCACTGCTGGTCCAGCACATCGCCACCACTGCTTGTCTCCTCTGCTGCTCCCCAGAGGACCTTCCAGTGAAGCGTGAGGAAAGAGATTTAGGGAGCACCCCTGGGATAAATCCAAGTAGCAATGAGACAGAAGGCAAGGGACTTTTGTCAGCACTGCATAAAACAAGCAGTGTAAAAATAGCACTGTTCTTCCATGGATAAAAGCTGATTATTGTAGTTTTCTTTGCTTAATATGAGCAGTAAAGTCCTTTGCTTAGGAAGCAAAAGCTATGGACAATAACAAACCATAGGATCTAAGGAAACACACAAAACATAAAACCTCTCCGCATTTCTAAAATTAAAAACAAAAGTTTGCAATAATTTTAGCTTCACCTGACACCTTTAAAAACCTAACTATTTCTGCTGACAGCTCGTCTGTAGACGAGGCACAGCATACACAGACTAATTCATTTTAGCTGAGCTGTCTCACTCTCATATAATCCTGTTCTTTGTAGCTCTACAAAGGAGAGTACAAACTTGTGTTTTAGTAACAGAAGGTTAAACTCCAAAAGCCTTGGAGAGACTTGTTGAAATTACTCCATCAGGGAACAATCATGTTGTGCATCGCAGACAAACACACTCATTGGCCCAGCTGGGTTTGAGGAGGGGAAAAACAAGTGAACCTCCTGAGTAAAGCTGGTGAACTATGGGCAGCTTGGAAGCTGAATGGCTGTGGGGAAGGGAAAGGGGGCTCCCCACTGAGGGCTCTCCAGACATTCGCTTCAAATCTCGTTTTTACAACCTCAGTCATAAGCGTTTCATTATGACAGCTTTCGCTGTGCATGGCACTGAGGTCTTATGTTCTTCTCCCCTATCACTGCAAATTTGTCCTTCCCCTGAAATATCTGATTTGGCTCCAGGGCAGTGGGGTCCTTGGAGCTTTGGAAGGGACTTAATTTCTATTTTCTTGTACCCCTTTCCCTCTCTCTCTCTTTTTCTCTCTGTCTCTCCCTCTTTCTGTTCTGCTATCTCCTTTAGGTCCTCTCTTTATACACCAGACACACAGCAGCAGTCAAGCAAATGCATGGTAAAAAGTACTCAGTTATTTTGGCCTGCTGTGAGTATGAAAGCTACTCCTGAGTCATTTCTATTTGTCACAACATTGAACTAACAACATATTCTGCCCTTACACACTTGGAGGGAAAGAACACTTACAGATTAAAGCTCAGCATTCAACGCAATCGTCCCTGCCAAACTCATCCCTAAGCTCACAGACTTGGGTTTGAACTTGCATCTCTGTAGCTGAATACTAGACTTCCAGATGAGCAGACCCCAGGTTGTGAAAGTAAGAAACATCTTCTCTTCCACACCAATTCTGAGCTCCCCAGGGATGTGTAGCTCTCTCTCATACACCCTGTATACACATGACTGTGCAGCCAAACATACATCTAACATCATCTTCAAGTTTGCTGATGACACTACCATCCTAGGCCTCATCAAAGATGGAGACGAAACAGCCTATAGAGATGAAGTTATCGCTCTTTCAGAGTAGTGCCATGACAGCTATCTCTGTCTCAACATCAGGAAAACAAAGATGATGATCGCAGACTACAAGAAGCTACAGAGGATTGGTCACTCTTCCTTATACATCAATGGAACTGAACCGGAGCAAGTCAGCAGTGTTAAGTTCCTTGGTGTACACTTCCCCTGGTCCCTCCACATCAACACAATTGTGAGATCAGAGTCTCTTCTTTCTGCGTAAGCTCAGGAAGTTTGGAGTGCCCTCTGACATCCTCACCAGCTTCTACAGAGGATGCTCCCACCTGTCTGGTACAGAACCTGCAACGCCTGCGACCGTAAGGCCCTTAAGGGAGTGGTGAGAACAGCACAATCCATCACAGACAACAAACTAACAGCCTTACAGAACATCAATCAGTCCCATTGCCTGACGAAAATCCATAGGATTGGGATACACAGTAGTCTCCCAGCACATGGCCAGTTCACCATACTTCCATCAGACAAAAGATATTGCAGCATCCAGCCTAAAACAATTGTGTATAATGAACAATTTCTACCAACAGACTGTCAGTCTGCAGAACAAGCTGTGAAGCTCTGGGTCCGCCTCTATTACTTATACATATATATATATATATATATATATATATATATATATACCAACTGAAACAGCTCAAAATTACTTGGAAAAAGGGTTCCACTGATTTATATTAAAAGTAAAGTAGGTTTTTTCTTCTTCTCACCACAAGCATTTCAATGCATGAATGTCCTGACATATTGTGCAAATGATAAACTTGAAGGTCAAGTATGTATCTCAAATGGCACAGAGTACCTATTAATGTGGCACATGGAGTACCTATGCTTTCAAACCTGTGTACTGCACTCTGATTGGACTGACAGAATGCGTGTTGTAATAGACCCATAAACGTGTATCATAAGTTCAAACAACTATCAAATTCATATGTATGTAGCTCAGCACTGTAAATGGAACATACCAAATATACCAAACCACTGCTCAAAATTATACCTTCCTGTTCCATGCTTACAGGCAACATTTTGTGACCGATAGCAATTTTAAGGAACTAAAAATACCAATAACATATCAGCTGGTATAACTTTATGGTTGCTTTTTTGATAAAATGATTGATAAAACATTCAAATTGACACAATCAGTTAAACAATGGTTTATTCACTGATGAGTTTTCTTTACAAATATTTTTACAGATTTTTGCAAAATGTTACCAGGTTTGGATACATTTTGAAATGTTCCTGTTTACTCTGTATAGCTGTAATAAAAGTAAGAACAGATTTTAGAATTAAATTATTTGCCTGCAATTAGTTAAATCAATATCAACAATGAAGTAAAAATACATTTGCCTGCCAGAAGCTTAATCAGAATGGCTAAGAAAATCATACTGCAAATCTCAATGCAACACAGCTCAGACCAAGGACAATCTGATACATCAGGGAGAAAAGACACCTTTTGTGTGTGTGTGTGTGTGTGTGTGTGTGTGTGTGTGTTTTTTAAAAAAGGTCACTGAGGAAAAGGATCCATAGGGACAAGTTGGCAATACCAAGAAACCAGAGAGAGCAGCTGGGAGATACAATCCTAAAAGGGGTAAGCCAGGTCAAATTAATCCCAGTGATGCCAGCTCCATGGAGCTGATTCTGTGAGGCAGAGAATTATTTCTAGTCATTGATGACTAGTTAAGATGTATTCCATCTGGGGCAGTCACACATTTTACTAACAGTACCACACACATTCAGGTCCATAAATATTGCTATTTAAATTATTGACATAAGCTCAAACTACAGACTATCAGTTTTAATTGGGGGGTATTTACACCCAAATCATGTGAAGAGTGTAGCAATTATAACATATTTCATAGATAGGCCATGTTTTTAGAGGCTTAAAAGTAATTTCACAATCATAAATGATCATAAATCATACAGTCACTGAGGTCTAGAATCAATAAACAGATGTTGCAGTTGTCTTCAGTTCCTGACTGTTCTTTGCCTTTATTATTGAAACGCATAGTCAATTGGATTGATTAACTTGGTCACTGCAGAACATTTCACTGTTTGGCCTTAAACAATGCATAGGTTGCTTTCACAGTGTGCACTGTAAAGCAGTCAAATGAGTCTCGAAGCAGTTTGCTGAATCTGAGTAGATAATATAGCCTGACACACTTCAAAATTCACTGCATCCACTGCTTTTTTTTTTTTTTTTTTTAAATCAACTCCAGTTGTCCTGGCATCCTGAATATGATAACGGAGCTCTTCCATGGTCAGGTATGTGGGTCATTCCCTGTCAACTTACCTACTCCTCCCAGTTCATGTCATGGATTTTCTTGGAAAAAAAAATATGATGTGAACACTTATGTTATTAGGCAAGTCTTATTTTTGAGGATTATTTTATTAATGACCAACTACTGTTTATCGATACTGATACCTATCAATATACTTTTGATACTACTCTCCATGATTTGTTGCAAACAAACAAATAAATAAATAAAGACATGAAATGAAAACATGTGAAAAGGCTGTGGTCATTTTCCTACAGTTGAAAACATTAACAACCATAAGCAATACAAAATGAGTTACCCCTGGTCAGGACAGCTAGGATCAAACTTGGGCTCAATCTTGTAATTAGCGATTTATGCTATGCTAGCTACTGAATTTTGATTCAGTACAGATTCAACTTAATATTCTTAAACATGTTGTACATGCAGCTTCTACTTAATATTTTTTTTGATGAACTACAACCCTGTTGTAAAAAAATGAACATAAAAACTGAATGCATGTTATATACAAATAAGTTAAACACTATATTTACTTGAAAATAGAATAAACAAATCATGTTGTACTGTCTCTTGAAAAATACATTGACTTTGATGTCAAAAACATGTTTAAAAAAAGCATATTTACTAATACATTGCATCACCTATTTTCTTTGTTTGGGAACTGAGAAGTTGTAGTTGTAGTGAGAAGTTAAAAGCTGTAGTTTTTTTAACTTAGTTTTTATTTATTTTTTAACAGTACTACAATATTCCCATGAAAGAAAAAGGAAAAAATTTGGTAAACATCCCACACCTTTTGGATCCATAAATTATTTGTGGGAGGATCTGGATTCATCCATTTAATTCTAATACATTTCAGAGCTACTGAGCTAATATTCCTAGAAGGTATTTCTTAGATCTTCCCTCTAGGTTACTGTCTAGGTTGTTGTCTTTGTACTATTTGGGGTTAATTATTTGCACATCATTGCATTCTGTTTTTATTTACATTTTGCACAACATCCCAACTATTTGCAGCTTATGCACAGTCTTTCACAGAATGATAAACTCCTCCCCATCTTTAGAGGTTTTTTTTTTAGGATCACACTACATTACATTAGCACTATTACAGCATTACATTAACATTTACCTGTCTTTTGTTGCACCTGTCTCAACTTTTTTTGAAAAATGTAGTTGGTATCTAATTCATAATAGTCACATATTTTTCAAAAAATGTTAACCTTTAGCCTAGTCTGAGGTCCCGACCACTCAGGTTTTCATTACAACCCCACAGCATGATGCTGCCATCACCATGTTTCACTGTAGTAATGGTATTGAGATTATGTTCAGAATTGAGGCCAAAACATTCAATCTTGGTTTCATCGGACCAGAGAATCTTGTTTCTCATAGTCTAAGGGTCCTTTAGGTGCTTATTTCCAAACTCCAGACAAGCTTTCATGTGTCTTTCACTTCTGTCAGGCTACTCCAAGCCCAAATTAGTGGAGTGCTGCAGTGATGGTTGACCTTCTGGAAGTGTCTCCCATCTGCATATAGGATCTTTGGAGCTCAGCCAGACTGACCATTGGATTCTTGGTCACCTCTCATACCAATGGCCTTCTCCATTAGTTTGGTGGTGCAGCCAGCTCTAGGAACAGTCGTGGTTGTTTCAAACTTCTTCCATTCCAAAAATGATGGAGGCCACTGTGCTCTTGGGAACTTTGTTTTTTTTTGTAGTCTTCCCCAGCTCCTGCCTGTACACAATCCCATCTCTGAGCTCTATAGACAGTTCTTTCCTCCTCATGGCTTGGTTTTCACTCTGATATGCATTGTCAGCTGTGAGACCTTATATAGACAGGTGTGTGTCTTTCCAAATCATGTCAAATCAACTGAATGTATCACAGGTGGACTCCAATCAAGGGCCCCAGAGCAAAATTTCATGTTTCATAGGCTACTTATGTCCATGCAAATTTTTAGTCTTTCCATTTGAATGAATTAGCAAAAATTTCAATCAATTTCCACCATAAATCTCTTTGAGACACTATTCATGTGTTAATATAGTCAAATTGGAATCAAGGAACTAGTTTGAGGTTTCACAAACATATGGGCCCTAATGTATATGGGTTAATGAAGTATAAGGATTTTCAACAGGCCAATTTTGCAATACCAAAAATAAATACTGAGATGTTGTGAACCCATAAACTCATTAAAATTTTAGATAAAGTTATTTTAGTCATTTTTTTACATAACTTTTCTTTTACAATGAGTTTTACAATTGAGTTTTATAAATAATGTCTCATATTTTTGTTCTATAACGTTAGTCACCTTCTTTAATGACAGATAACATCAAATAACAGACTTATTTTTCCTGCAAATCGCATACAACTTATAAAAATTATTTGAAAAGCCATGAACTCAAACATACTGTATTCAGTGACTAACATTTCAGCCCCAGAAATTTTATTTAAAATTTAATAAAGTTATTGCTATTATGTGTCGCACCACATGATAAGGAGTGGCTCCAAATGACAAGAAGACCTCATATCATTAAAATCTATTTAAAAAGATCAATTAACTGTAAATATCAGACGAAAAATAGATTTGAACCAGTATTATCATTTGCCAAATGTTTCATAAACTTTTTTTCCCTAAAAATATTATCACAAATCAGTATAAGTACAGCACATTCATGGCTTTGTTTAGAACAAACATTTAATTTAACGGAATAAATTGATTTTGATTTTCAAATCATTTGGATCAGAACCAAGTACTATCATGTAATCATGCCTTATAAGGACCAGATTTAATTGAAGCACATATTCATGGCATTGGTGAACATTTCCTGTCAAACTTGACAGTCGTCATGCTGCTAATGGGTGTTTGTAATGTCCATGTGAAAGTGGGCATGTGATTGACCCATGTATGTTTATTTTAAAACATTTGAAGTTACCTGCTTCCACTGTAAATTTATATACACCAGCTGAACAACAGCAATGAAAGTGACAGACTTGTACAGAAATTAATTTATCATATATATTATGCGCTATAAAAAAGTCTGTTGGTTCAACCTGAACAAATGACCTCATTTGATATTAAAAGTAATTATAATTGAATAAAACTTGTTCAATTGTGTTCTACTACATAAAGTTTTTTTAGGTTGAACTTACAAGCCATTTTTACAGTTTGTTGATAGGAATTTTAGTGCTGCACAATGGTATGCAAAAGTGAAAATAACATCTCTTAAAGCAAACACTCTCAGATATGACATTTTCCTGCTAATTTTAGTGCATGACTTTCCGTTTATCTGCTTACTGAGTGAAAGTTGAGATAAAATTGAAAACTGTACTTACATTGGAATAGTTTGGTAAATGGAAAAGTTTGGTACATGGAACTGACACACCACAAAGCCCAAACATTGTTGTCTCCTGCTTCAAATGCAAATCCTGCATTGATAAAAGTGGGCAGCAAAACAGGACAAACCTGTTTTACCTATAGAACATTTCCTTTTTTTCCCTCTGGTACACAGTAAAAAAATTCTTAGTTAATTAAAAAAAATCTTATATGTAGTAACAAGAAAATTAAATTATTTTTACTACCTAAATAATTAGTTTGAATGAATGTTGTTTTACATCAAAGTAAACTGTAAAGTTGAGTACAGCTAATTCAACTGATTATTGCCAAGAAGTGGTTTTTTTTAGGTAGAACTGAAGAAACAATTTTTACAGTGTAGCTCAAACAGCATCATATATCATCATGCCATAAATCTGCATTGCATATGTTTATTTTAATTTGGACTAATGATAAATTACAGCAGATGTAATTTTTAAAAATGCATTTACTCCAGCTAATTAAATTTTATTTATTTATTTTACATTCATTTCTCTTCTTCTAGCAAGGTACTCCACTCTTGCTACAGGGTGAGATTTAACTCAATTATTATTATTATTAACTCAATTATTCAAATTGCACTAAAGTTCCAAAAACATTCAAATAAAGTACTTTACATATTTAAGTCATCAACTGAATATAAAGCATAAAATCTGCCAATCTAGGACATATATCTATTAAAGAAAACACTCTGCAGTGGTCGCACCACATGATATTTGGTCGCAACACAAGATATTTTCAAGTTCAGTCAATTTACCAGCACAGAATTGGCCACCTAAACAAAATAAGCTAGCTTTCCACAAAACATAATTAGGAAATTTATAATGAAAAAAATATATTTGTAGAAATAACTTAATATCCATAATTTTTTGAGGTCATACCACAAGATATATAAATGTGGCAACTACATGCCAGCTATTAAATATGTTATTTTTTCCCAAATTTGTGAGAGGCTCATCTGCTTGCTGCTTCCATTGGCAAACTTGAATATGATGCAACTTCCTTTTTTTGAGATGGTTTTAACACAAACATCCAAAAGTGGTTGTTTCTTCAAGGTCACGCCACATAATATTTCATAAAATGGACATCATTGGGCAAAGTTTCTATGTATATTACGATGGAAATAAAATTACAAATGCTTTGCAATTTTGTACAGGACAATTCACGTCAAATGGGACAAGAAAAAAAAATGAATACATTTAGAGTAAGTTTTTTTTTTTTTCAAAACAGCAGTCTGGATGATTGTGCCACATGATATTTTGATCCTTTAAGTAACAGAAAAATTACAATGAACTAATATTTTTTGAAAAGTTAAAGTGAGTAGATATGTGGGAGAGGTACTACATATATGTGGTGCCTCTATCCATTTAAACCTTTTTAAACTGAAAAAAACTGAAAATGTAGGCATCAAATCATTGACCCATATGCCTGCTGTAACCTTCTCAAAACTTGAAATTTCCAACACAGATCTGCTTGAAAATTGATATTCTAGCATAAAATTAATGTAGAATGGTCATATTTAATGAAGTTTAATAAAAATACTGGCCCTGGAGCAAATGGATTTAGTAATAATTAAAGTACACACTAGGGTGGTTATCTTTCCAAAACTCAAAATTTCCAAAACAGATCTGCTTGAAACTTAAAGTGGATGCTTCTCGGATATTCTAGCATAAAATTAAGGTAGAATGGGGATATGCAATTAATTTTAATAAAAATACTGTCCACCAAATTCTGACACCGTCATTACCACTGAGCAAGCTTTTCAGTCGGCAGCTGTGGCAGAAGAAAACTTAAATAATCTGGAATTAGCCAGAAATAAACCGAATACCAAACATGTGGTCTCATCTGACCAAATCGGACTGAGCCATAAAACTGCTGCAATAAAAAGCTCATTACTGTGACATAGCAACAAGCTGCTTGTTAAGGAACTATAATTTGTTGGAAGTAACTGACTAGGGAACATGTTATTTAACATGTAATTTAAATGTAAGGAGTATGGAGCCATTTGAGGAAATACTGCATCCTGGATACTGGATCCTGCACCCCAACAGTGTATAATATAGCTAAGAAATAGTCATTTAGGACATCCATACTCAATAAATGATGCTTTGCATGAAATGATTTGGCTGTAGAGGCTAGAATTTCTAAACTTTCATAGCTAGCACACTAATTATGGAATACTGAGCCATTTGGGATTCAGCCTGAACACTCCATTCAGGTGACATTTTTTAGACTTTTATACTGCTGTTTTACAGTTAATCATACCATAATAATTTAATTCAGGCCTGTGATGGAGTTGTTTAGGCTATTGGCTAGCTATCTATTAGCCTGTTAGCTAGCTAGCTGACCAGCCCAGATCTAGTTAAGAACATAAGTTGCCAGCCCCTCAGTTAACAAAAAATCAAGTTCTTTCTTCATCAAAATCCTTGGTGGAGCAGTTAAAGATTATTCCATTAACAGCATAAAGGTTTTTTTTTTGTTGTTGTTGTTTTTTTTTTATGTCATGGCATAGTGATGTACAACTCAGTCACTGTAAGGCAGTCAAAGGTATGCACATATTGTGCACTTTACAACAGCTTCAAATGCACCTCAGCCAATCAGATTTTAGGACTGGAACTACACGTTTTATGATAGTTATTATACACTGATTTAGACACTTCAGGGATTCTAGAAATGGTTTAAATAGGAATGAAGGGCATATTAGTTGGTTTTCACAGAAACAGCCCCAGGTATATATGAATGTATTTATAATTACAATATACCTGGAAGTGTATTAAATCCTAAAGACACAAAATTTCCAAAACAGATCTGTTTCAACTTTAATGTCGACACTAGACACAAGATATAGTTTAGAACCAAGTTGGAATGAAGGATATATTATGAGGATATTATTAATGATAATAGGCCCAGATGCAACTGTGTGAAGTAATACCTATATTACACAATTAGGTTATCAGGTCTTATAGAAAAGAATTAATTTGGGATGAAATGCATATTATAAGGTTTGTCATAGATACTGCCCCAAGGGCATGTTTTCATAAATACAATATACAGTGAGGTATGTTAAACCCCAAAAAACCTAAAACATCTACCACTCTAGGCCCAGGTGTATGTGCATATAGTCATAATTACTGTATACTGAGACATACATTAAATGACTTAAACTACTAATTTGCAACATAGCCCTGGTTTGCACTGGGATGTATTATGAGCTGTAATATAGACTTGTTATGTATATATATTTTGTCATGTACAAACAAAACAAAAAACAAATGTATTGAATGCAGGGGCGCCAATAATTGTGGCAGATGTGGTTTTGTTAAAAATTATTTCTTGATGAGGGATTTTCTCAGAATAAAATTACTGAAATAAATGTTGCATTTTTCTTATTATAGTGAGATTAAGCTTAATTTCTCATAACACTTTTTACTAATCTTCACCAGGTTTGACAGTAATTATGGAGTGGACTGTAAATGTAAGAATCTGTTTTGTATCAGTAAAAAACACTGACGTGACGATCAAAATGTATATGCTATTGCAGTCAAATGTAAGAAATCTATGAATATCACAAATACTAAATACTTTAAATACTAAAGCTGTGATATCACGGATAGTTATACACTAGTGATTCTCACCCCTTGAGTGCACCTATTTCACCCTTGTATGCAGCCCATAAAAGACCACAGCACACAGCAAGTGGTCACCCTATCACTACCATGCCCAAGGGCTCAGGCTGACTTTGAGGCAAAGTGGTCAGCATCTACCTGCTGACAAAGGTCTATTAACCCAGTATACACACCACCCTTGGCATACTCCATACAAACAAAAGACAGTGTGAGCTGCAGTGGACAGTATATTGTTATAAGAGAAAGAGAGGTGATTATGCGAATGAGGAATGAATACATGCAGTGAGCAAGGAAATGTTGTGGGACAGCAGACCAAGAGGCTGCTACTGAGCCAGTAATAAATTCTGGAATGTCTGCGATGGTCAGTGGTGCCTTTGTGTAGCCGCAGGGGCCGGTGTTGCTCTGCTGCCTTATCTGCGCAGCGCAAGGTGATTAATTTGAAGTTGTTCTGGAAGGAGCCGCCAGGAGCAAAGCTCAGAGTGAACTGGTTACGCCTCAGAGAGCCCTGACTTATCAGTGCAGAACATGCCACCATCACACACAGCATCAACTTTGCATCTGCTGACAAGCAGAGAGGCCCATATGTGCACTACGAAGGAGAAACATGCTTTCCTCTCAATGCATATTTTACATGCCATGTGCATGCATTCTTTACACGATAACACACTGCAGAAACACTCAATTGCATCTTTCAATTTTCCAGCCCAAAAGTAGCTTGAGATGAAACACTGGGCAACATACATTTTCCTGTGAGCATTGGCACAAGGCACACATTTCGCTCCTTGTAGTATGACCTACTTTCAAGTTTATCCACTCTTTCAAACCCACTTATACACACTCGCACCAACCACATACACACACAGTGCCACACAAACTAATGTATGCTAATTATAGTAGGACCCCAGGTTCTTTTTGTGTTGAAAAGTGTAGGGAGACACCAGTGGGTTGGTGGGAATTCCTGTCAGCACAAAATGAATGAGGTATGTGTGGGTATTGTGTGTGTGTGTGTGTGTGTGTGTGTGTGTGTGTGTGTGTGTGTGTGTATGTGTGTGTGTGTGTGTGTGTGTGTGCGCGCATGTGTGTGCGCACGTGTGCATGTGTGTTTTAGACAACAGCTGCATAGAGAAAGTCAGAACAGCGAGAGTGTGGAATTTTTAGTTGGTGACTAAGGAAAGTCTACAGGATAGGCATGATATTTCTAAACATCACCTGCAGTCAAACAAAACAACACTAGAAAAGATGGTCCCTTAAGTGTTCTTTATTATTATTATTATAGTTATTGGGCAAAAGTGCTTATTTCATTGAAATGTTCAATGCTTTACGTTTTAATTAATTAATTAAAATTAAAATTAATATTTACGTTTTCATTAAAACTTAATTTTATGATAAACACATGGAAAAAAAGTTTTCACAAAATGTTTTCAAAGACATACAGAAACACAACATTCATATTTTGAAAATGTTTTTTTCCTGCATGGGCAGTTTTTAGACTACAAAAAGTTGCATAAGGTCCACCTGTATGTAAACAATTTGGGAATGATGCACATTGCATTGCTGCACTGACACTTGTTCCCAGCAGAGGGAGTGAGAGGAGGTGCAAGATCAAACAGGAACCTCTTCTCTCAATGTGTGCTCACAGGCCAGCAAATTAAAACAATCCATCAACATTATAGCTTTTAATCCACATGTTCCCCGTAAACACCTTTCTTTACCCTCACTTTCTTTCCAATATTCTTTCTCTCATCCCCTCTCTCTCTCTCTCTCTCTCTACTCCAGGCCCTTGTTCTATATTACAATAGACACTAAATCATTAACTCACTGCAGCAAGTAAAGCGGTTGCACTGAGACAGCACACACAGAGAATGAGCAATACCTGAGATCTAGGAGGAAAAATATGCCATTGCAGAGGACCTTTCACGTGAATAAAGGAGTGTGGTCTTGGCTGAATTTGAATACCAAGGTTTTTCCCAGCCCACAATAGGAAGCTGTGGGTAAGTCATTCAAGGAAATCAAAGGTCACAGCTCACATAACTGCTGTGTTTGACAGATGATAAAGGCTGTTCAAATTCTTTGAATACAGGAACGTGTACATATCAGTAAATGAATATACAGTAATCAGTGAATGAGTTGTAGATGCACCTACCTTGTACAAACACTCACTGAACTTTTGATGAGGTATACCTCCTATATCAATGTACTTTATAAGTTTACAATTACTGACTTTAGCCCATGTGTTGGCTCAGTGGAAAGGGATCATCATAGGACTACCACTGAAGGGACAGGAGGTGGATCATTCTCAGCATAGTAAACAATTTATTGGTCAAAGCACTGCTGCGTACTATGTTGGCATCACAGCTGTGGTGAGAACTCATACTAGCACAACACATACTACCATGGCACTACTGCGTTGTTGTCATTGCTGTGATAATGTCCACAAATAGTTTCTGGTCAACAATGACCCTAAGGTAGAGAGTGGGTGATAAACTGTGCACAGCAACAGATGGGCTACAGTAAGTAATTACATACTTATACAAAATATATGCATTATTATTTGATTTTTACTTCAGGTTTTTCCATCCTGCCTGAGGGATACAACCAGTCAGACCTCTGCTGTGAAGTGTTCGTAGATTCATAAGAAGACTACATTGATATCATAGCATTAATGGAGTAAGACATTCTTCGAGGCACAAGCTGCATCACTGATCCTGCTGGCCAACAATGCTGCTATTCCACTTGTTCTTTCTCACACTAGACATGGCTTTGTCACTGGTGTATGTTGCAGGTTGGTGGAGCCGGGCTTTGCTGCTTTGTGCATCCAAAGCATCGATACTGATAAGCGCTGCCTGCTGCATGCCTGCACGCTGACTGCTGTATCCAGACATGTAATTACAAAGGAAACGATAAGCCCACTCCTGAGGGACCGTGCCACTAATTATAGAGCCACCGGAGCTTCAAATTGCCATTTAAAGCAGCTATACACAATTACACAATGGCACATTCCTGGTGTCGTATGCACTACGACTACAGGGCGGAGAGAGATAGCCCAGAGAGCTCACCTGCTGGGCTCTGAATTATGGCCGTAGACTGGAGGTGCTGACTGTGTGAAGGGAGGAGGAGTGGGGATGGAGTGGGTTGGGAGGGAGAGGTTAGGACGGAAGATTTAGGAGAGTGTTTTGTTGAAAAGTTCTCAAGGTGTGCGCTTAAGCTTGCCTGGAAACAAAGATTCTGACATGTTTTGAGATGTGTGTCACTGTTAACACAGAAACAGTATAGGAACACTTGTAGGGGAGAATCACTGACAAAAAGACTGATGCATCTACAAAAATCTCCCTGCCCCCACTAAAAACACAAAGCTTTGTTTTATACAATAGCAGGACATTTGATCATATGCAGTACTGTGCAACAACATACATCATTGGAACAAAAGCAAATAAATATAAACACCGTAAAAAATTAAAACAGTTCGTTTCCAAAAGAAGTGGATATCTAGTTTGAAGAAACAAGTCTGATTCCAGATGTCTCGCTGTCACTCCAGTGATTGCATGACTTTATTAAAGTGCAAAATTATATTACCAATACACTTTAACATATCTGATATAGAGAAGTATTGATCAGTCAAACCAGATATTGGATAATAATTTCAACCTCCATAAAAAGAAATGACATTGACCTGTCAGTTCTCAAACATTAAATGTAAAAACTGTTTCCTGTGTCAGAACCATTTTGTTAGTCCTAGCATTGTAGGTTTGCATGCTTTCTCTGGTTTTCCTATAAAGTCAGAATATTTTTGTCCTGAAAATGTATTATTTATTTATTTATTCCCTTCACTGTTACAGCCCCGTATTATTTACACTGGGCTTGGAGGCTGGATTTCACTCTGGGAGGCGAAGAGCAGCCAGAGTCTCTGACAAAACACAAACCACAAAACCAGAAAGGAAAAAAAAGGGGAGGGGGAGAGGAAAGTTAGTCATTTTGTGGATGAGAGAGGAATGCCCTAGGAGGCACAAAGCTGCCAAGAAGCCAAGTACATCCCCCAACCTTTTTCTTCCTTTTGTGCAAGTACAAACTACAACCCCAATTCCAGTGAGGTTGGGACGTTGTGTAAAACATAAATAAAAACAGAATATGATGATTTGCAAATCCTTTTCAACCTATATTCAATTGAATACACTACAAAGACAAGATATTTAATGTTCAAACGGATAAACTTTACTGTTTTTTTTTTTGGCAAATATTCATTCATTTGCCCTGCGATGGACTGGCGACCTGTCCAGGGTGTATCCTGCCTTCCGCCCGAAGACTGCTGGGATAGGCTCCAGCATCCCCCCGTGACCCTGACGGAGAAGCGGCTTAGAAAATGGATGGATGGATGGATGGATGGATATTCATTCATTTTGAATTTGATGCCTGCAACACGTTCCAAAGAAGTTGGGACAGGGGCATGTTTACCACTGTGTTACATCACCTTTCCTTTTAGCAACACTTAATAAGCATTTGGGAACTGAGGACACTAATTGTCGAAGCTTTCTAGGTGGAATTCTTTCCCATTCTTGCTTGATGTACAACTTCAGTTGCTCAACAGTCCGGGGTCTCCGTTGTCATATTTTGCGCTTCATAATGCGCCACACATTTTCAGTGGGAGACAGGTCTGGACTGCAGGCAGGCCAGTCTAGTACCTGCACTCTTTTACTACAAACCCGCTGCTGTAACACGTGCAGAATGTGGCTTGGCATTGTTTTGCTGAAATAAGTAGGGACGTCCCTGAAAAAGACGTTGCTTGGATGGCAGCATATGTTGCTCCAAAACCTGTATGTACCTTTCAGCATTAATGGTGCCTTCACAGATGTGCAAGTTACCCATGCCATGGGCACTAACACACCCCCACACCATCAGAGATGCTGGTTTTTGAACTTTGCACTGATAACAATCCGGACAGTCATTTTCCTCTTTGGCCCGGAGGACACAACGTCGGAATGTTCCAAACAGGTGTTTTTTGAGCATTCCTCAACTTTCCCAGTCTGTTGTTGCCCCTGTCCCAACTTCTCTGGAACGTGTTGCAGGCATCAAATTCAAAATGAGTGAAAATTTGCAAAAAACAATAAAGTTTATCTGTCTGAACATTAAATATCTTGTCTTTGTAGTGTATTCAATTGAATATAGGTTGAAAAGGATTTGCAAATCATCGTGTTCTGTTTTTATTTATGTTTTACACAACATCCCAACTTCATTGGAATTGGGGTTGTATTAAAATAACTACGCAGCTGTATGCTCCCATAGTTTTAATTTTCCCCAAATGTGTACAAAAGTGAAGCAGAAAATACAGCATAATAAGATGATCTTACACAAATAAATAAAATCCCTCAAAACACTGCCATGGAGTATTTTGCCTAAACTATATCATCTTCTCAGAGAACACTGGTTACATCCTACACCCACCCTGATCAAAGGCCTGCTGCTGTATAATCCTGCAGAACATATAGCATGTATCCTGAGAGACCTCTAGACTCATGGGTCAATAATAGCTCTATATAAAACATTGTACAATACATAGTGTGTGTGCATGAGTATCCACCTGTTCACTAGAAAAAAAAACTGCCCATGTGTTACTCATTTCAGTTCAATTCATTTACCACACTGCAGTTTCAGAGAGGCCTCTATCAATTCAGCCATAAGTTACACAAAACACTTGCACTAACCTAATCTTAGTTAAAACCTGACCATAATATCTAACAAGGAGAAAAGCCACAATGTTAATCCTCTACGCAAAGAACGTCCTTTTCTTTTAACTAGGGGTCAACACAATGCCTCCACAATACCAATAAGAATCCAGCACTAACACTAGGGTGGTCACTATTGATAATATTGGTAATTGGTCAACTAAACCTTAGCAAACCATGCATAGCTTTTCATATTTTTTTTTCTGAAATACTGTACTGGACAAGCTGTGAAGCCTTTAAAAATGAGAATCGGAAATGATAGCTCATTTTCCTTCCATACAGTAGTGTCTATCTGAGTAAAATGCAGTATTATGGAGGGTCTCAGAGCTAGATGACTATTCAGCTCAGTGATGGACAGATGGGGGCGGAAGGTGGTGGGAAGAGAAGGGGAAACGTGGCATTATTGGTTATTTTGCTCCGCATGCTATTACACAGTGACGTTGCCAACGCTCAACAGACTTCTTTTTGCATAGTGAATTTCAAACACTCAACAGACAGAGTTTGCCGGAAAGCAATAATGTTGTCTTTTAATTTGTATGGTGTGGTGAATTGTGCTTAATATGACCAGGAACATGAAGTAAGGTAAAACGGGTCAATACTGATTAGAGATGGACTTAAAAGGACTTCTAAAACCTACACCATGAGGCTAAAAATGCACCTAAATAGGGGCGCCTATCCAGCTGTTTCTCACTATAAGAGAAACCACAAGGAAAATGTATTACATTCATCATCATCATGCAAAATGCAGATGAATCACTGCACAAAAGGTAGATTTAAATAAATTATTTTTAACCAAGTTCAACATGACAGCGCTTAATAAATCCTGTCAATCCTTCTGTGGTAATAAAACCCTTTTTCATCACATTATGAACAGAAAATCCAAAACCCCATGTTGTCTGTAGTTTATTTAACATTTAAATAAAATTTGGTCTTTATACACTTGAGGGCAGTTGTGGGCAGTGTGTGTATGTGTGTGTGTGTGTTTTCTGTGGAACCAGCCATGCTTTCATGGTGACTTGGCCACACACAGGTTATAAATGAATATGAATGGCTATGTTACCCTGGAAGGAAGCAGCCTAGGGTTATCTATGCTGGCCCTACATTCAACTTTAAAAAACAAACATGTGGGAATAATCTTAAAATGTACCCAGACAAGCTTCATTCTCCTTAACCTGCCCTGCCATGTCACAGCCAGAGTGCTAAGGGGAACTTTAAAGATGTACTAGATGTGTCACTCAGATATTGCTCACATATATCCTCACAGGATGTACCTGATCAATCTTCAAAAATACTTTTTAAAGAGCACATTTTATGTAAATGTTGGTTTACAATAGTACCAAAAAAAGTATTTCCCACATTTCATGGAACTGAATTTTGTTTATTGACATGTTCTATATTCTTGATACAAAATCCAGGGTTTCACCTGCTATAGAAAGTAGTGGGTTCACCACCAGGTATTCTTGATTACCTGCCCACTGAAGCTGCAACATCCAGGCTCTTATATTCTGTTTGTGACTGCATCGCCATTGCACTGCTTGCAACACATTTTCATGCTAATGAATGTGTATACGATACATAATGCAATTTTATGTCCAATATGTTTTTAGCTGGAAACATTACAAAATACAATATTTATGCAAAATCATGCAGTCCAAGCCCATAATCAGAAAAGCTGATGTGACCACGTAGTAAGGGTAGTTGTTTAGACTTCATTTTCTGTGTTTTTGTAAATTTCCAGCTTTTCCATCACCACATTCACAAAAGGATGTGCTGGGAACTAGGAGAGACGCAGTGCTGGGAACCAGGACAGACACAGAGTGGCTCCTGTAAGAGCAGAACACACTTCAGCTGTTGCAGGAGCCACTCTGTGTCACTCCCAGTTCAATATATTCAATGTGACAAATATTCCTCCATTCACTTATCACAGACTGATTTGGAGATCAGTACTAATGAATTCTAGATTTAACATCTTTCTCTCATTGTCATTTCTGGAATACAGGGCTGGATTACAGACAGCACAGAAACTGGAGAAATTGCTGTTTCAAGCTGTGTCGCAGGCACACACTGAGCAGTTGGAAGAAAAATAAACAGTTTCTATTAGAAAGACTAGTCACTAGACACTGTTATTAAAACACACACACACACACACCCACCCACACACACACACCCTTACTGTATTACTGCTACATTTACTACCAGTCAAAGACTTGGAAAACGAGTGAGTCTAAGTGAGCATTTCCTTTGCCTCTCAGAATTAAGAATCTGTTTCTGGACAGTTAATGACATGGACTGTCAGACATGGGGCCAGCCAGACGGACGGACACACATACATACACGCACACACACAGTACTGTGCAAAAGACAGAGACTACCCTTTTATTTATTTATGTATTTATTGGTTTTTCATTGTCAAATAAATGGAGGAAACATATTTAACATAAAATGGCTCAAAGTCCCCGTGTTTCATTTGTCCACTCTTCATTTTATATACTTTCTATGTTAAAACCAACAACTTACAGCTGTGTCCAGTGTCCTAACATTTACAAAAACCCAACACATCTAGCTTCACACATTTGAAACTAAAGGGGATATATACGTACACTATATTTCCAGAAGTATTCGTTCGTCTGCCTTTACATGCATATTAACTTGAGTAACACCCCATTCTTAATCCATAGGGTTTAATATAATGTCTGCCCACCCTTTGCAGCTATAACAGCTTCAACTCTTTTGGGAAGGCTTTCCACAAGGTTTAGGAGTGTGTTTATGAGAATGTTTGAACATTTTTCTAGTAGAGCATTTGTGAGGTCGGACAGTGATGTTGGAGAGGCCTGACTCACAGTCTCTGCTCTAATTTGTCCCAAAGGTGTTCTATTGGGTTGAGGTCAGGACTCTGTGCAGGCCAGTCAAGTTCTTCCACACCAAACTCATTCATTCATGTCTTTATGGACCTTGCTTTGTACAGTGTTGTGCAGTCATGTTAGAACAGGAAGAGACCGTCCCCAATCTATTCCCACAAAGTCGGGAGCTTGAAATTGTCCAAATCAAAAAGAGTTCCTTTCACTAGTACTAAGGGGCCAACTCCAATTCCTGAAAAAAAAAAACCCACACCATCATCCCCCTTCCACCAAACTTTACACTTGACACAATGCAGTCAAACTGTTTCCACAAAGTTGGGAGCTCAAAATTGTCCAAAATCTCTTGGTCTGCTGAAGCATTAAGAGTTCCCTTTAATGGAAATAAAAGCATTAAAAATGCTTTTAACTCCTGAAAAGCAACCCCACACCATAATCCCTGCTCCACCAAATTTACACTTGGCACAATGCAGTCAGACAAGTACCGTTCTCCTGGCAACCGCCAAACCCAGACTGCCATCAGGACTGCCAGACGGAGAGGCATGAAGCACGTCACCACTGCTCTAGAGTCCAGTGGTGGTGCTTTATACCACTGCTTTCCACGCTTTGCATTGTGCTTGGATGTGATGTAAGGCTTGGATGCAGTTGCTCGGCCATGGAAACCCATTCCATGAAGCTCTCTACGCACTGTTCTTGAACTAATCTGAAGGCCACATGAAGTTTAGAGGTCTGTAGTGACTGACTGCAGAAAGTTGGTGACCTCAGCGCACTATGTGCCTCAGCATCCGCTGACCTCTGTCATTTTACGTGGCCAACCACTTCATGGCTGAGTTGCTGTCGTTCCCAGTCACTTCCACTTTGTTATAATACCACTGATAGTTAACTGTGGAATATTTACTAGCAAAGAAATTTCACAACTGGACTTGTTGCACAGGTGGCATCCTCTCACAATACCACACTGGAATTCATTCTTTCACAAATGTTTGTAGAAGCAGTTTACATGCTTAGGTGCTCGGTTTTATACACGTGCCCATGGAAGTGATGGGAACACCTGAATTGAATGATTTGGATGGGTGATTGAATACTTTAGGCAATATAGTGTATGTACACACACATGCACAGACATGGACATGCAAGGACAGCTCTGGATATGACATCACGTCACAGTTGTTAACTCCTGCAGTTCTGAGAGTTCAAGACAAAATCATAACACTGAGTGAGCACTTACAAGAAAATAGCAATCAATGCAATATGCTTGGAATAAGCTTCACAATACTGCAGAACACTTTTCCATGCCAATGGGTTTAATAAATGTTTCGCTATGTTACATGATAAGGGGTATGATAAGGGTCACCAGCACTGTGGTCGGTACGGTGCATGAAAATCAAACACAGATATTCTGTTCTGTTGTTTTCCCCCATCTCCAAACAAAAACTCCACAGAGTTCACAGAAAAACAGACAAATAAGTGCCTGTCAGTTCAACATCTCTGCTTGTCAGTTCAATAATGAGACTGAATCTGTTGTAACTGTATTCTTAAAAAGTAGCAAATTTGCAAAAAAATACAAATGTTAAGCTAATCAACTCTCCACAGGAGAAGACAGGCTGGCAGACCCATGCTTGAAGAAAGGGAAAGAGAGGGAGAAACAGAAAAAGAGGAAAAAGAGAGAAAGACAAAAAGAGATTAAGGTACTACAGGATTGTGCACAGCTGCACTAGCAGGCAGGAAGTCTGCAGTTCAGACAGAGGTCGAGCACCTCAGCAGTGAGTAAGGCGAAATACAGGCATGTGTTAGTAAATACTGCCAGGCAGTGGCAGCGAGAGGCAGGTAGATGAACAAACTACAGGCGGCATTTCTGATCATCAAAACCAGATCAGCTCCAACTGACCTGTGCAAGGGACACAAAGGTCAATGATATAATTTCTGCTGGAGTTAGAAGCTGCCGTGCTGAGTGTGTAATGAGGGTATGAAGTGAGTCATTTCTTATAAAGCAAGCTCAAAAAGTTATTAGACTTCAGGTCACAAAACAAAATTACAGATGACTTTAACCTTAATGAAAGCCTGTTCCTCCTAAGGTTTTCCACGCAACATTTAGGATCCTCCTCAGCACAGGGTATTCTAACACAACAAGAAGACTAGGGCCCAGCCAATACAAAAATTCTGTCACTGATATTGGTTTTAGAGAGCTAAAAAAAACTATAACCGATAATACTGGCTGATATACATATCTATGTTGAAAACTTAAACAGATTAATTAAACAGTGCTTCATGACTGATAAACTTGTCAGTTTGCAACTGTGAATTATGTAACTGTCCATTAACAACTGTCTTTTTTTTTTTATTTGCCCACTCCCTCTCTCACTCCCATTTAGCAGGAAAAAATTTTCCATAAAGATGCATAATTAGCAGTCGAATATCTTGACATGCTGCATAAGAGTGGTGCTTTGCATCAGTGATACTGTGCCCTTGTTTTTCTGTGCTTTCTGTGTCGATTTCTGACCATTTTAAAGCATTATATCAGGCCATGTCAGGAATAACAAAAGCAAGTTTAATTAGGATTTAGGCATGCAGTTTGCATGATGCAAACCAGTAGGTACAAGCTCTTTTGGATACCAAACATGTCTTGTCTGTTTGACGACAAATTCCAATCTTTTATGCAGTATTGTATAATGATCAGGGCCCTAATGAAAACTGCAGGGGACTGACAAAGCGCATCACAAACTGCAACACTTCAGCCTAAACTGTATGCGAGTCTGCCACTATGCGTAATCGCTCAGTAAATGTCATGGTGGTGAGTAGCTCCCAGCTTGTGGAACACAGGGAACTATGGCATGGCCAGAGCAGCCAGCAAGGGCGTGGACAGATAGGAAATACTTCACTGACATTTGATCAGTATGGATTTGGCATTAAGTAATACAACAGAGAATCGAGAAGGCAGGGGCACAAGCAGACAAAGCCATTTAAATGATCATCATCATATTTAAATTAATCATGCCTGCAATATATCACTGGCACAAATAAAAATGTAAAGACAGTTCATTGACTCTTTCTTAAATGAAGTCTTTCACCATGATACAGCTGCCTATGGCAGTTTTTTTCCCAGTAATATCCATTTTTAATACCTCTTTTTCATCAAAAAATAACATCTACTTATCTCCACATCTAGTGAATAAACATAACATGTACAAATATTTAATTTCATATTCTCTCTCTTTCCATTTGCCCTGAAGCACCTCTTTTATCATGGATGCCAAAGTATTTCAGCTCCTCACAAGCATATAAGCACCTCTGTTAACAGACTACAGCAGTCAAAAGACACGGCAGTTCAACTGAACAAATATTCAGAGGTCCTTGGATCGCCTGTGGACCAAAAAGAGTCAGG
This sequence comes from Pygocentrus nattereri, assembly GCF_015220715.1. Lineage (NCBI taxonomy): Eukaryota > Metazoa > Chordata > Actinopteri > Characiformes > Serrasalmidae > Pygocentrus > Pygocentrus nattereri. Next base: position 20,537,031 of record NC_051219.1, on the reverse strand, counting down.
AACACTCTGCCATATCCTAAAAGCCTTCTGATAGGGGAAACTATGGAGAGAGGGGTGAAAGAAAAAGAAGGCACCTCAAACCAAATCACATCTCACAGGCAACGGCTCCATGCACTGTTGGTATTTCCTGCCGTAGCTGAAAGCTGCCAAACAACTGAGACTAGCACGGCTTAGATCAGGCAGGCTGGAATGAAAACAGAGAAGGAAGATCAGAAGACATGCACTCACACACACACACACACACACACACACACACAAACAGTGCATGCAGAGTGACCTTTAATGCAACATTGGGGCCGTGCCATGTTTATTGGCCTGATATTGTTTTTCCCCACTTGGATTAAGAGTCATTTCATTAGGTAAACTGCTTTATGATCCAGCAACAGTCAGAGGCTGAAGATCAGCACCTGGAGGTGGACCGATTAGTGTATTTGTGGCTGATACCAATCAAGGATCGCCTTCTATCATAGTTGACCGCTAGCTGATACCAACTGAGGGCAGTGTTGAATGATTCAAAAGCGCAGACATAATTCTCAACTGCAAAACAAATATACCTCTCCCTTCACTACTCCGTTAGAAGTTCTGCCCCCAAATTAACAGATGCGCATTGCCAAAGCAAGCAACACTTTTTAAGATCTTCGTGACCATAAAAACCCTTTGCAAACATTGTATGGACAAATGCGATGATATGACATCAGAGCGAACACAATAGAGCAAGTAATGTTAGCTAGGTTAACTGGTGGGTTAACTGCCAACTACAACCGCTACAGAGAAGCTAACCACAAACCTTAGTAAATGAGACAATAAGATACTGATTCTGTAAAACAACAAATATAAGCCTAAGTTATAAGTCATGAAGCTATTGCAGAACTTGGATGCAAACAGAAACAAATCTTTTGACAATGCTTTGACATGTATTAATTACAGCTCTACACATTCACCCAGCTAGTTTACAGTGCAATAGGAGCCAAATATGTAATATAATGTAGAAATTATTAATTTTTTTTAGTCAAAAAAATATAACTAGTTTGAAGTTGGCTTCCTATTCTACATTGTCTTATTCACCAGTTTCTGGATCCACCTTTAGTTCAGCAGTTACATTCTGGTGTGTCAGGAGAAATATGGCTCATATGTTTTACATTATCTCTCAAGATTGACTAAGCTAGAGAAACATTCTTAGGATTGGCAAAGTTAAAGAAATATTCAACAAAAAAAAGTTGCAGAAACATCTTTTTGATTCAATTATGTATTCGATTACACCATTAAGAAGACCACATTACCATTTTGGTAGGCAAGCTGCAATTCTGACTGTGCTCTAATCGAGCTCATCTCATCACTATTACTGCAGCTACAACCCTGTAGGTGGATAAAAACTAAGCAAAATAGAAAAGAAAGATGTAAAGATTCTAGAAGACATTAAAAAGATACTTTCCAAAAGTATTCACTCACCCATTCAATCAATTCCATGGCCACAGGTGTATAAAACCAAGAACCTAGGCCTGCAGACTACTTCTACAAACATTTGTGATAGAATGGGTTGCTCTCAGGAGCTCAATGAATTCCAGTGTGGTACCGTGAGAGGATGCCACCTGTGAAGGTCCAGTCATGAATTTTCTTTGCTACTAAATATTCCACAGGCAACTGTCAGTGGTATTATAACAAAGTGGAAGTGATTGGGAATGACAGCATTTCAGCCACAAAGTGGTTGGCCACGTAAAATGATAGAGCAAGGTCAGCGGATGTTGAGACGCATAGTGTGCAGAGGTCACCAACTTTCTGCAGCCAGTCGCTACAGACCTCCAAACTTCACGTTTCCATAGCCGAGCAGCTGCATCCAAGCCTTACATTCCAAACGTGGAATGCAGTGGTGTAAAGCGGCACTGGACTTTAGAGCAGTGGAAATATATTCTCTAGAGTGACGAATCATGCTTCTCTGTCTGGCAATCCGATGGATGAGTCTTGGTTTGGCAGTTTCCAGGAGAACGGTACTTGTCTGACTGCATTGTGTCAAGTGTAAAGTTTGGTGGAAGGGGGATGATGGTGTGGGGTTGTTTTTCAGGAATTGGAGTTGGCCCCTTAGTTCCAGTGAAAGGAACTCTTTTTGATTTGGACAATTTCAAGCTCCCAACTTTGTGCGAATAGTTTGGGGATGGTCCCTTCCTGTTTCAACATGACTGCGCACCAGTGCACAAAGCAAGGTCCATAAAGACATGGATGAGCGAGTTTGGTGTGGAAGAACTTAACTGGCCTGCAAAGAGTCCTGACCTCAACCTGACAGAACACCTCTGGGATGAATTAGAGCGGAGGCTGTGAGCCAGGCCTTCTTGTCCAACATCAGTACCTGACCTCACAAATGCACTTCTGGAAGAATGGTCAAAAATCCCCAAAAACACACTCCTTAACTTTGTGGTTGAAGCTGTTATAGCTGTAAAGGGTCGGCCAACCTATTAAACCCTATGGATTAAGAATACGATGTCACGCAAGTTCATATGCAAGTAAAGGCAGATGACTGAATACTTTTGGAAATATAGTGTATGTAGATGCTTTGATGCAGTCTCTAGAAAATGTTATGAGAAGATTAGCTAGATTGGTGGACTGGATCTGTATAGCCTGCATATTTCAACTCAGAACATGTCAATGCATATTTTACAAAAACAAAAATTGGCTGACAAAGCTTCTAAAAATAAACTACAGATCAAGCTCAAGTCAGCTTCTTATTTGCCAGCTTCTCATTTGTATTTTCCATTCCACCGTAAATGGTGCTGTAGTTACACTGAGGTGCCTTAAACGTAGAAAAAAATTTCAAAAGTTGCAGATAAACTAGGCTTACATCAACCAACACATCAATTTACTGTAATAAATGCAATAAATTACCTAAAATTATCCATAATCAACAAATGCCTCAGACTTTTGCATGAAAATGTTTACTGAACAGATAATGTGCAGCACAGCAAAGCTATAATCAGCCACTGGAGCTGTTAAATGCACCTCACAGACAGATCTAATGTTGTGTCCCAAACCACACACTTCAGTACTTCACCTAGTACACTAATGAGTGCTTTTCTAATTATGTATGAGCTATTTTTGTATGGTTGATGGTTGCTAAAGTATTAAAGTATTGGTATCCAAGATAGTTTGTAAATTGTTGCTAGGTGCTTGCTACTATGTCCAAATCTTTTATTGCTCCAATTGAACTTTTATAACATCATGATTTGTCTGTCAATTGACTGGTTTGGTTGAGTGCTTAAAGTTCTTTATTTAAAGAGTAACCACACCCCCTAATTTCAGCTCCAGTCCTAGCTAATGTTTGAAAATGCTCCAAAATGGAAGAAGCACTTTGGGAAAGGTGCTGCAGTGATCTATGGGTTTGGAGCGGGGGGCTGTGAGGAAACTGGGCAGGCTAGGCTGCTGTGTTTTTACGGCTAGCTGACGTTAGCTACCAGGAAATATGGAAAGTGAAAAAATCAAATACCACCTTCGACTAAGAGGTCTTATAGGGTTGACACTTTTTCTTCACCACCATCCTCATCATCTATGGGGGAAAGTGTTTCTGATCATGCAGGGTGTCTATGGGAGGCAAATCCGGCCAAAAAAAGATATGAAAATGAAAGCTTATGTGTAACCAAATGCCTTCAGACCAAATGGACTCAGAAAAACAGTGAAAATGTTATACTGGTATTTATATCGAGAATACACAATAGTTTTCTAAGTTATATAAACCAGTATATGCTCAACAAGGCTTGTGTTTGGTCCGATACCTTATTTCTGATGTTCAGTTTCATCAGATCTGAGATATGACGATGGTTTTTCTGAGACTCAAAATGGTCAAATCCAAGGAATGATGCCGACTCTGATGTCTGACGATGTCCTAAAATGTACCCTATAGCCCGAACTAGTGCTAATTAACATATATTTACATGTTGGTCAATTTGCAAATGAAAAAGGAAAAAACAGGAAAGAATAATTAAATCATTTCTTTCACCTAAACATTAAGTGTATCATTTAGTCCAGCCTGTATGAAATCAGTGGACAATTCATTTGTGGATATGTTTGTTTTAATAGAGAACTGCAGGCTTCAGTGTTTTATTATTTAAAGGAGTTCACATTTACCCTCTGTCTCACTAACACACTTCTCTGTGATAATACTTATACATCCACTGTTTCCTCAAGCTCAGCTGAAAAGGTCCATGGTGGCATGTTGCTGCTGACAGAAAGGCACCATCATGAGTGAAGTTTCCTGGGGATCTTCTGTAAGGTCATCTGGGACAGTATTTGGAGTCCTTATGCCAAACTGATTAGCTTGCCAAAAATAAATTACATGGTAAACTAAAACTGCATAATATCTTCAAACTAGGTATGTTGCCTTGAGAGATATGATATGACTTGGCCTGAAACTGTTGTGCTATATAGTTGTGCTCCAGCTACAAGAAAATAATTGAAGCTCAATTAAAATGATCTGGACTCAATTTGCTTGATATTTGAAGTCACTCCACAACAGCTCACCTACAGCATGTATTCTCACATGAATTTTCTAGAAAAAAAATAATTTGAAAGTAGTCCATGTAACCATGCCCAATTTCAAAGCTGTGAGTTATTTATGTATTTATTTATGAATTATTAATGTTTGGCCTGTTAAGATCTAAATGTAAAGTGTAACTCCTTACAGAATGAATGAGCTTAAATCTTAACTGGGTTTAAATACAACTATAAAAATATAGTACTTAATAAGGCAAATAACAAAAATACTACCTAAAAAATTAATTATAACACTGTTATAACTTATTCATTTGACAACGGAATCTAAATGGAATAAAACGTACAGTATGGGAAGCTCTAATCTCTGAAAATTAAGTGAAGTTCTTTGTCTCAGTGATTTAATAATTTTATGAACAGTGTCCAATAGAAGTAGAGGAAAAAATCCATTCTTAGATGCATCACGATGCAGATGTGGATGATTCTGAATCGATTAATAGAATTTTCTAAATTTTAATTTATAAAGTAATGTTGACTTGGAAGTGTGGAAGTGCAGCACCTTATGTTGTGCACAGAACAAAACCATAACAATAAAAAAGAAATACAACTGGCACACTCTGCGTTAAAAGCCAGGTTAGTTCAGGAGTCGATTTTTTTAACCCAAATGTTAAAAAAAGCTATTTTGTCCTTTCATCAAAAATCAAACCACCTTGGGACCCACAATATTTTATGTCCATTATGTCCCACTATGTGGTATTGTCCTAGTACAGGCTAAAAAATATAAATGAAATTGCTGATTTATTTTGCACTGCTTTAAGCGTTAGCTATAGCTGCTTTCCTCCCATCTTTGCAAGAAAACATTTCCTCAAAAGTAGTAAAATGTCTCTCAATGTTCGACTGTTTTACGAGGCTGAAGTCACTTCTTATTTGCCAGCTTCTTGAACCAGGGCTTTTGTGCTACATTGCACACTTTGGAGCTGAGATTCAGCGGCCAGCCTCAAAGATATTTTACTGACACAGCGATCCCCACTCTCTACAGTGAGACCAAAACTGAAATTACAAAAGCCAAAAAACAGAAAAGAAAACGGGTTGGATAGCTGTAACGTGCTGCCCAGACATCCATTGCCACTGGATCTTATTTCACCGTAACGGCGCGTTTTATCACAGGTGAGTGGCAGCCTGCCTCTGATGTGCTCCAAACAAGAGCAGTGAATGACAGTCTTCCAGTTCACTTGCCACATCACTTCCATTTGTTTTATTAATAAAAGATATTGGAAGTACATTCATCATGGATCATTACAAATACCTTGCTTTAAAAGTACCAAGTCCTCACACAGTTGGAAAAAAGAAATCCTGTATAGAAAAAAGATGTAACAAGATGCATCAATAATCCTTTTATAATCACATCGCCGCCCTCTGAATCAAATTGAACCATGAGATGCCTAGAGATTTCTGCTCCTAGTGTCTAATAAATAGATTATACTTGTATATAAAGTTATCAGGATCAAGGTCAAGCCCAGACCATCTCAGGAAATTCAAGGTACTAAAAGTTTTCATGAACGGCCTCAAGAGAACTGACATCACATGACACACTATTGTTATGTACAAAATGTTTCCTGTGTTTTGCAGTGTCGTCTATGGTATCCAGTAAGCTAGCTAAACATATAACACAGACCAATGCAGAGCACAATTTTTGGATGAGTGCACGTGCCGTAGCCTTCATAAATGTTTTCCAGTCCAGCAACTGTATCTTGCACCAAAAGACTCATTGTCATGGTCGACATGGTGTTCTGCAAATGTGGGTTATTACTAACGACAGCTAACTCTAATTCGCTTTCTTCTTCGTTTTCAGACAGTTTCGTTGGAGTCCTTAACCACAAAATTACTTAACATGCCCATCCCTAAAATATGATGACTTGGCACCAACTTTGTCAACTTACTGGAATATTAACTTTAAGTTATTTGTTAACACAGTTTCACCTCCAAAAAGCTGGAAAAGCTTCCCTCATCAGATTGTGTGCAAACATGCATCCTGACAGTCTTGGTACTGGGATGCAGACCGCTCATACGTAACCACTGGCTGACCAGTGCAGAACCAGTTAGAAATGCATGCAATCCATTACTTTTTTTACATCCGTAGTAAGCACATGCTGGACCCGTTGCTCTCAACCTGAAAAGGCTAAATTGAAAAATGCTAAACAATTTGAAAAACTAAACTAAATATCAAATATAGCTAAATATCAAATATAGCTAGCTAACTGACTAGCTAACATAACCTAGCTAAGACTAAAAGGCTAAAAATGAGAAAAATGTCTACAAATACAATAACTTGAAACTAATTATAATAACTAACTAGAACACTGAATAACAAGCTAAATGAGTTCAGACGATATGTATAGAAAACGTCCACTACAGCGACGGTCTTAAATGATTATCATATTTTAGGGGCATGACAGGGGTGGTGGGTGTCACCAGGGGGCAGTAACATTGGTTGACAGATACTGTGACTTACCAAAGTACCATGACACGTCATCTGTGCTTATAGCCTATAGAGTTGAACCAGAGGGTCGCTACAGAGCTGGACCTGACCACAGTAAAAATGATATATTTACCATTTGGAAAGATGTGTTCAAATTTTAAGTAAGGCTGCCGTATTTTATTGTTACGGAGCAATGCATTACATTACATTACATTACATTACATTACATTTAGCAGACGCTTTTATCCAAAGCGACTTACAATAACATGTAACAATGCATTTCAGCTGTTAATGAAAAAAAGGTCTTAGGGTGTACTCCTTAAAAATGCTTTTAAATTTCTGTGGAGAATGGATAACACAACACCACTAATCTCTGTTCAGAGACTACAGAACCACTATCACTTCTAAGACTCCCTTGACAGCAGTATCAGGCATCACCAAAGGACTGCATTCATTGGCGTTGGACATGAATAGGATTTAAATGTTAGAAAATGTGCCTTCCCTGCTGGGGTCATCAGCCTGAGCAAAACATTAAGCTGGGCTTAAATCAATCTGAAGTGGAGATTACATCAAAGACCTTAAATGCAAAGCCAGTAGGGGTGGGCGATAAGACAAAAAACATTATGATACTTCAAAACATTCTCTCGATGAACAATCTGTATTCATGATATTTAGGTTTGATAAACAGGAATAGACAAAAAGAACCAGTAATGCCATATTTAAAAATTAATATCAAAAGCTCTATATACAATGATTAATCAACATTTCACAAACTGAACTGCACTAAATCAAGCTAAATAGGCCAAATTATGCTCTTTTTGTAATGAAACATGCAGTTGTTAAGTGCTGACAATATCCATGGTATACTCAGAAAATCATTTGACATTATATAACAATTAACAAAAAAGATAAATATTGTTATACTGCCCACACCAAAAAGCATGTTTAAAAGAGAATTCAATATATCCCAGCCTAATAGCTTAATAATAATTACATAGTAAGCAGCATCCTATATTTAAACAAAAAGTGATTTATATCTCTATAAGTGATTTAAATCTCTAGACAGAACTATGATAGCTAACAATGCTAAGCTGATATTTCCATAAGTTTCTGGTAAAAAACTTGAAATTCTCATTTTCTCAGGCCTATTCAGATTACTCATTAGGCACAAAATACAACAGGTATTCCGCAATGGCTAGGGGATATGATATGATCAGAGAATGAAACAAGCCTACTCCACACTAAAAACAAGAGAGGAGCCCAATAATAATAAAAAGAAACAACTATTTAACAAATCACTGCTCTGCTCACTTCCATTTTATACCTGCTCAATATTTTACTTCATTACCTTGATCTGTTGATGGCCACTCTAAGTGAAGACACACACCTTTAAGACTAAAACCTCAAAAGCATTTTAATATTGTACATCCACTACTGCTAATACTCATCAGTTGCCCTCTCATGATCCTCCCCACCAAGCCACCCTCTGGGCACTAAACTGGACCTCTTAGGCAGCTCTCCCTGTGCAGATGTGAAGAAATCCTATCCCAGCATGTTCCCCACTGCAGCCACAGAGTGGCTCACAGAGATAATAATCATAGAATCAGCTATCAGCACCATTCAAGAGCAATATTGCCCTATATGAGAAAATCATGTTCAGGCCCATCATCGTTTCCTTAAGCTTCCTTCAGGACAACATAAAAGACACATGAAAGGCAGTGTAAGCCAATCAGGACAGCTGGGGAGAATGCTGCAAAATATACATAAGGCATGAGGCTATAAGTGATCATGGACTTCAACAATGACACTGGCCTCATTATCTCCATGAAATGACAGTGCAACTAGCACAATTTGAAAACAGGATTTCTTAAAGCAGCATAAAAGACGAGTCAGACCAGAAATTGTCCAACTTCTGGCTTTATATGAATACGAAATGTTCACATTCTTATTTAAGCAATTATATAATATAATGTCTGTCTCTTCCCACACCCTCATCTGACAGGAATCTTACAAGTTAAAGACATCTGGACTGGACTACTTCTTACAGTTGATAAACAGAAACATGCCAATATAGAAAACTAGACAGAAAACTGCTAACACAGTTTAGTTTTGAAACCAACACTTTTAGTAAATAAAAGCAAGCCATTTCAACCTAGTTCCTTTATGTTAAGAGACTACTCTCTGATAGGAGTGTGTCCCATACACAGAGTTTAGGTCATGCACTTCAACCACAAGCTTTGAACCGGGACCTTGAACTGTAGTAACTGTTCTGTTACTAATATCTACTTCATGTCTTTATCTGAAGTGAGAGTGGAAAACAGGAAGCTCAGTGTTTGGTGGAATGATCCTGACAAGTATTTTATGCAAGTGCTTTTGTCTCCATTACAAACCCCCACACACTACTCCCAATTCCTTTTTTTTTCTTTCCTCTCTGCCTCTTCCTCTCTCCATCCCTCTCTCTGCACGAGCGCGTTTGATCCTACCCATCTACAACAGGCTAGGGGAGGCTGACTGTGGTGCTAGACACAGACATCTTATCCAGGTCAGACTATCAGCATAATCCACTCCACCTTCTGCATACTGTGTCCCAGCCCCAGGGGACAAACCACCCACAGGGACTTTTCCTTCTCCATCTGAACCACAAGACACTACTTTTTACTCCATCAATATACAGTAAAGACAAGCACAAGTCAACAGTTAATCAAGTACTACTTACAAACACCCACATGACTTACAAATACCTCCTGAAATACACAAAGCAGTGTGCCCATTGGTAAATATGAGAGGCTGTCTCATTTACTTACTACAAACTTACTTAAAAAACTGATTAATGTTTAATGATGTAAACTTCATAATTTTTTTTTCAGTTGAGGCACTTTGGGGTTTAGTGTTATCACAGTGTCGTGGCTGCTTGCTACTGTTGACTAGCAAGCATTCAGCCTGATAAACAAAAATGACAATTTTTTAAAAATGGTGATGCAACAAAATTTTGGCTACCAAAACATTATGACCAAAAATTGTCAAAAATGGAACTTTCAGTTTTTTGTTGAAGAAAAACAAAAAGGGTGAACATTTTGGCAAAAAAAAACAATTGGAAAAAAAAGGTGGCTATACAAGGCTATATGAGGAACACTACACAAGCAATTTTATGTGTTCATTTATGTGTTCAATGTGGTCCCCTGAATGTCTGAGTAATTCATTCTTTCTTTGAGTTTGACTTTCTTTGAGTAATTCTTTGAACACTTTGCTGAAGGATTTACATATCGCTACACCTTTGCCCTACACCTAGGAAATACAGCATTAGGTGAGAGTGAGAAATTTTACAATATTTTGCCTCAGAAACTGGGGGATATCCATGGATTATTTGCTGCCAATTTTGCAAATGTACATTGTATTACCACATAAACTCTAAACATTAAGAAGCTATGCAAAGAAGTGGTGGGTGGAGATGGCTGTTTATCAGTGAAATGCTGCTGATACAGATAGAATAATTTTCAGTTGCTGAATGTCACTCTACATTCACAGTCATACAAACGGTCATATAACAGCACCGTGAAAGTTTTAGGCATTTAGGAAAGCATTGATACATGTAGATGTAGATTATTATTTTATTTAAACACATCGCTAAAGTGACTCATCAGGAAGAAAATGACAAGGTCATAAAGCTATGGCCAATGCCTTTAGAGGAAAATGTCACAAGAATAAATGAATGACGAGCAATTCTTCTGTCATACTCAGCATACAAAGAACACAGCTAATCAACCTACTCATATCATGAGGCAAAAACTCAGTGGGTCTCTACATGTCACTGGCAACATAGAAATGCTAATTTAAGTTTGACAAACAAGAGACAAAAGAGGAGAATACTGTCAGACTGACTCTGCAATCACATTGAGTCAAACCTTCTTTCAGGTTTTTCATTTCTTGACTGGTTGTTTTATGGATACAGAGAGAAAGATCTGATTCTGAGTGCATATACACACTCACACAACAAATAAATAACTACTAATAAAATAGAACAAAGGAATAAATGAGATACCACAGGGACTTTCTTGCCTTAACTGTTTGGAACTTTCACAGGGGACAGATGAAAAGAAAAACAGAACATTAATAACAGCTAAAACACACACACACAAGCACCAATTAGCTAATTAATTTTGACAATTAGCCACCTGATCTAGTTGCCAACACATGTTGCATCCAAATCCTTCACTCTTCTGTTTGCTCTATTAAGGTCTTTTGTCCTGCCTCCTACTTCTTGCTTCATTTCACTTTATCTCTTGTTGTCTTTCTCATTCCCTTACAAAAAACACAGACATACACCTCTTTTTATTTATTAAACACTCCCACTAACCTTGCCCTCTACATGCAGTAAAAGTAACTCAGTAGTTGCCTCTGATTGAGCTGTGGAATTTTCACAGTAAAAGGGAAAAGAAGTTAAAATATTATCTCGATTCAGTGGGGTTTCAATGAAGACTAAGCATTTGCTTATTAATTCAGCCGTCTTTCTCCAACACAGATGCTTAAACCTGCTATGTATGCTATGGCGTCATGGCGAAGGCTCTCTCCATATTCTCCTAACTCAAAGCCTCAGAGGACACGTTTGGGTCTTCCCCCATTTAAGAGACCCAGGAGCCTATTAAAAGAGTGACAGAGTGAATGAAGCGGATCTCATGACTTTTTTCTACACTGCCCCTAATTTCTTGCATCGGCGTGCCAGTGCTTTCCATTACTCCTGGCTGACAGGGAATAAGGACAGCTACTCAGCTCTGTAACCAGGCCTTTGACCTTTCTCTGGTAGGGATGAAGCATTCCTTTCTGCTAAAGATTCTGCACTGCTACTTGTTCATAAAAATCTGATATAATAATGTTTCGCTGTATTTGCCAGAAACAAGCAGGCATGTTTGTTACCAACGTTATCATGGTTATTTAGACAGAATGTACATAAGGATAGCCTTATTTAATTGTTGCCTAAGATTCAGAAACACCTGAACAAGGTGACACCAAAGCCATAGAACCAACTTTACATGATTTGAGCACAGAGAGCTCTGCCATTTTAGTGTTGCGCAAGAAAGAAAAGCATGTGCACTCTGGAATACAATAAAATTACATGCGCTTGCTTTCAAGTGTGCTGATGGCAAAAAACATCTGAGTGACAGCATCTACTGTTGCTACTACGGTCAGCTACGAACATGCAATTGTCATCCAAATATATGCTTGTGCTAATTCAGCCATTTCTGTTTAAGTCTAATTCTAAATTCTAACATTTCTGCATTTGAAGTCCTTAATGTGACAGGTGATTGATCAGGACTTGCCACCCAGCCGTTTTCCAAGCTCTGTAAGGAATGGGCTAAATAATTAAACTACAGCAAGGACAGTGGGGCAAAAAAGTATTTAGTCAGCCACTGATTGTGCAAGTTCTCCTACTTAGAAAGATGAGAAACATCTGTAATTTTCATCATAGGTACACTTCAACTATGAGAGACAAAATGAAAAAAAAATCCAGGAAATCACATTGTAGGATTTTTAAAGAATTTATTTGTAAATTATGGTGGAAAATAAGTATTCTCTGCATTCTGCTGACAGGCTGGAGATCGAAGTCTATAGTTTTTGGCAGCTGCTAAGTTCCAAGCCAAAGGAAGCCCTCTGTGACCCTGCGACTGCCTGGCAGCAGCCCTAGGTCTGAAGCTTCCAGAATCGCAACACTGTAATTAACACTGAGAGATGGCAAATAATCCAATCAAAAATTCTAAGAAGCCACTGAGCCCTTTTTTTTTATAAAAACATCCAAGAGAATAAGAGTCCGCCTGACATGCACCGCCAGCCTTTTAATGACGTTAGTGCACCCTCTGTCACAACAGTGTTTTTCTCAGTTTTATGAGGAAAAATTGTGAATAATGTACTGTTGAGCAACAAGTTACACTGAATGTATATTAACATTGTCATACCAATAATAAGGTAGCTAATTATGGAAACTTTCAAAATAAAAATGAATGTCGTTTATTTGCAGAAAAACAAACAAACAAACAAACACTGAAACTCATGAAAACCATGCTGAAGGAAATTAGAACCGTTAACAAACCTGATGATTTTGCTTCCAAATGGGAATTGGCTTGGTGGTTGCAGTTAGAGACCATTAGGTAATTATCAAATGTATCTGGAATCAGTCCCACAACATCATCATATGATTTGAATCCATCAGGAAAACACAGAATACCATTAGCGACTACTGAAACCACCAGGAACCAACAGACACTTTTAAAGGCTTCTATGACTTTTTTCATCAGGGAGGTATATTAAATGGAATTCTCTAGCTGTGTCCTGGAAGAAAAATGGATTAAGTGATATCACTAAACAGCCAAAGGTTGACGTGCTGTTGGGCTACGTCTGCCATTGTGGCAGATTGCGCATGTGTATGTGAAGTCACTGGATGAGAGTGCATCTGTCTGAGAGTGCATGCCTGCAGCATCTTTCTTTTTTTTTAATCATTTCTGGATCAAACTTAATCTTGCACTATTTTACACTAAATAACAGTGTTAAAGGTTAAGGTGCTGACTTCGGTTTAACCTGAAACGTGCTCTGCAAAACTGAACAAAACGTGCATTTGTCCTACAGTGGCATTTCCAATTGTTTCACCTAGCAAAAAATAAGTATTTACTTCAAAATGTCTCAGTAGATACAACCCAAATTCACTTACAGGGTGATGTTTATTGGGCTCTCCTCTAAAATTCTTCTTCTTTCCCTATTAAAATGCCCAACACCCAACATGAATGATGCAACAGTAACGAAAGCCACAAACCCCTGGAGCACTGTTAAAAGATGTCCAGTCTGAGTCATCTAGCTGCTCCAAAATAATGAAATGTTGGGTTAACCTCTGAGAATGTTTGTCCTAGTTAAGAACAAGAGTTCAAGGCTCTCACAGTGCATTCCCATTATCTCACACACAACTTGGACCAGCTACTCGATAAAATGAACGCAACTTCTCCTGCTTCATGTAGAATAAGCAGGGCATTTTGAGAATCAACTGTGAAAACAGCTGACAGTCTTAACAACAAATATAATGCCTTAATAGTTGAACAATATCATATGTTATCAATATTGCAATTATATACTTGTTATATTGTTGTAGTAGTCTAACTGCAAAAAACAGTATTTCTATGCTGCCAGTAGCTAACCTGATGTCATCCCATTTTGCCATGTTTTTAATTTATTTTCAACAATTACTTCTGTTTCTGATGAAAGACATTTTTTTATTATAAAGACTAAATCCATTATGTACATATTCATAAGCCTCTATATTTTGTTATGCATATCATGTACTGTGAAAATATTTTCAGCTATTGTGTTATTGATGTTATATTTTTGCCATATAGTGCACCCTAAAAAAAATTAAACTTTCGAAAAAAAAATTAAAAATGAAATTCATCATTGTGGGAGAAAAAGCAGTTCCCAAAATTACTGTTTAGTATTAAACGTATCAATCTGTGGGCCAAGGGTTACTGACAAATTCCTCAAAACACACAAATCAGTAGCCACATGCAACATTACTAATGGAAGAGATTGTGTTAGAACAGCAGAAAGATGGACAATGGACAATGGTCAATTTTGAGATTAAGAATAAATGGACAAATTCAGGAAAAAGATTGACCCTTTTTAGATTTTTTCATGACTATGTTTGGAAAAAGGCAAGATTACACTGTACTTGAAGGAGCCATTTCAAATCTAGATGAATTCTTAATGTAAGATAAATTCTTTACCCTACAAGCCGACCCTAGAAAGCATGGTAGCAGCAGTAGGTCAAAGTGGAATTTTCATTTGAATTTGGCTGTGCTTGGTCAATGTCAGTGCATGTTAAATCTGCAGAACTGCAGCAGTGCTTGGGGATGATAGCCCTGTGCTCTGTGCACAAATGCGTATAAACAGGATGGCCCTGTGCTCTGAGCACTGCAGGACTCTTATCTTTGTGATTTTCCATTTTTAAAGAATGCCTTTGAAATAGAGTGAGTCGTCTTTAAGTTCTGAATAATTACTGGAATAAACAAAAAGTAAATATTAAATGTATCCGTGTTTGTGTTCTCTGCAGGACACCTCCACCATCCAGCTCTGCACAAATTAGCTTATTAAATTTCATTGCATTAAGCCACTTTTATGAATTTAACATAGTCCCTGGACCATTGTTCGCCTGCAAATTAGATTAAAGCAACATTTGCTTTTTTTCTCTGCCTGCTTGGAGTCTTTCAATTATTTCTGGAGGACACTGCAGGCAGGGATCCTAACGAGCGCAGACAGCTTTCCTCCATTTCATTACATCCACATACCGTTTTGGACCCAATTAATTGCACCCCCCCCCCCCCCTTTATTTAAACACTAGGCCTTCAAGGGACAGCGGTAATACGTATTTCCTCCTGTGGGTATTAAAAATGTTTTTCTAATGCTTGCTTATGGCACTGGAGGCTGTTTTACCAGACTCACATAGACTCGAAAGAAATCAGTGTGGCTTTTTACTACTGTGGCTCAGAGAGCACAGCCCTTCAAATATAGTACCCATGTGGCATGGCATGGCATGTGTGGTGTGGATGTGTTCTGTATGTGCGTTTGTGAGAGTGACTGTGTGCTTGTATGTATGGGACACAGGGCTTGATCCCAGAGGTTAGGACACAAATTGCATGTCATTTGGTGGCATGGAGAGAGGAACGAGGAAGGGTTGAATGTGTGGGGCTGCTGGTCAGACCCCGGAGACAAAACAGGCCACACGGTCTCAAAGACCAGCGCAAAACAGCCAACTCACACAAATACGTGGGCCTATTTGAGAACAACGAGCCTGCTACCACTGCATTTTTGACCCCTGCTTCCCCCTGTAGACTTCCTTCCTGCTTGCTTAAGCAAAATCAGGGCATATTACTTTGTCCCCCTCTATTATGATCTTGTATGAAGTGTTAGAGCTGACTGACAGGTTTGTTCTCCAATGATTTCCCTTGGTTCCTAAATGACAGCAAATGCAGCTGGGACAGAGGCACTCATTTTGAACACTGATAAACAGGAGCTGTCAAGGGGAGACACCAAAGGAGGTGGGAACATCCATCATCTTAGTCATCAAAAACTCAGATGCTTTTGATTAACTTTGCCTGAGCAATGGAAAAAGTAGAGAGTGTGTAGGCAAGATGTGCGAATAGGCTTAGGCAGCTGTCAGATAACCAGAGGAAGATGCAGGAAAACCTAGAGCAACACTACTCTCTTCTCTCAAGGCCGTATTTCAAAAGGTATTTTTTGATCAAAGTATAGAGAACCTGGATTATTATTTACAAGCAAAACTCTGATCCCTGCAATATCAGTAACAACAGCAATGTTAGCAATGGACATTGCTTGATGCGGACCTATGAATAAATCGGCAACCCACAAACAATAGTAATAGTTACAGCAAAGTGGAAATCAGACACAGAGTAATGAAATAAGAGTGTGAAGACAGAGAAATTTGCAACATGCAGCCAGTGTTCCTCTCACTGGACATCAGTAAAAACGGGAAAACTGCAAACTGCATTCACCTTATTTAAGTGTTCACCCTGCGTTCATGTGATTTTCATGTTCTGGTTCATGTGAATGTTCACATGATGAAAATAATATTCCTGAATTGCTGACAGTAATACAGTAGAAGCTTTTTTGTCCATTCATATAGCTAACAAAATACACTGCTTTTTAAATAGAAAAAAATCTTTTGTTAGGATCAAATTCAAGTAAATAAGAAAAATGTAATTTGTTGGCAAATAGTATAAGGTAAGAAAAGGATAAAAATAAAGTGGTAAAAATAAAATAAAAAAATATGGCATTACCTGATAATATGAAGTTGATGTTGTTACTATAGTCTGTTGTTTTCAGGCCACCCATAATTGGTCTTTTTGGGATATATGCAGTTGTTTAATATTCTAGAAGTGCTGATGATACTCATGATATACTCATGATATAAAAAAAATATATGACTATATATATATATAATTTTAATGTCATAATTTATAATCGCTGAGGAACAGTGAAGAGAAGTCCAGAACTTTAGTCTCTTCTTTAGTCTCTTGACTAAAACTGAACAAAGAAAGCAACAACATTAGCTTCAGAGTGGTACCACATGACTTGCTGTAAAGGCTGCACTATGTATCTCCAATAACAATGACTTCAAATGTTGTCATAAGCATTCAGTGCCAGGTTACATCAGGCATGGAAATGATCCTTGAGCTAACGAGACATCTAGGGTTGAGTGTAGAATTACATCAGCACTGTGCAGGTGACAGTAGAGATATGTCACAAATGCATCGGGCCATACATCACTTGACAACACAGTACGAGATTGATCGATCCGCACCAAGAGGAGTAAAAAGCAAGCTGCCCTCCTATTCCCCTCAGCCTTGTTATCCACAATGTAGCATAAATAGTAGATGTAATTTCTATCCCTTACTGAATCTGTCAAGGTCAGTTCCCCTTCAAAAACCTAGACCAGCTAATATAGGGAAAGAAAACTCAGGCAAATTCAAAATGCATTTTAGATCATGATAGCAATATGGACTGTAATCAACTGTAAAAATGCATTAGTGAAATGCCACTGAAGTTGCTGCCTATCATCATTTCTAAAACCAATTTTGCTGTTTTATTTAAAAAGATGCCAACTCATGAGCAGGAACAATGGCAGCAAGTTCAGAAATCAACATACTTTTGGGTGGTCCAGAGCCTTGGCCCCGCAGGAGAAAACTGTATTGATTTTTAACATGAAAATGTTAGCTGACTGTCTTTGTTGCAAGCAATGATTAGACACAATAACCTTTTTTGCACCATCTGTCTGAAAGCTATTTAAGAAAGAAATTCCAACATGCAAAAATTAAACCAGCTTCACCACTCATGCTACTTTTCACAAACGTTTCACAAAAGCAATGTTGGACCTAATTCCATTTCTTGTTTTTACCCCTATTCCTTGTTTTCAAGTGTCAAAAGTAATATTCTTCTTTATTTGAGGGTTGTCCTATTGCATGGGGGGACATTTCAATCACTACCCCTCAGTTTCTCAGTTCCAAGGGGTTGAAATGTCCCCCTATGAAATGGGACAAACAGTTGTTCAGAGGAGCAGTAAAGCTCAAAAACCTCGCTACTGGGCTTTAGGTAAATTTAGGACAACATATACCTTCAAGGGGGGGGGGGTCTCTGTTAAAACATGATAACCATTGTAATATCTTAGTTTAATGCTGTTTCAATGGATTATGGTCCTTTTTTCACAACAAGCATAAAATCACTAGTAGTATGCTGATGTCTCAGTACCTAGCTAGTTAGATTTCCTGGTCCATCTTAAATAGTGGAACTAAACAAATGATTATGTTCCGCTGTTGGGTAAGCAGATTTTTTCTTCAGAATTCTCTTTGTTTTTTATAAAGTATGCTAAATGTTCAGTCATATGTCAAAGCAAACAGACTGCTGTCAAAATAAAATGCAAAGACAGGGGCTGTGCCTGAAACCACACACTAACACACTACATAGTACACCAAAAATAGTACACCACCAGTAGAAGTCCATTCATTAGTGTAGTATTTGTAGTATAGTAGTATGTGGTAATCAACATGTAAATGAAAAATTATATCAAATAAATAGCTACATTAAATACAAAATACTGCTCTTTCAGTTGTTTTCAACCACAGATTTGTTCTAGGTAAATCACTTAACTAATTAGAGACAAGTTAGGGTAGATTGTTTCAATGCAAAATCTCATTTAAACAGCAATGACAATAACATTGTTCAATAATGATAAGAAAAAAGTAGCCTAATCCTGCAACATTACTTGGTCAGAGGTGATCTTGGTTATAACAAGTATGTTATTGGTCCAGACTTGAAAAGTAAAGCTGTTTAAAGTGTTCTAATTATACTTATCTTTAAGACTGACAGGCATTCAACCCCCTGAGCACTGCGCCTACAACCAAAGTCTTTAGGTTGTTACATTAAACTATGACCACGAGTCTCTCTGTTTGGCTTTAGGTCCTCTTCTGGTGTTCACTGTGAAGGAAAATTAATATAGAACCAGCAGAAAACACAAGTGTAACCTGTAGCATGCATATGCGTGCATGTTAGAAGCAGTCAGAATTAAGCACAGCACCAATCGGTAAGCTTCTCTGCGGACCAACTTCGTCTCCCTGGATGATGCAGGAGGACTTAAGTGAGGGAGGTAGGGTTTGTAGACTGAGGGAGAGCGAGGGCGAGGTTGCGCGCAGAGGGAGAGTCAGCAGGGTTATGTGGTGATGGGTAATAGAGGAGAGATGCTCATCAAACTATATCAATATGAACAAGAATTTCTAATCCTGTATCTCATTTGAAACTATTAAAAGTATAAACTGTCTAGCCCTCACACACTGTCATGCCCCTCTACGCCCCTCAGAGAGGACCTAAGACATTCAAAAATAATATGTTAAAATTGAGCAGTTCTAATTTTCTCTGATCATATTCTGATATGATAAATCCTTCAAACCTGCCTATTCAATTTGTATTGGAATGCAAAGGTCTAAATTTAGGTCTCTGGGGACATGAAGGTAGCAAAAAAAAGCTAGGTAGCTTGTTGGTTCATGATGAAAGCCAAGAGTAAAGTTAACGGTACTTTGGAGGACATCGCTGCAAATGTATTATCCATCCTGTTTTCTAGATTAACTTTTAATGAAAATTTGGAGTTAATTGGCAAAGGATGACCTACACGAGAGCTTCATTTGTTGCAAAAAATTTTTTTGATAGGAATTTCCACTCTAGCAATTACACACAATACCCTTGGAAGACACGAGCAAAAGCTTTAACGCTACTGCTTGAACTGCTTACTGTTCTGGCAACTTGGTCTCTAATTGCACTGCATCACTCAGCAGTCAGCCAGCTGTTTTTTTTTTGCTTTTTGTTTTTTGTGAAACAATATATTTCCCCCCACCACTTTTGGAGATGTGCTGTGGTGCCGCCCCTGTGGGTTGTAAATCTATGTCGTAGTTCAACAGGCGTGATTTTGTAAGTTTGCTAACGTTAGTGCAGTTAGTTCAAAGTTCCCCATCTCAGGTACTGCAAACCCTGCACTACGTAATTGTGGTTTCCCTGGCTGAAATACCATATATTATTAGCTAATTAATCCCTTCTTGGGCTGAACGAGGTGTGTTCTGCAGAGAACAACGCGAACTATGCAGTGCAGGTGGCACTATAGAGCCTGGAGTTTGAAAACACTGAATTAAAGGTCTGTGTGGTCTCTCATCATTTTCAGCTTCTGTGACGTATCGCAGGTCAATCATTCACAAAGCACAGCAAATTGAAAGCATCGTGCTAGCGCAGTCACTCCCTGATTCTGCCCTCAAAATGGCGGCCACTATACAGTGTGATGTAACACGAATCACTAGAATAGATACGTGTCTGATTCTCACTTTGGCTGAGCAAACAGATCTCCACCTGTGAAGCAGTTCTGTGAACTGTCCTATTTAAATGTATTTCAGGGTCCACCGAGTAAATTTGGCAGAAAAGAGAGATGCTATCTGAGGACAAAAAAATTGTTATCACACAGGTCGATACATTGGAGAAGAAAGAAAATACCTCAGAATGGCCAAAAAACCCACAGCACTGATACACAGCTATGCAACATTCTTCTTCATTATAATGAAGAAAAAAAGAGCCACTAACAAATTAGGTAAATATGTCTACTGCAGCCTGCCAGCTGTCTTCTCCTGTTCTAAGTTCTATTCCTATAGCATCAGCTCCATACTGAGCAGCACTTCACTAGAATGTATTTTTGATATTTCTGAAAGGGTTGGGGAGGGGAGGGGGGAGGGTTGGGCTTGTATACACAAAAGGGGATACAGGGTCCAGTTGTTGAAACACCATTGTGCCTACACAGGCAAGTTAGCAGGTCAAACTCACTGACTCGTCTCTCGAGTAATCCAGCCACATGAACTTAGTCCCTCTGCAGTGAACTCTATTAGCCTGCTCTCATGCACTGAGAATGCAGCCAGACAAAGAGCACTTAAGATCACTACATAAAATCAAACTCTGCCTCAGACACAAGCAACTTAGATTAGAGACTGAAAAATACTAGCACAAGATTAACTGCATTTGTGTGTATTAATAACAGGAAAATAAAAAAGGTCCAGTTGTAGTTTCCCTAAGCAGATAGCAACATCTGTTTTGCCATGGTTATATATGCGTTATTTTTTATGTTGCTCTGGTTGATACCAGACACCCCACAACATTATTGGTATTGGTAAAAATCCCAGCAATAAAGCACCATGTTATATTTAGTGGTTTTTTATATTGGTATGAACAGACATCTCTGAAACCATTTATTTTGTAGGGACTGCTAAACAATGTACAGTCTCATCAGTCAGTAAACCACTACTTAACGGCACTGGACATATTCATTTATGTAGGCTGAGGTCTTCAGCAACAATATTTTTATATCGGGCCAAGCACAACATTAAAGCTTGTAAATTTTCCTCTCATTTCTCACTTCTCATTAGGACTTTGTAGGTGATGGCGTTACAAAGACCAATAACAGTTGCCTTTTGAATATGACAGAATGGGGCGAGGAATATACAGAAGAAAAAGAGAAGTAATACAATCTAACACTTGGGGTACAAAGAAGAAAAAAATAAAAACACCAACAAAGAACAAAAGACAGCACTTAGACCACTGGTCTCCTACTCCCACAGTCAGTGTATTCAATCAGCAAGACAGGGGACACATTATGCAAATATGCACACTCATAATTTGTTGTAATAATTTGGCGCCATTGTAAACAGTAATCATATTTAAGAAGGGGAGGGAAATAAAGCTGCAGTATTTATTACAGAGAGATCTCTAATCCGATAAGCCCTCATCATTTACTCACTAAACGTTTCCTATAGAATACAAAGGAGATAATAGTGTGCCGATTCTCACTCTGCATCGCCAAGATGGAGATAAAGAGACGTTTATCACTTTTATTATGGCTTTCTGCTTGAGGATAATTAATAGCAAGAGATAATTTGATCTTTTTTGTCTATTTCATTTATTCAACCTGTCAGCTTCAGCATCAACATAACATTCAGTCTGCAATGAGACAAGGTGGCTGAGGCTCGTGGGTAATGTGTGTGTCTGTGCACATGTGTGTACCATGTCTCTGTGTGTAATCTCTTATTAAAATGACAAAAAAGCCTAGGTTGTCAACTGCTACTAGTTAATTATTTTTCACAGTTCATCTTCCATCCTAAACAACAGAATTCTCTATGTGCTCCTCGACAACCCTTACACAGCGAAGCAATTAAGTTACAGATGCTCAAATTCAACTAACTATAGTGTGCTTAGGACAATGGCTTCAGTGAAGACCCTTAAGAGTATGGAAAGACGAGAACAGGGGGCATTCCACCTGCAAAGCCAGGGGGAGGTGCTGGACATGCAGAGCTGGTGATTTGTCTAGCTGTGGCATCCTCAGAGCTGACACCAATTCCAGCAGACATGCAGGGGGGTAGTGTCAGACATGACAGTCTGCACTGAGATGGACCCCTCTGACTGTCAGCCAGCACTTGATCCAATTAGGCGGTTAAACAAAGAGGCCACACAGAGGGAAGCTGCTGCTTACTCACAGAGATAGAGAGAATCAAGGTACAAATGAGCTCTCTTGCCAGAAGCATGCACACAAGTACTTCAGAGAGAGACTCAATCTAAAGCTCTCAGCACCTATTACCTGTTAACTATAGTCTACTACAAACTGTACAAAAAAGATACATCCATTCAAGTAAGTAAAGATAAGCAAGTGAAAACATCTTAAATCAAGTCATTATATCCAGAATTTCTCATCATGAGACTGTTATAAGAATATTCTAAGATTATTCAACCTATTACTACTTTACTTGTTTTGACAAATACTTTTTGTATCTTATCACTGGGAAGGGCGTTCTTTGGTATGACGTGAAGTGAAGTCGCAGTATCCCACAGCCTCTCATGGCCTACTGCTTTAATATTATGACAACAATATCATATTAAGAAACACTAGATATACTGACTAGATTTAAGATGCTTTTACTTCACAAGATATCATTTTTGCAGTATATAGAACACAATACAAAGTGATATGACACAGAACTTTAGGCTTACGCATTTTATGAACATCAACCAAAAAAAAGAATTCTTTTACACTGTCAGTAGCTGCTCACTGAGCACGACCATGTCTATTGTGTTGCCACACTGATCATGAGCTTGTGTTCTGGCAACTAAAGCAGTTTCTGCTTTTCATTGTTGCTAGCAGTGCTGCTTTTTCTGAAGTCAATATAGCATGAACTATTCAAAGAACTTTGAACTTTCAGTGCATGCAATTTAAACTTTTGCACCAAAAAGATTTTTCTTTTTAAACTACAACTACTTTTAAACTTCAATATTGCAACATCTTTCTCTCCCATAATTACGCCCCACAAAAAAGATTAATAAGCACTGATACAACCATAGCTGTATTGATTATTATATTAAGTTTATTCGCAATGTCTTGCCATATTTACATTTTGAACACACTTCTGACCCTGACTTGGCATTAATGTTTTCCATTCCTGGCATTCATCCGTTGTAAGTACCAGCTAACACTAACGCAGTTATTAGTGTGTGTTATTAGAGCCCTTAGGGACACATGTCTATCATGTAGAGCGAAAAAAATCGGGTTCGGAAAGGCCAGCCAAGTGGCTGCTATGAGCACAATTAGGAAGTGCAGGCTATGAGAGGTGGAGCAGCCCTGGGCTCTGGTAGGAGCAGACACATTGGTGTAAAAGGTGACCTGCTCTCGCCGCTCCAGTTTCTGTCACCCCACTTAGACCTTTCAGTGGCTGACCAAAAATGGCCTTATATCTCTGACGGTCTGTCTAATCCCTCAGTCCTTGCTGTAGAGGGATTGGGGTGCTAGCTGGCAGAGAGACAAGTGGGCAGTGTGTCTTGTTGCTAAGACTGGCAGAGGTGGCTGAAGGCCAGTAATGTGGATGCTTCACACTCTGTCCAGCTAGCCTCATCTCTAGAGGAGTGATGCCCAGATGGTCTTACGAAGAGGAGTCTCTCTTCCTTTCCTGCCTATCTTTCATGTTCGCTTTCTTACTCACCTGCTCCACATTCCTTTCTTTCTTTCTTTCTTTCTTTCCAAAAAGCCCTCTTCCTCTCTTCTTCGTCTACCTAGCCCCCTGCCTTTTATTCCTTCATCTCTCACACATACATCCCATCCACTTATTTCTTTCTATGTAGCAATTTCTTACTTACCTTGCTTTTTTAATGTTACCTCATTCTCACTAGCCGCCGTCTTTCCTTTTCTCTCTCACAATGTCTCCCATCCCTTTTTTGCTACCTTTTTCTAGTGCCATCCCTTCATTTATTTAATTCTCTCTAGCTTTCTCACTAAATCATAACATTTTATTTCTCTCACTAGTCCCCACCTTCCTTTTTCCTTTTTTCTTTCCTTTAATTCCTTTCATTCTTTCTTACTCTTTTTCACTAGCCACCATCACTTTCCTTTTCTCTCTCTTCCTCTCTCTCTCTCTATCTTCAATGAACCTGCATGCCAAACACACAGGCAAGAGACATGGTGTGCATCTGTCTTGCTGGTGTGTGATGCAGCTGCTGGCATGCATTTTGATGGGCTTTTGGCTGTGCAGACATGAGACAAGCTGATTGAAGAAGAGATGAGAGCCATATTTCTATGATGTGCCTCCGAAGGCCATTTTGTTCTCACGCAATCTTTCCACCTGTGTCTGCTAACAGAGGACACAGCGCAGAGGTCAGTGGATGCAAATAAATTAGCGGCTCATAATTAAGTGACAGAGAGGGAGAGAGAGCACAAGAAAGAGGAGAATGACAGAACATTTAAGCAAGAGAGAGAGGGAGAGGGAGAGAGAGAGAGAGAGAGAGAGAGAGAGAGAGAGAGAGAGAAAGCGAGCGAGGGAATAATGAAGAGAGGTACTTAAAAACGGCTATGTCAAAGGCTGAAATTTTGCATCCATTCAGGTAACCTACTGAGCCCATTCACTGCAGATTCTTTTGAGGGAAAAAGTGGGAACAAATCAAAAAAGGGTTATGCACTGATCTAAGTGGCTTGAGCAAAGAAATAAAATTCAATAGTAGTCTGGCGCACCAAAAAGCTGATCAATATTTTCCTTTTTGGCTTCAAAATAAAATCAAGGCATAGTACAGTCAAAGGACAGGGCACTATTCGGTGATTCACTGTTTAAGGTGCTAAAGTAATGGATGAATATGTGAAGGGGAAACAACCTCTTCACGTGTCACTGAGTCTCAAGCATTTAGATTTTCTCTATCCATCTTTTCAAATGTGACAGAGATCTAAAATGTTATCTGCTCATTTTCAATGTTGGGAAATCTGTCGTAATCTGGTAAATTGACCCTTATATGCTGCTTCTCAAAGGGTTATTAAAGCATGACTTCCTCCTTAGTGGAGCCCACACAATCCAGTATTGAAAAGAAGAGGAAAATAAGAAAACCTGTAAGAGTGAATGTCAGAAACACTGAAACTCTCTACTGATTTTAAATCATGACAGCATTGCTAGCAGAATGACAAAAATAAGACATAATTAAGACAAAAGACTATTAAGCATTTTAATGGGTAATCAAAATGTCCATCCATCCATCCATCCATCCTCAACCACTTATCCAAGTCCGGGTCGCGGGGACAGCAGCCTAAGCAAAGAGGCCCAGCCCTCCCTCTCCCCCGCCACCTCCTCCAGCTCTTCCGGAGGGATACCAAGGCGTTTCCAAGAGAGTTGAGAGATATAATCCCTCCAACGTGTCCTGGGTCTTCCCAGGGGTCTCCTCCCTGTCAGACATGTCTGGAACACCTCCCTAGGGAGGCGTCCAGAGGCCATCCTTACCAAATGACCGAACCACCTCAACTAGCTTCCCTCAACGTGGAGGAGCAGCAGCTCTACTCCGAGCCTCTACTGAATCGCTGAGTTTCTCACCCTATCTCTAAGGGAGAGCCTGGCGACCCTGCGGAGAAAGCTCATTTCGGCCATTTGTATCCGCGATCTCGTTCTTTCGGTCACTACCCAAAGCTCATGACCATAGGTGAGAGTCGGAATGTAGATTGACCAGTAAATTGACAGCTTCGCCTTCTGGCTCAACTCTCTCTTCACTATGACGGACCGGTATATAGTCCGCAGTTACTGCAGACGCCGCACCAATCCACCCGTCAACCTCTCGCTCCATCCTTCCTTCACTCGTGAACAAAATCCGAAGATATTTAAACTCCTCCACTTGGGGCAAGAATTTACTCCCGACCTGGACAGCGCATTCCAGTTTTTCAACTGAGGACCATGGTCTCAGATTTAGATGTGCCGATTTTCATCCCAGCCACTTTACACTCGGCTGCAAACTCAAAATGTGATTTTATCAAAACTGATAAAATGCACAAAATATGACATTATAACATTGTATTCTGTAAAATTTCTAACCATTTAAAAGATGTTTTGTCATTTCATGTTGTGTACTGAGCGCAATGTAATGTAATATTGGATGACATATCATCTACACAGATATTTAAGCAATATAACATGAGAGGGAGTGTATTATTTGTGATAACACACAACCTCAAGTGTTCTATTGCTTTTATACAACAGTTAAATAAAGTAAGAAATTAATAAAGTGGCATTGCATTTAACATTTTAATGTCAGCAGTTCCTTCTGCCAAATTATGGTTCCTTAAAAAGCAGCTTATTGCTACATCAGAGTAACGAGCTCCGCCCACTCGCTGCAAACCCAGCAGTTCGTTCTCCAGCTCTTTACATTAAATTCCAAAACTGTCTTCACCACTGAGCAAGCTTTTCAGTCAGCAGCTGTGACAGAACATCTATACAACCTAGAATTGGCCAGAAATGAATCAAATCCTATTCGCCAAACATGTAGTCTCATCTTCAGAGTCTGACCAAATCGGCCTCAGCCATAAAACTGCTGCAAGTTTAGCTCAGTCATTTTTTGCTAGATCAAAAATAATTTTGTTTTGTTCCAGCCCGTCTGTAAAGCATTTTACAGCCCATTTTGTTTAGTGAATGGTGTTCAGTTCATTTACTAATTCCAGGTTGTTTAGGTATTCTTCTGTCACAGCTGCTGAGTGCAAAGCTGCTCAGAGGTAATGACAGTTTTGGAATTTGATGTAGTCTCATCTTCAGAGTCTGACCAAATTGGCTGTCGGTCAAAGATAACCTTAAAAGTATCCATTTTGTGTTTGTGCGCAAAGTAAGGAGTAAAAATGTTTAAATGGCTTGAGCGTCTCCTACAGCTGTCAAATTCGTTGCTTAGCAACAGCATCTTAGTGGAGTGATACAGTGTTTGTGAAAAAACACTGCATAAGAATGCATCTCTACAATATCATCATTTAATTTTAGCAGTACCTTTTTTTGGATTTTTACCTAATTTTCTCCCCAATTTAGTCATTTCCAGTTCCATCCACTAGTTAGGTCTCCCCCCATCACACAATAATACCAACACTAGAAGTGTGAAGGCTAGCACAGGCTTTGTTCAAGACCTGTGAAACCAGCTACAACATCTTTTCGAACTGCCGCTCACGCAACGTCATTGGACAGCTGAACACACTCAGAGGAAAGTGCCAACCGGCAGATCTGTTATGTCAGCCTACAGATGCCTGCGCTGACTAGCATCTTGTTGAGTGATGTGGGGAGAAGGGGGGGGGGCATCCTACCCATCCATAGAGAGCAAGACCAATTGTGCTCTTTTGGACTCCTGGCTACGGATGGTTGTAGCATCACCAGTGATGAAACGTGATCTCCTGATGACAGGGCCGATTGTGCCACTCGGAAGTCTGAAATTTTAGCAGTATTTTTAATAATATGTATTACTAGATAATGAGCATGATATCTACGTAATAATACTCATGAAATGTCAGTGTTCATGTTGTCAAATAGTTTATTCTCAGCTTTTTATTCTGCTTTGTGCACTTTCCAGACTACAGTGTATGTTATTGATTTTAGAACAATGGCTTAAGATTCTTAAAAATGAAATAAAAAGTAAGTATCCTTTCTGTAAATGTGATTTTTGTCTGGTTAACATCATTTTGGTGTAATTTTAAGGGAACAAAACAAAAATGCAAAGCAAACTGTCAAGTCTGTAAAACAATCCTTTAGTACAAGTTAGCAGTATTGAAGAAGCATAGGGTCCATAATTATATACACTACTTTTTACTTTTACTATTTAACTTTTTACTTAAGCATCATCTGATGCTGTAATAAGACATTTTAAGACATATCACAATACTGAATTTTACAAATATCACCAAGAGCTACTACTGAGTTGCTAATGTAATACTGTTAAATTGTGAAAATGTTAAATTGTTGTAGTAAAATCCCAAAGCCTTTTTCCACAATACACAACAGATACAGACACAGCAATTTAACAACTGATATATAAAATTTTTTTTTACTTTACTTTTAGTTTTACTTTACGCCTCCAAAAAAGAAGGAAAAGAAAAATATGTCCCAATTTACTCTTCAGTATATGTACATTTATATTTACAAACAAGCATGCTAATGTGGCATCAAGAAGTTGTCTGCGATAAAAAAAATCATGGAATAGTCTGTGAAGTACAGGCCTTCTGTCTTTTAGGACTGTTAAATCCGCCATGACTGTGTGCCTGATCTTCAACTATTTGTTTAATTATACTTACTACTCAGCTAATGAAAATATAAGTAATTAAATAATTATAAGCCTGCAAATAAGTCTGCAGTTTTAGTACAGGGATTCTCCTAAGATCAATTAGATTTAATATTTTATCATTTTGCAGTTATTACTGATACTTTTGGCATTCATTATGGTTTTGATTATTTATACTAAGCCTGTGCTGGTAACAGAGAGGTCTGTTACCGCTAACTGTGGTGGGGGATGTGAAGTGTAAACTCAGCCACATTCCTTCCCCCTCCCCCTTCCCCGACAAACACAAATACAGGACTGAAACCAGGAAGCAAGCCAAGTCTGCACAGTTTAATTAAGGGGTCATTTGCCCATGAAAGATCAGGCAATTTCCATGTATGCTCCATACACTGAGATTACACTCTGTCTCAAGCCAAATGCCTCTCTCAGAGATTATTGTCACCCACACGATGGACTTAAAAGCCTTAGGAAAGGAGCTAGTGTTCAGAAGAATTATAATTCTCTGCCTCTTGCTTTCTCCATTGAGAAGTTGAGAGTGGCACTTTGATCATGAAAAGTAATCTTGCGACAATCAAAGCACTATGGATTTTGGCACTGGGAGGACCAACAGATGGAAAGAGGATGCTACCTCTGGTTAGGTTCTCTCTCTCTTCCTTTCAATCTCTCAACTCACACAGTTTCTATCTCTGTCTTTTTTCCTTTTTGTGGATAAACATTATATCACTTTCTACACTACAAGGAAAAATGGTCAAAGGCTGCTGCTATTACAGGCATCGGCAGAATTTTCTTAAGAGTCTTGGTTTTATACTCTCACCAGACAAGATAATTAAGATTAAAAAAGATTAAGTGACCCTTATTAATCCCACAATGGGGAAATTTCACCTCCGCATTTAACCCGTCCGGGAAGTGAAACACCACATACACTCTAGTGAGCACACACACACACACACTAGGGAGCAGTGAGCACACTTGCCTGGAGCGGTGGGCAGCCCAATCCGCAGTGCCCGGGGAGCAGTTGGGGGTTAGGTGTCTTGCTCAAGGACACCTCAGTCATGTGCTGTGGGGATCAAACTGGCGACCTTCTGGTCACGAGGCTGGTTCCCTAACCCCCAGCCCATGACTGCCCCCCCTAAAATGTTTGTTAGTTCCCTGACTGGGAATCGAACCCAGGCCGCGGAGGTGAGAGCCCCAAATCCTAACCACTAGACCACCAAGGACTAGACCACCAGCCATTAGCATCAGCTAAAAGGAGATCCAAAGTTCCAGACTACTAAAATATGGATGAAACATCTATGTACATAGATGTATGTATAATGCATGTATAATCATGCGTGTGTGTGTCTCAGACTTCTGAGATCTTCTCAGTTTGAAGGTGAAATGAACAGATGCCATCATACACTTATCTGGAGAGATCCTGATTCCAAAATGTGAGGGAACACCAAGTAAGCATAGGCATTTGGATTGTGTGTGAGCGCACGTGTGAGCATGTGTTCACTTTGTGTAAGAGGGCCTCTCTGTCCTGATTGCACAGGCCTCTCGAGGGACTTGATGCCTACTTGATAATCACCAAGCCACATAGTACTGTTCTCACAAAGGTCTCCAAAAGCTTGTCAAAGCTCTCTCACCCACAGCCAAGACAAGACATTGCTGTGGTCCCCTATAATGTGCTAATGTGCTGCAAATGTGAAAGTATTTTGAAAGAGTATCAAATCTACTCACCTAAACTTTGAAAAAACACACCATTACATGGAATTTCATGAACAAAGTCTTATTAAACATGCAACTCCAGAGAAGAATGTTCACTCTTAAAATCTCCTACCTCAAAGGATTCTGGACCTAATCTCAAACCAAAAGCTGAAGATTAGCCTCTGCAGGCCTTGTGACACCATGGTGGCCACTTCAAAGACAAATAAGCACACTTAGAAAGACTTCCATTCACCATGGATGCCTGCGGTCATGGGAAAGCCACTATTCAGTGTCTCTTGATTTGGCTGTTAGTTGACTTCAACTCCCAGCAGAAAAATAAAGAGTAGAAGAGTTCATTGTCCCTTCAAGTACTGTTACCTCACAGGAGCAAGTTTAACTTGTAAAGATCCCCATTACTAAATAATAATTTTTTTAAATTATAAATCATAAGGTTTGTATAAGACAAACAGCCCTTTTCTGTTGCTCATCATTTACATACACTTATCACCTATAGCAGTACTGTGGAATAGGGCTAAAACACTGACAATATCAGGATGAAGTCATTAAGAGTTATATGGCAGAACTCTCCGGGTTAAGTGTTACTGGAAAGACAGCACATAAAAGGAAGTCCCAGAGGGGGCAAACGTGTCGCCTCTGATTCTAAAACATAATAAGTTGCGGGGGACATTAGGATTCTGCCCTGCAACCAAGTCCTCGTATTCAGAAGGGGGTGGGGGTGCTGGAGCCAGACGGAAACGGAGTAAGGGAGACAAGGAGAGAAAGAGAGGGAAAGAAAATGATAAAGAGTGAAGGAGAAAGAAGGAGGGGGGGGCAGAAAGAGAGCGAGAGAGAGAGTACTGTGATGGCAGGCACCCCATGTATGCAGATTATACGCATGAAGCACTTGGTTGCCACAACAACAGCATCCTGAGGGACTACTTCCCTAGTGACAGGGGTGTCGCTCGCCAAGACACTAAGAGGCACACACAGCTGGGGCACAGTCTGCCCATCATTCACTCTTTTATGTACTTAAAGCCTTTTTCCACATATAGTGCTTACAGATTAATCATTTGTCTATCAACTCCAAATGAAAGAAGGGCATTTTTACATAGAACACAGTGAACTGGTATAGCGTAGGTTTAACTGCATCTATAGTGCAGTTGTCAAAATTCCTCTACTGTACATAAACCTGCCCATTTCAGGACACAATAGGTCTTACATTACAAATTATTCTGCTAAAAGCAGTCAAAAGTTTCCCAGCCCCCAGGCTCATTCTATAAGGCCCAAGCCTTAGGGTGTCAGGCTGACATCTCTAAAAGATCCCAAAATTCATCTGTATTTTTCACAACATGATTAGCTTTTCAAATGCTTCCAAATGTAGCTGACAAATCAAATGAGGACAAGAAAACCGATTCTGCAGCATGTTACCATTTAAATTCCAGAGCTGTGACTAAGCTAATGTTAAATTACTCAAACTCTCAATTGCTTTCTCTTATACTTTAAAGTCTGCAAAACACAGAGCACTTCCCTGCCTGACTGGCCAATCCTCAGCACCTGCGTTAGTGTATAAAATCAGTACAAACCAGGCCAAGAACAGTCCAGCCATTGCAGAATGGCCTAGAAGTGCAGCAATTGGAGCGCTGCAAAGCACATTAATGTGTGTGACATGGATTGAGAGCATTGTGTCGGCTCTGATAGATGGACAGATGGCGTAAGGCTGGAGCAGCTGCTTGTGTCCTCACGACAGCGGCCGGATGGAGCAGCAGACACCACAGTTGTCCAGCAGCAGGCTGATGTAAGGGGCAGGCACAGATGCTGGGTGTTCACTGTTGCCATTGGATGAGTGGACAGGCAGCTGTCCCTTCCTGGCATTAGGTAGGCTTCCTTTGCATTTGCATTGGCTACAGCTGCAGAAGGCTCAGGCATACACGCAAATGTAAACACTCGTATCCTCTTAGTGCAGTCACATTCACATTCTCATATACGCATTCAAAAAAATGCAAGCAACAACATCTGGCCTAGGTATTACTGACAACTGGGAGTGCACATTATAGAGGATGTGCTGCAAATTTATATTAAACTTTTTGATGGTTTTCAAAGCTTATGAAGCTTTCTCTTTGCATTAAAGGAACCATTTGGTAACAAGTCAGTGTGGTTTAGAACACAGTATGACTTAGTATAAACTATAAAATTAAGCAAAAAAAAAAAGAAAGAAAAGGGGGGGCCATTTATGACAATTGCAAATCACTTGGATCACCAAAGGCGGGGACAAGATAATTCACAATGCACCACAGGCTAACATACAGTGTCCAGAGTCTGAGACCACTTTGAAAGTTTGGCATTTATATTCAAACCTGGAGAAAAAAATTTTTTACAACTGTGACAATTGAAACAAAGAGACAACATTATACATTACTCATAGGTTACAGCTCAAAATAAAGAAAACAAATGCCTTTGTACAAAATGTAATTTTTTTGTCTAATTCCTTCCATTGAAACACATGTTTAGACAACTATCAGATGGATTTGATCTACTGCATGGAGGATTTTGCACAAATTTATGGTGCCCTTGCCAGTTTTAAGTGATTAAGATTAAGATTATTAAGATTAAGTGGCCCTTACTAGTTCCACAACAGATCAATTTCACCTCCACATCCATGGAGCACAACACCACATACATGCTAATGAGCACACACACAGACCCCTAAAATGTTTGTTAGTTCCCTGTCCGGGAAACGAACCCGGGCCGCGGCGGTGGGAGAGAAAGGCCCACCAAATATGAAGAAAGTAATATAAACATTCCAAGATTCTACATTTTACTCAAATTATTATGTTGACAGTATCATCTGTAATTAAATACTATACATTAAATTAGAAAGGAATGCAAAATATAAGCATTTTCAGCAGTGGTTTCAGACTTTTCGACCCCATTGCAGGTAGAAAAGCTAAGCGAGTGTGCTGAGAAAACGTATACAATGCCCAAGTACAAATCTCAGTGCCACATTTTCTGCATAAATGAGCCTCAACCGTATATGTTTAAACCCGAATATACACATGAAGTAATGCATCAGTTGACAGCTGTACCCACCAGAGATTCATTAGGCCCACCTCTTAGCACAAAGCAAAATTAGCTTCTTTCTTTTGTTATTAAATAATGTATCTGCTACACCATCTAAAGTGGAACACGAAAAATAATGTGGTGAATAGGAAGA
This sequence comes from Pygocentrus nattereri, assembly GCF_015220715.1. Classification (NCBI taxonomy): domain Eukaryota; kingdom Metazoa; phylum Chordata; class Actinopteri; order Characiformes; family Serrasalmidae; genus Pygocentrus; species Pygocentrus nattereri. The sequence continues at coordinate 20,503,525 of NC_051219.1, read as the reverse complement.
CAACCTTAGCCTTGTCCTCTCAGCTGCACATAGCATGAAGTGAGCACAATAAAGATGGACAGATACCTCTGATTCACTCCCTTCAGGGGTCATCTGTAAAATGTATTTGGTACAGATGTAGATGTTTAGAGTATCCTGCTGGAGACCTTCTTTGTAATTGTCAGGTGAAAAATCACCACCACATACACTGACATTTTATGCTGTAACTTTACTGAACGCCTCTCTTGCTATCTTGTAGTTAACTGGTAAAAGCCACTGTGTGCATGTGCTAGCGTCAGTCGCAACTCTGTAGTAATTAACCATACTACTCATAGATCCAAATCCCACAACGCCTGTTAAAATTTAGCCTCAATAAAGCTGACTATGTATGAGTTAGATCAGGGGTTGTCAAAATTTTCAAATATTTCCAAATATTTTGCAAAGTGAAGAAATAAATTAATTAATCAAAAAAGTCAGAAATAACATAACGACAGCTATTCATTCTCTAGATGTAATCCATTTAGCTTTCACCTTCAGTATGAACACATTAATAAATTTCTTTAATATTTAATGGGACATTGATTGCTGGTGTTTTACCAGGAACTGATGCATGAGGACTTTCTGCCAACTAAGGCTGCTATGGTAGGAAAATTTCAACAATGTGACAGGTGCTACCATCATCGTAATGCATGAACTCCATATGCATTGATGCTTCCATTTGACCCCCTTATCCCCACACTGCAACCCATCTGCAGGTTACATCACACAGGCTAAAAACTACTGTTAGAGAGCACAGCAGTCATGGAGAAATAGGCTCTGTCACGTGACAGTGACCATAGCTGCAGTGTGACGTCACATCTGAGCAGAGCTCACAGCTGCCACCAGTAACACAGGTTACTTCAGTGCCATATAAAGCAAATAGGCTAGAAAATAGAGCAGGATTGCTTTCCTAGCATCTACCCGAACACAAAGTCACATACACAACAAGCTGTCTAGAGGATGAGTAAACTTCTCTCATAAGGTCATTTACTATCTTTCTGCCTGGAAACACTGCCAGTTTACCAATGTCATATCTACTTTTAAATATATGATACCTACTAATTGTCATTTGTTTGCCCTACCATGAGGCGCAATTGCATGTGTAGCATTACTTATAATAGCTATCCATTATTAGTTAATTTTAGCTCCGTTCATTGGTGCAGATTTCCCCCTTGGACATCCAGGTTAACTGCTTCTCAAGGGCACTTTAGCACAAGGTTGGATCCAAGAATAAAACGGGTAAGCACCTTGTAAAAACTGTGTGCAACTCACACAGCTGTCCATTGAGCTCCACAGCCAAAGGCTCTTTCAATCACATCCATCTGCCACAACTTAAAATGGGCACCAATACACATGCATATGCATGCACACCCCAATACAGACACACATCTACCACCAAGGAGAGTGGTGTGAATTTAGATTAAGCTATACATGCATGTCTGCAGGTGTTGAATGTTGTAGGTGTGCAAGCAAGGTTGATGATGCAACATGCTACCTGGAGAGGAGCAGTATGTGCGTGTGTGTGTTTCTATAAAAGAGTGAGCAAAAAAGGGAGTGCATCACCTTGCTGAAAGGAAAGTGTTTTTGACATAATTTAATGAAAAAAATCTAGCAATTAAGAGATGAAAACAAGAAGATTTTTCATTGGTGAATCATAATTGTTCAGATAATCTGCATAAAACAGAGTACCCTATAAGCTACTACAACAAGCCGAATCGGATGTGGTCTTTTTTGTGCAGCCATATCCCTGAGGCAACAACAGTTGACATCCAGAGCCGAACAATTAAAAAGCCCTCGTGATGCAGCCACTTCTGTTAGACACGGGACCAATTGGTGAGGTCATCGGTCTGTTTTTCTTTCCATTTGGCTATTCCAAATTTGCATATAGCCATTCTTTCCAAAATGGCTAATGGTCATAATCACAGTTTTTAAAGCTCTACCAAGACGTAGCACAATAAAATCAGCCAAAAGTAAACCTCCCCCTTCATTGCATAAATGTAGTTTCATGCATTAACCATTCACCTTAAAAAACTATAAATACAATACTCCACACAAACTACACGTCTCTCTCCAGTTTCAGCAGCCCCCATTACCAACCTACATGACTTTTGTCATTACTGTAAAGGGGCTACAATATGGCAGTTATTAATCGTTCCCAATCAACCAAGATTTCCACATGGAGACAAGCCCCCCCCTCAAACACTCCCTCATTGCTTCCAAATGTTATCGGTAATTACCATTCGCCTAGCAAATTAGCTCAAATCACATCATGCTTCTTAATTAAAGTGACATTTAAATGATGGTGAGGGTACACATGTGGCTGAGCTAACACGCTAATTAGCACGGCTAACATGTTAAATGAGAAAGTGAACGGCAGGTCTACACAGGCCTTTGGTGTCTGCTGCTGAAATATCCACAGGGCCCAGTCCATTTAATTCAGTCTACAGACCAGCTCTGCTCTAAAGTGGATGCAGACATCACTAACTCATACTGCTCAGCCCACAGGCTAAGCGCTGTTTTATTTAAAAGGGCTTTTTAATTGGCAGTCTCCTCAAGCTTTGTTGCCTCAGGGCTACGACCGCACAGAGAAGACATGCCAAGAGGTGACCACATGCGAAGCGGCCTGCTGTAGCATAGCGAACACCACTGCACACAGATTGCCCAAACAGATCTGATTCAGCAGTGAAAGACAGGAGGAGACGAGAGGGAGATGAGTGAATATGAAAGCAGTAGTGAACATATGGCATTCTCTACACATATATTAACATCCCTTTAATGTGCTGTCTTCAAAAAAGAGCAAGCCAGAATAAAGCATGAGGGTTGAGGGTTGTATTCCCAGGTGCTGTCGTTGGAGGACTGTCTGCTTATGAAGAGAACGTGACATGATTTTCACACTTCATGGAGATTTCTCTGTTCTTTGCCCCAGTACTGAAATTCTATTAAACCCACAGACGCTGACCTGCTGGTCGTAAGCCTCAAGGGGTCTGAACATGGGCACTCAATAAATCTTTCACATACACTCACAGACACAAAGAGAGACATACACACACAGACACACACTCTAATATGCTTTGATTTTGTCACCTGAAGCTACTAGTACACCAACTCACCTATATAATTAATATTAATATATATATATATATACACACACATAAAGGCGCTATATAAATTAAACTTATTATTGTTATTATTAATAATAATAATAATAATAACAATAATAATAATATTTTATGTATATTTCAGAGCCTCAAAGAACAGCCAAAGCACAACGCAAAGTGCACTATTTTTTTCTTCAAAAAAGAAGAGAGACAGACTTAACTGGCTTTCGATTTCCATGGTACTACAGTAGATACTACAGTCACATTCTTCCACATCAAACTCACTCATTTATGTCTTTATGGGCCTTGCTTTGTGTACTGGTGCGCAGTCATGTTGGAACAGGAAGGGGCCATCGCCAAACTGTTCACACAAAGTTGGGAGCAACAAAATTTCTCGGTCTGCTGAAGCATTAAGAGTTCCTTTTACTGGAACTAAGGGGCCGAGCCCAACTCCTGAAAAACAACCCCACACCATAATCCTCCCTCCACCAAACTTTACACTTGGCACAATGCAGTCAGACAAGTACTGTTCTCCTGGCAACTACAAACCCAGACTCGAGGAAGCGTGATTCGTCACTCCAGAGAACACGTCTCCACTGCTCTACAGTTCAGTGGCGGCACTTTACTCCACATTGTACTTGGTGATGTAAGGCTTGGATGCAGCTGCTCGGCCACAGAAACCCGTTCCATGAAGCTCACTACGCTGTTCTTGAGCTAATCTAAAGGCCACATGAAGTTTGGAGGTCTGTAGTGACTGACTCTGCAGAAAGCTGGCAACCTCTGCGCACTATGCGTCTCAACATCCACTGACCCCGCGCTGTCAGTTTATGTGGCCTACCACTTTGTGGCTGAGTTGCTGTCATTCCCAATCGCTTCCACTTTGTTATAATACTGCTAACAGTTGACTGTGGAATACTTAGCAGCGAAGAAATTTCACAACTGGACTTGTTGCACAGGTGACATCCTATCACGGTATCATGTTGAAATTCTCTGAGCTCCTGAGAGCGACCCATTCTTTCAGAAATGTTTGTAGAAGCAGTCTGCATGCCTAGGTGGTTTTGGTTTTATACACCTGTGGCCATAGAAGTGCATTGAACAACTGAATTCAATTATTTGGATGGGTCAGTGAATACTTTTGGAAATATAGTGTAACACTAGCTTGGTTTCCATTAGTGTATTTTTATGCATATTTTGGCATAGTGAATTTAAAAAGGACTAGGAAATGGCAAAATATGAATAGACTCACCAAATTTTGCAAGAAATTACAATGCAAACACATTTTCTGAAAAAACAATGTAAAATGAACAGAATAAAGCCATAAGACTGAGGATGTGTCTTGTTTTTTGTCCACGATAGCTAGAAAACATGACCGAAGACAGCAGTATTACCTAATGAAGAAACTAGAAGGTCCTGATAAATGGAAATTTCCTCAGCCAGTGCTTGCATTACGTTCTTATGATATGACTTCAATAACATAAAAAAGCTATAGAAGCTGCACAGCATCAAAGATTAAGTGTAAAACTGCTCCATATTTTTTTTAACAGACATGTCCATAGAGAGTTTTATTATCTTGTACAGCTGATGAAAATAAAGTGCAAGTCGCCTTTTATGCAAGTGTTTTTTTTGTTTTTTTTTTTAAGACAAACAGGAATGGACAAGTGACATGTCTTATTAGATATACAGGAAAAAACACACATGCTAGCACATATATATTAGACATCACAATTTGACATCACAATAAGCTTTTGCAAACATATTATGGGTATAATTTAAAGATCACTAATACAACTGCATGTTTCTTTATGAGGTTAAACAGCAGCCTGGAAGCGGCATACTTGTCTAATCTTCACGCTATTGTTAGAAGAGTTCAACTTCCAACCATCTTCTGAGCACATGAAAATAACTAGACCTGTTTAATAGGATAAAGCGATGCATAACAAAATATTGAATAAAAAATATTGTACTAATAGTCTGATGAACAAATTTTAGATTGCAATGTCAGCATTCCAGCATAGCAGCAGTAATATCACTCCAACTCTAATATCAAGAATTTCCTGCCCAAAGGCTCTACTGGTTCCTGACTCCTCTGCTTTTTAGACTATTGTTTAAAGCATCCCTATATTTAAGATTATGTAACATTATTTATGTTATTATTTATGAACACAGTCACTCACAAACAACAGAGATCAAAAATGTTTTTGAATGTCAGAAACGGAGAGAAAAAAAAAGTAGACTTAACCACAACAGAACCCGGTCATTACACAACCACTTCTGAAGCCTGGATTTCTGCTATACAAACCTTTATGATCACAAACAAACACATACATAAACACACATACACTTGCAAACATGGGCACACATACAGACTCCCTCGGCTGTCTGAAGCTACAAAGATTTATGCCTGTGATTACATATTCATACAGATGAATCAATAAGGGCCTTGCAGTAGAGCTGGAAGACTAGGGGAATTACAATGAGCCACCATCAATAGACGGCAGCATTACATTTCATTAGGGCACAGCACACACTTTAACTCCAAATGAATAGCAATAAAACAGCACTGCCAACAACAATCTCCACTCAACCCCAGTCTGCTTTTGCTCTTGCTGCTTGCCCAAACAGCCATTCCCTTCTGAACTCAACTGGGATCTGCTATTCGCTCATTGACACTGGTCTGGATTACATAAATTGTACAGCCTGTGCTATAAACTGTCTAGTAAATTATCTTTCTTCAACAGTAACAATCAATAGGTCATCGATGCATAGAGTTATTAAGCGTAATGTAGTAAGGGCTCCTCTGTTGCTGCAATAAGAATTCTGTAGAGCTCAAGTGCAGCATTCCTGGTTATTAGCTCCACCAACTGATGGGGTGTCATGCAACAATATTTTATTTGTCAGAGAAAATTCAATTATTTTTCAAAATTTCTTTCTAATTCAATTATTAAGATTAAACATTCAGAGTCATTCAGAATTGTTTGATTTGAAATGCTCCGCATGCTCCATCTGAATTGTTCATAGTGGTGGTCATGGGAACCAGACATCTTGAGAGTTTAATGCCTCTAAAAGCTAATTCACAGAAAGTTATTACATCAAATGATTACACTGACTGATGCCTCAAATACTGTCTTTTAATAGTTCTGATTAAAGGCCTAAATGTATGCTTAAAATCTATGAATGGAAGAGAGATTCTATATATATATATATATATATATATATATATATATATATATATATATATATATAGCCAAAAGTATGGACACATTTCCTTATTACTGAGTTCAGGTGTTAAACATTTAAAAATTCAGAAGTTGAGTGTAGGTTCATTGGTGGTTTTTCATAGTAAACAAGATACTTGCATTACAGACATAGCCAACTCTGGTTCATATCATCACCACTAAAGAAATCAGTCTGTAAGTTTATCTACAATTAACTGATCATCAAACCACTCTGAATGACTTTGTTTACATCTAGTTTAATTGAACTATGGAGACATTGGTGGTGTTCCCCTTTAATCCATTCACACTTGTTTAGTTGTTCAACCATACAATAACACAATACACACCAACACATTTCATGCCATACATGACACATCCAACCTCACCCATACCAGCACATTTAGTGTCATACATCACACTGCCAGTTCCACTCCAGCGTCATGAGCAATGAAATGGTTACAGTCATCATATTTTGCCATTCAAATTTTGTTCAACATACCAGAAGAATACTTATCAAATTGAGAACCGAATCAAATCAGGGCATCATTACACTTTTACACCATTGCGTAAGACAAATCTGAAATATCCAATTCAGTATCAAACCACTTAAATCTCCAAATCGCCAGATGGGTATAAGAGTACATCACCCACCACATACCCCACCCCCACATAAATAAATATATATGTACTTGTGTAAGTCTTTCCACCAGGTTCTGAAGGATTCTTGTGGAGTCACAGAGGTGCTTAGGTGTAAGTGTGGAGGACAGGAATGGACAAGAGACATGTCTTAGACATAGACTTATTAGCTATACAGGAAAAAAACACACATGCTAGCACATATATATTAGATTTACTCAAACACATTCACACACACACTTCCACTACCAATCAACCTTTATTTAAACTCTGAACACACTGAGGGTGACTATCATTTACAATGTACTCAATACAGAAATCGGGGACTGAAAAAAAGAAATATTGTAAAAACATATCAAATAATAATTATTATAACAGTAAATAAAATGGTAAAAAAAAATCAATCAATCTGTTTCATTAAACCATTATAAGCCATAAAAATTGCAAAAATAAAATAATAAATGGATCAAATAAGGATAAAATAAATAAAAACTTAAATAAAATAACATCAAATCAAAAGTTTAAAAAATCAAATAAAACAACTGCAGACTCAGTGGAACTGGTTAAAGACTAAAACTTTAAAATGTTAATGTGAGTTTCCTGTGATGAATTCCAGCTCGCTGGTGCACTGTACCTAAAAATAGATTTTCCCAGTTCAGCTAAAGCCCTTGATACCAGAAGGTGATCCAGTCACTGGAACAATTCTGATGGGATACATTATTTACACTGAGCATTTTTGTGATGTACAAGGGCATATGGCCATTGTCTCCCAATGCACAACCAGAGATCCAGCCAACCTTTTTATATGTTATATAGGGATGTGTATAATGTATCGGTCACCTGTAATGAATCTTAAAGCACAATGGTACACAGTCTAAAGATTTTAGAGCTGTTGCAAGTGCATATCTGTGTATGGCCATAATTCAGAATAGACAACAGCGTTGCTTCAACAGTTTTTTTGTTACAGGTACAACATATACACACATTGTTGCAATAAATGTTAAAATCAATGTTAGAGGCTCTGGACAACAGCATAACCTGGGTTTCTCAACATTTAAGACTAGTTTCCGATTGCAAAAAGTCAACTGTAGGTTTTTCATTAAAAGAATGCTGCACTATAATACCAAGATAGTCAGTTGACCAGAACAAAACGGTGTTGTCGGCATATTAATGTACTTTGCAATCAACAATGGAGGTGGCAATATCATTAATATAGATATCAAATAACACTGGTCTGAGGATCAAACCTTGAGGGACCCCCTCTGTTACCTGTAGCTCTGATTTACTTTGTCCCAGTGCCTCACATTGCTATCTATTGGAGAAATAATTTTTAATCCACTTGGTAGCTCTGTGTTCAAAACCAATACTTTATAGACTCTGTAAAAGTAGGGAAAGGGTCAGCTGTTTTAGAGGCTTAAGAGAGAGATCAATGAAAATGACTGCACAATGCTTCTTTCTATCAACGGAACTGAAAAGATCATCTGAGATTTTGCTATGCTTTGCACTAAAACCAGAATGGTAGTCTGACAAAGCTGAGTTTCCATAGAGAAATGTCTTAAGTTGATCATTCACTAGGGATTTTAAGATTTCGGATGAGCACAACAATTTTGAGATAGATCTACATCTATTAAAATCTAAGGCACAAACCCATCCATCTACTACTTTCATATCCTGACCTCTATACACAACTCTCCTTTCTCCTTCATATGCACAGGCAGAAACAGACACCCACCCCCACCCACACAAACACACATATACTGAACAAGCACATGGGCCATCGATTCCTGTCTAATGACATGGGCAGTCGTGGCCAGGCCCCAGCCAGTACAGGAAGGGAATCAGGCAGACAGGGAAATGTGATTCCGATTATGGGATACAGCTTCAGATATGCTGACTCTCCAGCACCAACCCCCAGCAGCCCACATTCAGTCTGCCAGCACTGGCAACCTCAGACAGGGTCACACAAGGACTATGAGACCAGATTACAGCATAGCTCAGCACTGAGCAGGTACATGTTCAAGTTCTTTGAAGTTAGTACGCATAACAAAAGGAAGCGTTCCAATTAGCGATGCACTGATATCACGTTTTCCCTCTAGATACAGATAATGACACATCATCCTATGCAACTTTATTTAACCTAAACTTATATGTGCTAATTTTATAGACTACCACTTTTCTAAAACTACTTTTAAAATAAACTGTTCTTTGTTGGGTTTTACACACACATTATATTATGTATGTGTATATTATGTATGTATGCGTGTGTATACATACATACATACATACATACACACACACACACACACACACACACATATATATATGTATATATATATATATATATATATATATATATATATATATATATATATATATACACACACACACACACACATATGTATACACATATACACACATACATATACATATCCCCACACACACACAAACACACACATATGTATACACATATACACACATACATATACATACACACATATACATTATATATATATATATATATATATATACATACATACATACATACATATGCCACACATATACAGTATTTTATTTATATATATATATATTTATATATATATATATATATATATATATACACATACACACACACACGTACACATACATACATACACACACACAAACATATACAACCCCAATTCCAATGAAGTTGGGACGTTGTGTAAAACATAAATAAAAACAGAATATGATGATTTGCAAATCCTTTTCAACCTATATTCAATTGAATACACTACAAAGACAAGATATTTAATGTTCAAACGGATAAATTTTATTGTTTTTTGCAAATATTCAATCATTTTGAATTTGATGCCTGCAACATGTTCCAAAGAAGTTGGGACAGGGTAACGAAAACCTGGGAAAGTTGAGGAATGCTCAAAAAACACCTGTTTGGAAGATTCCACAGGTGAAAAGGTTAATTGGAAACAGGTGAGTGTCATGACTGGGTATAAAGGGAGCATCCCTGAAAGGTTCAGTCGTTGACAAGCAAGGATGGGGCGAGGTTCAACACTTTGTGAACAACTGCGTGAGCAAATAGTCCAACAGTTTAAGAACAACGTTTCTCAATGTGCAATTGCAAGGAATTTAAGGATTTCATCATCTACAGTCCATAATATCATCAAAAGATTCAGAGAATCTGGAGAAATCTCTGCAAGTAAGCAGCAAAGCAGAAAACCAACATTGAATGCCCATGACCTTCGATCCCTCAGGCGGCACTGCACTAAAAACCCACATCATTCTGTAACGGATTCACATGGGCTCAGGAACACTTCAGAAAACCACTGTCAGTGAACACAGTTCGTTGCTCCATCTACAAGTGGAAGTTACATACAAAGCAAAAGTCATATATCAACAACACCCAGAAACGCCGCCGGTTTCTCTGGGCCCGAGCTCATCTGAGATGGACTGATGCAAAGTGGAAAAGTGTCCTGTGGTCTGACGAGTCCACATTTCAAATTGTTTTTGGAAATCATAGACGTTGTGTCCTCTGGGCCAAAGAGGAAAAGGACTGTCCGGATTGTTATCAGCGCAAAGTTCAAAAGCCAGCATCTCTGATGGTGTGAGGGTGTGTTAGTGCCCATGGCATGGGTAACTTGCACATCTGTGAAGGCACCATTAATGCTGAAAGGTACATACAGGTTTTGGAGCAACATATGCTGCCATCCAAGCAACGCCTTTTTCAGGGACGTCCCTGCTTATTTCAGCAAAACAATGCCAAGCCACATTCTGTATGTGTTACAACAGCGTGGCTTCGTAGTAAAAGAGCGCGGATACTAGACTGGCCTGCCTGCAGTCCAGACCTGTCTCCCACTGAAAATGTGTGGCGCATTATGAAGCGCAAAATATGATTCAATAATTAGTGTGTTCAATTCCCAAACGCTTATCGAGTGTTATTAAAAGGATAGGTGATGTAGCACAGTGGTAAACATGCCCCTGTCCCAACTTCTTTGGAACATGTTACAGGCATTCAAAGTGAATATTTGTAAAGAACAATAAAGTTTATCTGTTTGAACATTAAATATCTTGTCTTTGTAGTGTATTCAATTGAATATAGGTTGAAAAGGATTTGCAAATCATCGTATTCTGTTTTTATTTATGTTTTACACAACGTCCCAACTTCATTGGAATTGGGGTTGTACATATACATATATACATACATACACACATACATATTCATGTATATATAATATACATACACTATTGACAAGAAGTTAGGGATATTTGGCTTTCGGGTGAAATTTCAAGATAACCTTTACAGGTGAACTTTATGTGACCTTCTCTAAACTTTTGAATGTCCAACTGTTCAACGTTTCAGTACTTTTGCACAACTTGCTGGTGGCGGTGGTGTTACAGTGTGGGCAGGTGTGTCTAGTCAATACAGAACTGCTCTACACTTTGTGAATGGTACTACAAGCCCATACTACTTGAATAACATCATTAATCCAGTCATTGTGCCTCTGCATGAACAACACAGGTCTAATTTCATCATCATGGACAACAATGCTCCAGCTCACTGAGGTCGTATCATTAGGGAACGGCTGCTGGAGACTTGGGTACCTCAAATAGAGTGGCCTTCACTTTCTCCAGACCTGAATCCCATAGAAAGCCTATGGGATCAGCTGAGTCGCTGTGTAGAGGCTCGTAACTCTGTACCCCAGAACCTCAATGATTTGAGGGCCGCTCTTCAAGAAGAGTGGGATACCATGCCTCAGCAGACAATGAATCGACTTGTGAACGGCATGAGATGTCATTGTCAAGCTGTAATTGATGCCCTATGTGCTATTGAGACATTGACATTTTTTGTTGGGGTATATCCATCACTGTTGTTGGCTTCTGTTTCAATAAATTGTTTGAGATGAGAAAAATCACCATTGCATGCTTCTACTTAAATGCACTACTTTCATGATATAATATCACTGTAGAGAGAACTTTTTAGGTTTTCCATAAATTTCACCCGAAAGCCAAATATCCCTAACTTTTTGTGAGTAGTGTATATACACACACACACACACACACACACACACACTTGAAGTCAAATATTTTTATTGTACAAAATAGTTAAAAACAGAACTGAGCAAAAACATCATTCACACTGACAGTAGCAGGACTGAGCTACTAGATCACTGGCTTGCACTCTAGACCAATCTTTTTTCAACTTCTTAGCTGCGGCCTACTTTGTACACATGACTGTGCAGATTGATGTCATTTAAAAGACAATCCACTTACACTGACATGTAAATCTACATTTACATTTTAATTTACCAAAAATAAAGTTTATAAATCTGATTAGAAAGAAAAGAACTCCAGAGCCTCCTACCTTCTTCACCCTGCCACTGTGGGTCCCAACAAAAGTGACAGTGTGGCCACGGTAGTCATAGGCTGCCACTGAGGTGATTCCATCCTCTTTGTCCAGAAAGAGTGGGATGCCCTCGATGGTGGTCGTCCCACCCAGCGGTTGGTTAAAGTCCTGGCCACAGAAGTTGTCATCTATTTGCAGAGGCTGTGGGGGGCAGGGGGTACAAGTGTTAGTGACTGGAATGAAAGCACATTAGTAAAATGCACATGGTGGTTTACACATCCTCACTCTATTGACTAGAGAAAAGCCAACTGCAATCTTTATGACTTTCCTGTACGGTAGCAAATATAAGGGTAAGGGTAAAATGTGCTTTTAGCACTTTATAATCAGGAAAAGTAGGCAAATAGGAATTTTATCTTTACAATGTCTCCATTTGCTGTGAAAGACAACAATCTCACAAGACATTTCAGCTTCTTACACACATGCTAACTGTGGAACACCGGTTATCCCATATAACACTCCTCAGATCTCACAAGCAGCAATTGTACCTGAATTAACAAACACACAACAAACTCTGGCTTTCTTCAGTTCTACAGTAACCACATTCCTCTGGGTCATTAATAGCCATACATTGTAGCTTCACTGGGAATGAATCAATTAGATAGTCATACAGAGGATATGCCACATTAAAACTCTGTGGATATCCTGGAGGAGGATTGGCCCTTTACGGTGCAAGGATCCAGAGGGCCTGATAGGAGAATCATTTTCCATACTCTCTCTCTCACTCTCTCTCAGTAATTTGTGAGAGATTACTGCCACTATATACACACACCACAGACAAGCTGTACAACACAATCATACGCATCCACTGGCCTGCACAAAGACAGACACCCCCCCTCCCAACACACACACACACACACACAGTCTCGCAAGCAAAAAAAAAAAAAAAAAGCAGTCTCCCAAAGCATGAAGAGCCCCAGAAGACTTCCTCTAGCCTTTGGCCAGCAGACTAGCCTCATTAGTAGTGACAAGAGCATTTGTGACCCCCTACCCCCAACCCCAGTACCATGCTGCTGCCCAGTGGTGCCCCTCATCCTTCACCCAGCAAGGGACGGCAATGCTGCCAACAATGGCCAGCTTTGGGCATGGGTAGAGTTTTCATGCTAGGCTACACAGTGCTGTCTGTAGAGGAACAAAACATAGCCGTACAACACCACAGCACATGTCCTTCCTGAGCCTCCCCATCAGAAAGGCCAGGGTTGAGTCTGGAAATAGAATGAGCAGATTGGAGGGTTGCATAGGCGAACAGACAAGGGAAGGACAACAAGAGCAGGCAAACCTGTATAGGTGCAGAAGGCCTGGACTACTCATGGGATTTCAGTATGAAGGCTATAAGTACAGAGTTACTGAGTATATTTTTGAGGTGACCATTTTCATTTCCAGACTCCACTTAATTAAAAAAGAGTGTGTTTAAGTTATTGCCACTGGTACTGCAAGCTAATTCAAGTGGATGAGCCAGCAGAGGTGGGAAAAGTCAATTGAATGGAGCAGAATTCAAAATAGTGAGATAGTCCTGTAGTATTCATTATTGCACTGAGGTTACAAGTTTATGCACTAATAACAAAAGTAATAACCTAAATATATTCTGAATGAGTCAAGCTTCCTGACTATATGCCTGTACTGTAGCCCCACAGTGAATGGTGGAAATATGGCAGCCACCCATGGCCAGTAACTGTGACTGGCAATGATGTGTAACTATCTAAAACTTTCCAGCCCTGGCTCCTTCTGACTCCTGTTTGTTTTCTTCTGTTTTGTCCTCTATAACTGAAATTACAGCCTCATTTGGAAGTGAAAGGAGAAGAGTGATGGAGCTTAAGCTCACTGCTGTAAGAAGCATAAAGCCTTGTGAAGAAATGCTGGAGTGGGATGTAGGGGTCCATCAGGGGCAGTATGACACAAAACAAGGATACTGGGTCACTCCCTCACATAGTAACACGCTCTAAAATCTGGCCAAAATTTTTGGACACAAACATATAAACAAGTCTGCAAGAGGACCAGAGTATGACCACAGTCTTTAGACTAATGATGCGTTTGCAGAATAAAAGAAAGTAAATAGTCCTGACCTTTTTAATTGTCTATTAAAAGTGTGTTTCAAGTCTCAGGAAAAGTATGGACATTACTGTTTGTGTTAATATGCCAGACAATGTGAAACACCTCTAGCAGAAATTAGAAGATTAGATTACAAAAAAAAATGGATTCTTTCATTAAGGCTCTGCCCAGGTTGCTAATGTTTGTTTCTCACGGTTTCTCTGACTGTTACCTCACATTTTGCCACTATACACCCTTTAACTGCTGCTGCACTCAGCACTTTAACTTAAGACACATACTTTGCACAATGTAAGGTTTACAGGTATGACTGTGTATGTATGAGTGAGTGATGGTAGGAATGCATGTTTAATTTTATTCACTACATGTAAATGTTTGTCTAATACTGTGCACTGTGAGCTCCTGTAACCAAAACCAAAAAAGTTCCTTGTGTAAGCATACCTGGCTAAGAAAGCTTAATTCTGATTGACTTTGAATCATACTGACCAAAACAAAGACCAAACAAAACCAAGAAATGGGATTTGTGCACTCTCTTTCTCTCATACATACACCTCTGTAGGCAAACGGAGTAAACCTGCTCCAATAATGATATTGTCTAATTGACTGCACAGCAGACGAGCATCACCTCTACCATCACTCTAACTCACTCCTCCTTTTTTGACAAAGGGGATGATACATATGCGTAGCTCTCAGTGGGCTAATTTGCCAGGTATAGCATTTAGAGCTTTACTAAGTTTCCCTGGAGTTCAGTCCCATGGAGAGAAGGCTGTGTCAGTAATGGTATCAAAGGAATATATGCTGTGAGAAAAGCCTGATGCAACAACATATGCAGCTTACATATATGTTTGCTTCAATGTATTTTTATGTATATAGCCTTATGACATCACCAGGTAACTAGGTTTGTCTACACAGAGATTGCGTAGGGCTTGTGCTTGTGTGTGTTTGTGTGTGTGTATGTGTGTATACACAGATTGGAGGCCACTTAAAAGGAGATAAAAGGTAGCTGCCAAAAGCCAGGATGCATGGAATGCTCATGGCTTAGCCAAGAGAAAAGCTTCATCTGGCAGGAAGAAAATACACTGGGATGAATGCAGAATGCTGGCAGGATGCCAGGCTCATGTTTTGATTTGTGGCAGCTGATCTGCTGCAGCTACACTGCTTGCCCTTTGTTTTCTCCAGTTGTCCAAAGCAGGATCTGTAATTGGGTCTTAATGGCACCGACACAAATGGAAGCCACCACTCTTTTTTTTCTTTTTTTTCATTCTTTGTTGCCCTCTTTCTTTTTCTTTCTCTGTCTGTCTCCTTTCCTCTTCTTTTCTCCGACTGTCTGTTATTCTGTCTTCTTATGTGCTGCAGCCTCCCACAGGCAGCCCGACACTTACAGTGGTGCGCAGAACATTGATTAGTCCCCGGAGCATCTCAGGCTTATCTAAAATTACACACATCATATCAGCATGTTCGTCAACAGCAGGCTGGTTTACATAACACTACCACTTCTTGCTTATCCTAAGTCAGCAGAATGGCTTCATTCATTATGTTGATCAGCAAGTCTGATACAGGGACCCTCGACCCAAGATCACACAGTGTGTATACTGATCTGACTAGTTGACCTAGCAATGATTCAGACCATGCAGTTGTCCCATCACTAGCCCTTGTCAGAAACATACAGCAGATGGTAACTCAACCTCAGACTTTGTAATATGGCCTAATGTTTGTGTAAATCAGTGAGGAAGGGGGGGTTAATGTCACCACTGTAGTTTTAGAATGACGCCTTGGGTCATGAAGTGCCCCATGTGTGTTTTTGTGTGCATCTGCTTTGGTTTCAGAGGAAAGTCACACGTGTGTAGCGAGTGTGGTTTCTGCGGTTTATACCACACCATGAGTGGATGTGAATGTGTGTATTTCTGTGCGTGTGTGTGTGGTATGTAAAGCTCTGGTATTAAAAGGCTGATCTTTAAGTCATATACTGCATGTGTTAGGGTGATTTACTAAAGCTGCACTAATACCAATAACATATCGGCATCAGCATCAATACAGGCACTTAAACACAGAATTGGTATTGGCGTTGGAAATACTGATACCTATGACCGATACCAAAAAGCAATCTCTGATGCACATGCTCACTGATGTGTGTGTGTGCACAAGCTGACAGAACTTAACAATGCATTGACAATGTGGGTTGACAAGCAGCAGCAAAAAATCTTGGCATCATAATTGATTCAGATTTATCATTAGATCAACACATAGGCAGCATCACTAGGACAGCTTTTTTACATCTTTGCAACATTGCCAAGATAAGAAATGCTTTATCCCTGCATGACGCAGAAACATTAGTACATGCCTTTATTACTTCAAAGCTAGAATATTGTAACACACTACTGTCCCCACTAAAACTATAAAATTTTATCATATCAGTCCAGTGCTATCATCACTTCATTGGCTAATTGTTAAATTCCGTATTGATTATAAAATTCTTTTCTTGACATATAAAGCCCTACATGGGCTCGTTCCAGAGTACCTACAAGACCTTATTTCCTATTACGAGCCATCACGACTACTCTGATCACAGAGTGCTGGCTTATTAATAGTTCCTAGAATTCATAAGGCTTATAAAGCCTCCAAACTTTTGCTTATAAAGCCTCCAAACTCTGGAATGATCTTCCAGAAAATGTTCGGGACTGAGACACAGTCACAATCTTCAAATCTAGGCTGAAAACTCACTTGTTCAGTTTAGCTTTTGGTAGTTAATGTTCCCCCTTAGATAAAGATCCAGGGGTCCATGGACACATAGAATTATAGTAAACTGAGATGCTGGTGCTGTCGTTCTGCCACTCATGCAGTCACTCAGGTTTGTGGATGGTGGAGCGGAGGGATGCCAAACTGTTTGAGTGCTCTTGGGTCTGTGTCTCCTTATGGTTCTCTCCTTTTAGTTAAGCTGTTATAGTCAGATCTGCCAGAGACATTAGCCACACTCTGGAAATGTTCACATTCCCTGTTTTACATATAAACAAACAGAATAAAACTAATACCATCTCCCTTCCTTTTTCCGAGTAAACATGAAATAAGCAATATTTCATGGAGTGTATCAGTAATGTTGAAATTCTTCCCAAACTATTGGTTTCACCAATATTTCACAAACACATGACATGACACAACATATTGTTAGCAGAGTCAAACTTCTTTCAGTAATCACTCATCTGCCAAGTTTAATGTTAATCCAGGTTGATGTTGAGGGAGTGAACAGAAGGTAAACAGATTGAAAGAAGTTTAACTATATGGTGTCCTGTTTTTTAATATATTTATATAACAGTAAATACTAACTACTAAATAATTTAGTCTTAAGCATCTCAAATTTTATGTCATTCAAGCTTGATGTTTTACTAGTGACATAGAACATAGAACACTCTTACCAAGCTTTAAGCAAAATTTAATTTTAAAAAAAAGTGAAACTGTATAAATATCAGGACTTAGATTAGAGTACAGAGTAGAGTTCTACTGGCCAATACTCAAGAATCTGGTATCGTTATCAGAATTTAAAGTGGTATCATTGTAACTCTATAATTTACAGTCTTTAAATACTCGCTGATGTTTCAGAACTCAAATAATAGTTTTATATACTAAAATTAAAACCACCAATATTCACACCATTTTAAGTATCTAAAATAACTTTAGACCAATGAATTTTAGATTTTTTATTTTTGATCAAATGTTTTTTGACACTTATTTATACATCCTTCTTGTATTTTTTTTGACACAAACATTTATACATCCCGTGATGGATGTCTCAAAGATGCAGAGACAGATGTACTGTAATGTTATGTCAGATAAGAAGACAAATAAGTCTCAGTTGGTTGTTTTTTTGGATTAAATATCAGTCATGCTACTGAATAGACAGTTAAGTTAATATTCCCTCAGAAGTTGTCCAAGTTACATTTCACTGAGAGTAAAATAACTGATAGAACATAAAGCTTGGTCAGGACTGACAACTCAATTTCAATAATTTATACAAAAGATTATTATAGATATAAAGCTGTTAATATCTTATTGCAATCAGTTTAACCATTTAACTAGCCTGTCTCTCTATGGCTTTGTGGTCTACAGTGACTAAACAAGCACAACGCACTCAGATTCTTCCCCTGAATATCATTCCACCGTCAAAACTGTATCTGAATAAATTGAAATGTACTTGGCTAATTCTCTTTGTTAACCATTGTTAACACTTTCAATAGCTTTCACTAACTTCTCTTGCTTCAATCCATCTAAAACAAAGTTGTAAAGACGTTGTAAAATCATGGGATGGGGTGTAGGTGTCTGTGTTAGCCTCTACCAAAATTACTTGGGTATGACTAAGAGAGACTTTAGAGAAAAGAATGATACCTAGTATTGGGGTGATAACAGCAGGACTGGTTTTGGCTTGGGATTCACTTATCCGACTTTTTCAGGTCCAATACAAATACATAAACTTTGCGTACTGGTTGATACCCGATACCAATCCAATACCATTGTTGACTTAATAAACCTTATACCTCACCATGTGGTAGACACTTAAGGTATCAGGATTCACCTAAACATTACTAACTTTATAAAACAAATATAAAAACTAATACATTGCTATAAATGTACTAAACAGCATCAGTAGAGGAGGAGGTGGATGAGCTTACTTTCCTAGTTAGCTCTGCAAATGGTGCTAGAACAGTTGTTTTTTTCTAGCAAGGCCCACTGATAAGCACTCAGTGTCATGGGCAGGTCATGGTCAGCAATGTAAGCACAAAGTACTTTGTGTTTCTGTTTCAGAAGACTCTATCACAAAGTAGGTGCTATTTCATCTTGTCTTGATGTCTTGATGCAGGCATTTAGGTTGCACTTGCATCTAGAGCTAGATAGTATGTACCTGTGAACATGAAAGTGGAGAATGTTTAAAATGCCACATTGTGACAATAGTCCTGCATTAACTACAAGCTGCAATGTATGAGCCAAGCAGACCAAGTTACGCACTCCTGTAGTCCGCTGCCTTTTTCCTGTTGCTAGCACTGTCCCTCAGAATGATGTGCACTTTGTTCAAGGAAATATGCCACAAGCATTTCTCTGATGGCAGTTGAAATTCAGTCACTAGTGTGTGCTCCATGAAAGTTTTTTTGCTTGGAGCATCACACTGTGAGGCATAAAACCCATGTCTAACCAGTGGACAGTTAACCTTAAAAGTGACATAGGGCACAAGTCTGAGCTCCAAATATCTGTCATGAAGCTCATTACTTTGACATCTTTCACTTGCTCAGTTGTGTGTCCACATGCTTTCTTGTACAGTTCTGGCAGAGCGGTCTTGGAAAAATATTTTCATGACAGTAAATTATACCTTGGTTCCAGGTGTTCAACCACCAACATGGGTTGTGCATCAAAAACAATAAATTCTATAAAATAAACTGTTATTTTTGTCGCTTTCACGCTGTTGATTGAAAATTTTTCATATGTTTGCAGTGTGTCTGCCAAAGTTAACTGTTTCATCATTTTGTCGCCTGCTTCTTTTAGTGTTTTCGAATGTAATGTTAGGAACTCAGCATGCACTTTAGCATGGTATTTTTGGAGGTGCTTAATTAAAATTGGTTGTATCGTATTTTGCAGTGTTACCACCACCTCTTGCAACAATTGTTTTCCGGATATTGCGCGTTGCCGCTGAACTTGAGCAAGCGTGAAATACCTCCACATAGACTCCTTGGCTCGCTTCATGTTGTTGTTCCTGTTTGTAAGTCAAGCTTACCACACGCTGCACGCATGCTACTGACGTACAGCATAGCAGGTGTCAAATTAAAGTGAACGTTTCAGTCCCGTGTATCGTCCTAATTATCCCACACCCGATACAGCTAATTTTGTTAACATCGGGACTATTATCTGATCCTAATATCAGATTGGTGCATGTAAAATAATTACACAGCTTGTTTATTTATTAATTTTTAAATAGTCTTATTTTGCCCACATGTGCACTGTAATGTATTTTTTGTTGTACAGTTTAACTCTAGATAAACAAAAAGTTTATTTTTGATACGCTGTGTATTTAGGGCTGCAACTATCACCACTACAACATGCCACCATGCATCAGAAATTTCTGCCACTGATAATACTGACAATAACGAAAAATAAAATGTATTTTTATTTTAAATCTTAGTAGCTGGATCTGATCAGTATCAATATCAGATATAATTTTTTTCAACAAAAATTACCCTTGCACTTGGCTACAATGGATGTAGAGCAGTCCTACCAGTCACTGCACCCTTGTCATATCAGTCTGGTCTCTCACACAGTCTCACCTCAGGATATATCTTCCCTCTATCATCCATCTGTCCTATTCATACCTCAATCTCTATTTCCTTATTCTTAACCGACTATGCCTGTGCATTTAGTTTTACAAAAAAGACAAGCGAAAGATATACAATTGCTAAAACTACTACATTTGCTGTGTCAATCAGCTAGCAGCAAACTAAGGCTGTGAAACATACACACTTTTACACTAATGTTCACTGAAGTTACTGAGTAAAAGTAAAACATGTGCCTCTGTCACCCACTTGTTTCCACTGATGTTCCCATGGGCCTGGCATAGAGCAGGAGCCTGTTAAGTTAAAGCTGATGTAATCGATAAGAGAGAAAAAGGACTTTTTAATCATCAATGTGGAGGACTTTTTTTTCCCTAAATACGATGAAAAAAAAAAAACCTGCAGGAAAATCTGTTTGATTTGCACATGAATTTCTGTCAAATGACAGAGCAAAACACTGTTCGAAACTACAGTTTTAATCAGATCAGCTGGCAGGGAAGCACAAAATTCAACACGCCTTGAGTCAACTCTCCTGGTTCAGGAGCCATTGAAGAGGCTCAGGAGCACTTTCTACCACTTACCACTGACATGGCAGCTCCAGCTGTGGGACATTTAATGGGCTCCTGCTACATGCCAGGCCCATGAGAACATCAGTGGAAACGGGCGGGTGACGGAGACAGGAGGGGAATACAGAATCCTCTTCTCCCTTCTGTCTCAGAAACTTTCCTTTCCACAGATGCTTTCCTTTCTTCAATTTCATCTGCAATGAATTTTCTGTGCCCTCTCTCCTCCAGGCCAGCAAGATCTTCCTCACCTGCCCCTTGGCTGACGGGTGTCGCTTTCGCAGCAACCGGCAAGAACTAAGGAAGGCTGAGAGAAGATGGAGGAAATCCCAGCTCGACTTGGATCTTCACTCCTATCAATCTCTCCTTTCCAAGTTTTCACTCAAAGTTACTGCTGCAAAGTCATCTTTCTACAGAGGGAAACTGGAAGCATCAGCATCTGATCCACGCAAGCTCTTCAACATTTTTTCCTCTCTTCTCAACCCTCCTCCACCCTCTCCACCCTCTTCTCTCACCATTGAGGATTTTGTCACCTTCTTTGAGGAAAAGGTTGATAGAATCCACCGGTCTTTTCCCTCTGTTCCCACTCCTCCCACTAGACCTCCTCCTCCTCTTATTCTTATTCTCAATCCCTTAAACTGTTTTTCTTCTCTTTCTACAGATGCTGTCCTTCAACTGATCAAATCCAGTAACCCAACCACCTGCCCACCGGATCCCATCCCATCTGCATTGTCAATGAAGTCAATCTCTTGTCAAGTCCTCTTCTCTTTTCTCTTTACACTAGCTCTCACATTGCAAACCTAACTCAGTCATGCAGATATCTCCTGTACAACATTCGTAGGATACGACCCTTCTTCATCCGAGAGGCCGCCCAGGTACTAGTGCACTCTCTTGTCATCTCAAGGCTTGACTACTGCAACTCACTTTTGGATGGTCTTCCCATGCAGACCATCAAGCCTCTGCAACTCCTCCAGAATGCTGCAGCATGGCTCATCTTCAATCTCCCCAAATTCAGCCACGTCACCCCACTGCTGTGCTCCTTTCACTGGCTTCCTGTAGCTGCACACATCAGATTTAAAACCCTATTGCTTGCCTACAAAGCCAAAAATGACTTATTTGATGGCAATGGTGAAATCTCAAACTGTACCACAAGCCTATCAAGCTTCAAGTACAGCTCAGCTTGACCCGCCATCCTTCAAGAATGCTCTCCGTACTGGCACCCAAGTGGCGGAATTAACTCCCACTGGCTGTGAATACAGCAGAGTCTCTTGCTGTTTTCAAATGCAGACTGAAGACACATCTCTTTACACAGCACTTAAATGAGCATTGAATTTAGTATTGATTGCTATATATCGTGCTGCACTTATATATTGTATTTTATTGTATTGCACTGTGTACTGTAGATTATTGTATTGCAGTGTATTATATTGTATTGCACAGAGTTCTGTGTTCAACTTTTTGTCTAGCAGTACCTGAGCTTAGGACTTTCTCTCTAACCTATTATTAACTAGCAAAGATACTTTCTCTAGATAGACAAATCACTTCTTGTAAGTCGCTCTGGATAAGAGCGTCTGCTAAATGCTGTAAATTTAAATGTAAGCTGAGGGTTAAAACTATTTTTTGGTGCCTGGACACATCCCCCAGCCACTGTCCACCATCGCTTACTCCTCCGTGGATCAGTGATTCCATTATTTGGGGGCTCTCGCCCCCTCCGCTGAACCACTGCAGCAGTCCATCGTTTTCCCAAGAGATCATATGTTGGACCGCAATTCACAGATTCCACATCTGCTTGGAAAACATGCTAACGAGAGCACTGTGGTGGCACATGTCATCAGCAATGACACTACCCAAAGGAAAACTATTCAAACTAAAGAAAAAAGATACTGCAGAACTGCTGAACGCATATGGCAAAACATGAAATTAGTAATCCATCATAATATACTCAATAAAAAACTGAAAAATTACATCAAACATCAAAGCAAGCAAGTACATGAGATTCTTGGTAAAACCAACTAAATACAACATCAAGCTTTCAAAAGTAAATGTAAAGAGTTTGCTGCCATTTCAGGGAGAGCAACATTAGATCTAGTAGCTACCAGCAAAAAAAAATTATCTGTACCCTCTGCACAAAATGTGAAGTTGGAATGTTTTGACCTGGTCAATGCTAAAACTCTCAGTAACAGAACGGAAGCACTCTGCATGCTCCCTTGATCTAATTACAAACTCCCTTTTTAAAACTATTTTTAATTCTGTATCCGAAGACAACCTTGCCAAAGTAAATCACTCCTTATAGCTAAGTGTCTTTATTGCTGATTCTAAAACAGCTTTAGTTAAAGGGAACCTGAATATTTTAACACCCAGCAATTTAGACTAATTTCAAATTTTTGTTGGTGAACTAGTTTTTAATCAGCAAAGCACATTTATAAACTCAAACATTAAATAAAAAAGTTCCAATCGGGATTTAGGACACATAACAGCACAGAGAGAGGGCTGCTAAAAACAGTGAACAATATCAGAATAAATCTTGACAGCAACAAGCCTTCATTACAGGTGCTATTTGACCTGAGTGTTGGTTTTGACATTGTGGACCACCAAGTACTTTTAGATAAAGTGAGTATGTTGACCTGTCTGGAATAGTTTTTAACTGATTCTCCTCATACCTTTGAGGAAGAAATCTTTGTATCTATAGATAACACTATGAGGTTACCTGTGGAGTACAACAGGGACTGACTTTAGGACCGTTACTACTCAATTTGTATATGCTACGCTTGAGCAGTGGGGGGCACAGAATCTCTTTCAGTGCTATGCTGATGAGACTAAGCTCTATGTGGCCATGTCTTCTGATGACACCAAACAGAAGTTTTGATCATTGGTTCAAAGGCACAGAAAGTCCCCCCAAACTAGATGAACTAGGACTTAGTCCAAGCCATGAAGCAAGAAATCGAGGAGTGATTTTTGATTCTGATTTTAATTTCAAGGAGCCAGAAGCATTTTTTCACTTTAACATGTCCAAAGTGATGCTATTGCGCTCTCTGAACAACACAGAGAGAATGATGCACACTTTCATAATCAGCAGGCTAGACTGTTGCAATGCTCTCCTTTCTGGTCCACGGAAGAATACAATAAATGTGCTACAATTAATTCAAAATTCTGCTGCACAAATGCTAAGAGAGCACATATTACACCTATTTTAAAATCTTTACACTGGTAAATATGTGTTTTCATACTGATTTTAAATCATGCTTCAAGACACTAGAACATACTGTGATCCACTGATTAACCTATATATATATATAAAAGACAAGAGAACACACCATTCAAGTAAGGCAGATGTGTGTCAACTTCCATAAGTCAATGACTACAAGAAAATAGCCACTCGCCTACACCTGTCCATATCTACAGTCAGAAGAATCAATAAGTTTAAAACAAGTGGAACAGTGGCAAACAAGCCTGGACAAAGCCTCCAAAGCTCACTGTTGTATCATTGCATCAAAGAGTAGCATCTTGGGGTCACAAAGTCTCCATAACAACCATCAGGCACTATCTACATGCCAACAAGCTGTTTGGGAGGCATGCACAGAAAAAACCTTTTCTCACTTACAAGTATAAACGTAAACGTCTGGAGTTCGCTAAGCAGTACTGGGACTTCAACTGGGACCGTGTACTTTGGTCTGATGAGACCAAGATAGAGCTTTTTGGCAACAAACACAAAGTGGGCCTTGCGTAACACAAAAGATGAGTATGTGGAAAAGCACCTCATGCCCACTGTGAAGTATGGGGGGGGGGGGGGGGGGGGGGGTTTTGGGGGGTCGGTGATGCTGTGGACATGTTTCTCTTCCAAAGGCCCCGGGAACCTTGTTAGGGTGCATGGCATCATGACCTCTTTGAAATACCAGGACATTTTGAATCAAAATCTGGTGGCATCACTGGGTCTTTCAGCAAGATATGATCCTAAACATGTGGCCAAATCTACAAAAAATGGTTCATCAGACACAAAATCAAGCTCCTCCCATGGCCATCTCAGTCCCCAGACCTCAACCCAATTGAAAACCTGTGGGGTGAGCTGAAGAGGAAAGTGCATAGGAGAGGACCAAGGACTCTGGACGATTTAGAGAGATTGCGCAAAGAGGAATGGTTGAAGATCCCTCACTCTGTATTCTCTCATCTTGTGAAATGTTATAGGAGAAGATTAAGTGTTGTCTTGTTGGCAAAAGGGGGTTATACAAAGTATTAACATTAGGGGTGCCAGTAATTGTGGTACAGATGAGTTCATGTATAAGAATTATTTCTTATGTCGGATTTTTTTCCCACTCAAGAAATGCACTTGAATTAAAGGTTAGATTTCTCTCTTTTGTTACACTGTCTTATATTATTTAAATATATATATATAAGCCTAAGAACACATTTAACATCTTAATGAGGGGTGCCAATAATTGTGGAGGGTGCTCTATACATGTATATATATATATATATATATATATATATATATATATATATATATATACACACACACACACACACACACACACACACACACACATACACACAAGCTGTTGTCGAAAGAAAATGTCGAAAAATCTCCATTTTTGTCCGTTTTCATTTTTTGACATGGGACATCTGCAATACTACATCAGCGGTTCAGCACACGCTAGCAGAGTGCAGTCTGATTCTAACAAAGACCACAATATGCCACACGAAGATAAAGAAAGAACATGTTAATAATTAGCAAGGAGAGGAACCATTGGCTAGAACCTTTTAGCTGCATCCAAAGTGAAGGACTCTGCACTAAAGGGCATATACTATTGTTCAAAACTTTTGAATCACCATCCAAAAGTTTGGAATCAATGTCTGAAATCATTTAAAACCAATTTTGTTGCAAATAAATGTATAAGAGGATTCTAATGTGCTGTTACTGTGCAATTTCACATGTTCACAAATAATCAGGAGGTAGCTAAGAATAGACAGGATTCTGCTATATCAAGCATACTTGTATTTTAAGTGGTGAGCAAATTTCAATTCATTTTCAGACCTAATGAAGATATTTTGGCATCATGTGCATCAGTTGTTGTCTTTCATTAGTTCATAACACATTTTGTCCCACTCTGCAATATTGGAGACTTTCTATGAAGAAAATAGCTTTTGACAATGCCAGGAACGGACATTCAACCCTATGACATAACCAGCATGCTTAGCGTCTGCCTGAAAACGGGCTTCAGAAGACCCAGTAGCGTGAAAACTAATGATGAAGTCCCCCTCCTTACAAATGGACTCTTAAGCTTGTGAATGTCTCTAGTAACAACTATGTTGAGGAGAACATAGGTCAGGTCAGGTAGTTATAATGACTACCTTATAAATGGTGGCTCATGATAATTCTGGATTATTAAGTACAGATAAAGAGAACATCCAAAAGTACATGCAAGTACCTACTACAGAGCTTATAACTTGCAAAAATATTCATGGCAGAACTAGGTTGTCTTACACTGCAAGCATACACTGTGTCAAGCTGCAGCTGAGTATGAAATAGACTAATGCTTTGTGGATCTGTCTCATTGCCTGCCACCACAGGACACAACAAATAAAGCTACACCCACAGCCTAGTGAATAACACACACACACACACACACAGTGACTGCAACCACCCACACATCCACACGCTCCACGTGTCTTCATACAAACACACATCAATAAATAATTACACCGACAATTAGATCAGGAGCACCAAGCCTGACTCGTTAAGAGATCTGCAACCTACACACAGTTGGCTGCTGAAAGCTTGTGAAGTGAGAGTGGAGAAAGGGGTCATTTTTCTAATGACCCAGTTAACTGCCTGACTTATTGATTGAAATTACTCTCTATGTGCAAAATGAATGGAGCACTGCAGCCTACAGAATACCCCTACTGTAGGCCAAGTCTATCACTGCAATTGTCAAGGACTCACTCCAAATGCAGAATATTTAAGCAGAAAGACTAGCAAAATGGTTGGTTGGTTAGTGTAGTGGTTAATACCTTTGCCTTCTACACTGTAGACTGGGGTTCAATCCCCGACCAAGGCAAGCACCCTACACTATACCAGTAAGGGTCCTTGGGCAAGACTCCTAACACCACCTTAGCCTACCTGTGTAAAAATGATCAAATTGTAAGTCGCTCTGGATAAGAACGTCAGCAAAATGCCATGAATGAAAGGTGGCATGTAGCTACAAAGCTGCAGACAGCAAAATAATGATGCAACCTTTGATGCATTTCTGTTAACAATACTGAGTTCTGGTTACTACAGATACTGATACTGATTTTTTAAGCTTGACCTATTTATTTGAACTAAATCAAATGGGAGATGGCCATTTAAATGTTCCATACAAAAACAACTCAAAAAATTCTCTCCCACCTTAGATAAGGAAAAACAAATCTTTTCCTTTTTTTTAATAAATTCGGTTTAAGTTGCCCCCATACTCCAACAGGTACATTCCAACATTCCCAACCCCCACATCCTGTCCCTTCCCCTACCTCCCAAAAAAGTATTAATCGAAAATAATGGAAGTGTAATTCCAATATAGTACTATCTAGTTACTTTTTCTAATTAGGGATGCATTGATCCCATTTCTTTCAGACAGAGTATGAGTATTTTTTTAGTACTTGAAAATACCGTGTCCGATACAGTCACTTATGTAGAATTAAGAAGTTGTTAGTGTCAATGAGTGCAATGTACCTTAACAATTCAATCATTAAAATTAAACTTTAATGCTGTGCATTAGCTAGCTATGTTACATTAGTCACTTTGATGCAGTGAAGAAAAAGGATTTAGTTCCACACCAGAAAACCACAGTTTTACACTTGGAGTTTTACATATTATTTAAGTCTTTTGATTTGGCTGGTTAAACTGTAGTCAAATGGTGTCTAAAGCCAGCTGATATTGTTCTTTGGTGACTCACACTGTACACAGATAACTGTGTACGATCAAAGCCTATATATATTTACTTACTAGGGTTGGGTGGTATGATGGTATTGGGGTATATTGCTGTATTTTAAAATGGTGGTTAAACTGTTTGTCAAAATCTCAACTTGGCCGTTTCCAGCCCACTGCAAGATCAAAGCAAAAAAAACTGACCACACTCTTGGAGTTCGCCGTACAATCACTGCAGCCTTCTCCCACAGCTGGCACAGAAAAAGAAAACCGAAAAAGCAAGTGTACTTGGGACTTTCTTAGCACAGCCTGACAGCGGTAACAGGTCATTCTTTGTAAACCCATTCCATACTGTTGTAGTTTATCTAGGCCTACATAGAAACATGCACATTTTACAAGTCTGCTGTTTTTAATCAATTGGTTAATCATTTAAACTTAATCTCTGAACTAGTAGCCGGAAAGGAATGAAACCGTTAATCTGTGAAAGTAACAGTGACATCAATTGTAGCATAGAAGAAAGATTTTAAAAACAGGGAAATTCAAAATTAATAAGCAAAGAAGCAATTATGAAATTAATCAGACATAGACAACAAAAAGAAAAGTAAAATTAAGCAAATTAATGAAAAAATTCACAAAATAATAGATTATGACAACAACAACAACAACAACAACAATAATAATAATAATAAGTTCAACTTATATAGCCCCTTTCTCAGACAAAAGGTAGCTTTAGGCAAAGAAAAAAACATATGAGGAAGGAGAAGAATGAAAGTGATGAGAAGAGGTTGGTTTTAAGCTGAGCTTTGAAGGAGGGACTTAAGTGTATGGCCAGGGCTGTAAGGGTACAGGAGCTTGGCTAAGTAAACTGATGCTAGACCATGTAAATATTTGTAAGTTGGCAAGAAGATTAAACTGGATGCGAAGCAGGACCAGTGTAACGGATAGAGAATCGGGATGATGTGAGCTTATTTTTTTAGAGTGAGAGAGGATTCTAGCTGCTGAGTTTTGTAAATATTGAATAGGGCACACAGTTTTGTAAGGAACACCAATGAGAAGGGAGTTGCAGTAGTCTAGGCAGGACGATATGAAAGCAATCGGCAGAGATTCAGTGTTTTTCACGGAGAGCAGGAGGCGAAGGCGAGCAGTATTGCAGAGATAGAAAAAAAGCTGTTTTGATCTAAGTCTTGATATTAGACATGGCATAAAAAATAAATGCTTAGATCAGAATAATAAATAAGATAATAAGATGAAAAATAAGATGATAGAAACATAATAATAATAATAATAATAATAATGAAGCAAAATAATTACAATTGATAAAACTAGAGCTAAAATGCAACAAAAGTTTAATTTTTTATTGGAATAGCAAAAAAGATAACAATACAGACAAGCATAAACCAGTGCTAAACAAGTTCAAATAAATTAATTAAATTAATTAATGAAATAACAAAAAACTATTTTTGAACCCATTATGTATATATTTTTATATGTTTTGTAAATGCCTAAAAGCTTATTTTTAATCATTGTTATAAGACTCGTTTTCGGGTCATAATTTATTATAATGAACACTAAAAGATCATTTTATTATAAATTTGACAGGACTTTGCTACATGTTGGGGCTCCAAGCAGGCAATGATTAAGTGGATCCTTGAACAGGCGCAAGCGATCAGTCACATTCTGGCTGACAAAAGACGGAAACATCCCTGACATGGCAAGACACAGATGTTCTACATAAATTCTGCACTGAAGCCAGTTAGTGCATTTAATGTAGATATGTTATAACTCAAGCTTGGGGGCAGGACCATGGCTGAAAACCCTCCTTCTTTCAATCCAACGCTCCATAAATTCACATCCTCACTTTCCATTCACGTGACAAAGTGTTTGCAATCCCCACTGCCACCCCATCTCCACCCTGTTCCTCAGTCCTGCTTTAGTCCTACTGCAGCTATGAGGGGGGATCTGTCTACAGGCAAAAGCTGCCCAGAACTCCAGCCCAAGTTCTCAGAGTTCTCACCCTCCCTCAATCAATTCTCCCTCATACTACCACCACATACCACTGATATTTTGCCTTGAGAAAATCATGTGTCCAGCTCATCTGTATTCCCCTAATTAAGCTGTGCAGTGAAGACATACTGGCCACCTCAGATGACGGCGTGCCTCTAACCGAAGCCACAAAAGCAGGGATCAGCTTGAGGCCAAATATAAAAATGATGACTTGCACGTGTACCTTTCTTGACCCTTGATACTGTGGTGGATATGAAACGGATGATGCTTCCTTGGCTGAGATGAAGGCTACAGGGAGAGATGTTGGAGATGCGATCGTACCCGGCAGCGCTTACAGTGGAAGAGCAGGAAGAGAAAGGACTGGAGGGAGAAAAAAAGAAAGGAACTTTGGGCAGCCTCCCGCAGAAAACAGCAGCAGCCAGTGGACCCAAGACGTTGCAGAGGAACAAGCAGCACCTGAATTTTCTGCTTATTTTAGTGAGCCAGTAATCCACAGAGTTGAAGACCCGCTTATTTGCTGGAAAACCAATGAAACCCGCTTCTCAACAGTCACGTTTACATACCGTTTAATGATCTGGTAATAATCTGACTAATAGCTCAATCGAAATAGAATACGACGTATACACTCCAATTGGAACAAAACCAGTGGGCCAACTGAAAACTCATTCCACTCTGACTGGCCCTCATGTGATGTGCGCTGTCATGGTAATGTTTACTCTAAGTGGTACTCCACACATGCGCATCATTTTGGATCAGATTACTTGTAGTGAATGAAAATTTTCCATCTGACTGTTGAATAGAGTGAGCATATAAACACATCAGTCTTCATCTGTAATCGGAATGTATTCGATCAGATTAGCACAAATCTCTGTCATGCTCATGTTGTGTTATCCTTTGTAAGGTTAAGGCCTCTATTTTTTCTCCTGTTCTGTGTGGACAGTGGTCAGTGAGAGATTTTGATAGCAAAATAATGGCTAAATGTTGTGTGTTTATGTTTACATGTATAATTGATACATTTGTATTTACACTTGTGTAAAATATTTCTTAAGCGTTAAGGCAGAATAATAAGTAATGTTTGACATTCTTATTTTATGTTTTGAAATAAAACGTGTAAATACTATCAACTACTGTAAAGTTTGTCACCTGAACCACACCCACCTCCTTCTTCTCTCCACTTCTCTGTGTGAGGAGACCCTGTGAGGAGTTGTGCACATTTAAACTACATCACATGTTTTCAGCTGACATCTGATGCAAGTCTTGATGCATTTTTATGAGTTTATTTTTAATATAAGTAAATGAGCACATGACTGGGCAGATGCCCAAAACCAGCACTGGTATTGATACTCCCTAGTTCTAATTTTAATGGTCGGCTACCGTTATATTATGTAGCACTATGACCAATTTCAAGCTAAATTTGTTAAAAAAAGCATGTACATTAATTTCTCCAACCCCACATCGAATATCAGAGCATTTTCTAAATCAAATATCAAATATCAAAATCAAATATATTTTCCGAGATGGCGCCGAGCATGGCTGCCATGTTGTGAGCTCCCTTAACTTCAGTTTATTTTTTTCATTTTGTTTTTATTTGTAACTACTTTTGCACTAAATGTTGCCAGCACCTTTGTTTACAACAGAAAAACACTTTTGGAAACCAGACA